>NC_143190.1:68960000-69305000 GCF_051530095.1 Phoenix dactylifera | reverse complement strand
TTTTTTAAAGCCTCTCTGTAATTTTTATCAAGCTTAAAGTGATAGATCATCGGTTATACTTTCCTTTCTACATACTAGGACGAGTTGGTCCATCAGCACAATGCTGGGAAAAAAATGATTACTTGGTAGTTGGTCATAGTTCTGTGGTCAGGTTGATCCTGGAATGAATGGCATAGCATGTTGCGGCCTTAGGCCTTTCTAAGGCCACCGGAGCTGCCCTATCTATTAAGGTCTTGCTGCTGAATGGCTGATAAAAGATCAGGTTGGATGCTCATCTGGCCAGTCATACTTCAGATTCTTGTTTTTTGCAAAGAATGGTCGAGCCGCTGACAACTCCCCAGGTTCACTAAAAGAGGGGTACTCCGCGAAAGATGGCTCCGCGGATCTCCATTTGTATCTAGATTCGTCACTGGCTTCTCACTCGTGGCAAGGCTTTTGATCGTAAGTAGAAGCAGGGCCGGACGAGGCTAACTTCCCTCCCAAGGCGGAAAGCGTGCTCTATTGCCCATCCTCATAGTAGGTTACTTTCGTTTTGTTCCAGTCCCTCACTAGGAAAAAATTCTAGCAAAATAGAAGAGCGGTTGCCGAAGAACCCAAGCAGGCAGGGACCGGCACCTTACGCGGGTCGGTCAACCGTCACAGGGAATAAGGATAGAGAAGACTACGCAAAGCACCTCAGTATACGATCGCGCGCAGTAACTGGGAGTCCTATTACACCTAAGGCCAATTTCCATTCACCAAACCCAGGTTCAATCGCTTGAATCGGTCCAACCAGGAATCGTCGAATCTCTAACGATCACATCTGTCACAACATGGCTCTGTCTGCTGATAAGCTAAATCATTGTCTCAAGGGCAATTTCAAGCATTCAATAAGGCAGCATGGTTGTGTCAATGAGTTACTGGAGCTACGACATGCTCTGGTCTGAAGTTGCATTCATACATTTAAAGTTAATCTTAATAGCAAAATTGTTAATTACAGTAATTCTAAGGACATCATGTTTGATGGATATCATCTATCTATATATATACAATTTGGAGATCCGACACCGATAATCAGATCCATATAATAAATCATATAATTTGAAAATTCCCATTCGATATATTAAGTACACAAAAAATATATTATATTATATTATTTAAATTGCATAAAAAAATTTTAATCATTAAATGTGTAGATCAGGTTGTTCAAATTATATAATTTTGTATATGTAAATAATTTAAAGATAATATATCATATTAACGGCTTGGATTGTTGATATGGGATCCTCATTGTTGCCTGATCGAATTTGGATTCACTCACTCTTCTAACATTGTTGCTCCAGTTGATAGATTCTTGTTTCTTTTAAAGCTATTGGGCTCACATGCATTACATCTAGTGTTATTTTAATACTGACAAAAATATGTGAATGCAGCGAACAGGTCGAAGTTTTCTATTTTATGCATGGATACTTTGGGCAGAATGAAGATATATAGAATTTTGACAAACAATGCACCAGTTTCTGGCTAGGGATCAGGCAAAGCAGTTTCTCTACTTAAAAATGTCCAAAGCCAAAAAAAAAAAAAAAAACAAACTTCTTATGTAAGTTACATCAATGCTCCAAAGTTTCTATTTTTCCTCGTGTTCTTTTAGTAGTATGATCTATAAACATACAAATTTGTATGGTTTCATATGGTTTCTATTTTTCCTTACGTATGTAGCCTTTTAAGCAAAATATAGTTTCATTGCTATCATGATATGCGGTACCGACCGGTACCAGTCCGTACCAAACATACTATATTGGTACTGAGCATACCGGTGGGTACCGATACTGATATGTCAGGGTCAGTATGCCTAGCGTACCCCGCGTACCGTACCGTATCAACACTCGGTACGCCTATACTAGTACGCCACCGGTATGGAGTTCGGTACTGGTACAGCGAACCTTGATTGCTACAATGAAGGTCCTCTAATTTATATATTATGCTGAGAATAGATGAAGCAACGAATATTTGCTAAGAGATATTTAATCTAAAAAATGAGCAAGCAAGTTGATCTTGAGCCAAGCCCGCCCATAGTTTGAAAGGCCAGTAGGGCTTCTCTTGTTAATGCCCCTAGTTTTAGAATTCTAGATTTGTTGGTGGAGAGATTGCAATCATAGAGTGGCCATTCAATATGTCAGTTTTTCCTCATGTCTTGTTTGGTTAGGACAAAGAAAATTTCCATTTAGCCATCCTTATTAATTCATGGTATCTCTCTAAGATTCGTTTATTCCAGAGATAACTCAAAATTTTGTTTGGTTGCGTTAAATTCGTTTATCAATTTCATTTATTACACAAATAGCAGCTAAAAGCATTCAAGAAATGTAAAAGATTAGTTTCCTTTAGGGTTTAAATTTATTCCTGATAGGGTCTTTAACTAGACTATTCTTTTAGCAAAAAGATATTCCACTTGGCAAGATAACATCAAAAGCAGCATTTTGCTGGCATTATCTTGCAATCAAATGGAGCATAAAGTCTTATGTATTAGTTGAGCGGACATAGAAAATGACACATCATATCAACTTTCAAAAAAGTTATTCCCACTTGTTTTCTTTTCAAGTGGGAGGGGTTGTCGTGGGCGGATCATTAACATGTAGAATTTTGTACAGGAAAAGTTCCAACCACCCTTCCACTCTCACAAAAGAAGTGTCCAACCTGTATTGCTTACTTGGATTGATGCAAGTTAAATTGGCATCAAGGATTGAAAAAATTATCAGAATATTTTTTTTGATAATTTAGATAAATTAAATTATTCAAGCATGGATATATTTGTAGGAATTATCAAATTAAATATTAATCAACTGGACAAAAAGATTTGTTGAAGAATTCTAAAGAACATTCCCTAAACAAATCTTAAGCTTCTCATGCTTGAGATTGGTGGCATGTTTGGCCACCAATCTCAAGCTTTATTTTGGACTCAACTCCAGCTACAACTTTCTCTTGTTGTCAAATTTGGACAATTTTAAGTTTTCTTTGCCATTTTTTTTTTCTATTTTTGTTTGCTGGACTCATACTGTGAAAAAAAAAAAAAACTCATGTAGGACCTCCACGACGCTGCCAGCTCAGCTTTGCCCAACGCTTCCGATCGGCCGCGGAGTATGTTAATACCTTTGAGTAGGAATGAAGATAACGCCAGTCTGTCAACGGTCAACACCCGGACAATTGCAAACCGGCTATTCCCGGTTTTCGGAGAACTTCCGGGTTCTTGACGGAGCGAGTGAGAAGGGGCTTGGGAAGCATTGCCAATTCAATCACGGGATTCTTCCTCGCTTCCTGCTTCCGAGGTAATGCGAAACCTCTTCTCTCTTTCTGCGATCTTTCTTAGGTTTTGTTCCGTCGTCTGATGAGCCAGCTAAATATGGATTTTTTTTCCGGGAAGGGGAATTCTTGCGTCTTTCTTTTGGATTGTTGTTGTTTCCTCGTGTTTTCGAGGCGATAAATTGATGCGTGGCTCTGATTGCTTTGATTCAGTGGGTTGGAAGATTGGAAATTAGGGTTTAGAGAAAGGTCGCATCGACCTGCTAGTATTAATGGTTTTGGATATGGTCCACGAGAACCGGTTCTTGATAGGTCGGGGACGTGATTTCTTGTGTCTTCCTTGATCTTGCATCTTCTACCTGGAGAAAACTTTCCAAAATTTCCACAAACTATCTGCGTAAGCAAGTTGCTTGAGATCTCCACCGAAATATTTTGTTTTATTATCGTTATTTGTTTAATAATTTTTCTGGGTTTCCATCTTCAGATTGGTTGGATTTAGGTTTATCCTCGGAAATCGTTTGGTAATAGAAGAAAATGACAGAATGAGAAAATTGCAGCGAAATATTTTGTTTTATTATTGTTATTTATTTTAATAATTTTTCTGGATTGCCATCTTCAGATTGGTTGGATTTAGGTTTATCCTCCTGGAATGGCTGGAAATCGTTTGGGTGAAGGAAGAAATGAGAGGATGAGAAAATTGTTTTGGAATTAGGGCAATGCCACCCCCAGTTGCACTCACCAAGGAATTGGTGTATTAGGCCTTGGGAGTTGAAAATATCCTTCCGGAATTAAATAAAGAAATTAAGGTTGCCAGGATGGACTGTTATATGCTCTTCCAAATGTTAGGTCGCCAAATGGCCAAATGGCTATTGTATGCTTTAGTGGTCCAGGTTTTAATAGATAAAGATTAGTATGTTCGTAGCACCTGGTATAGATTAGTATCTTGTTTTCCGGCGGCCAGCATGTTGACTTTTGAAGGATTACAAGATTTGCCAGTATTTGAAAGGTCTTTACTGCTTTGTCATTTTGCTAATAGAATTATCCTCTCTCCCACACTATTTATTGATATAGACCAGTTTGCAATATCCGAAACCTTGTTCTAGGATAGCATTCTTGCAGCTGTTTTGAAGGTAATCTTCTGATGCCAGGGCTATCTTATCGATGCTAATTATAGTTCTCAAAATCAATTGCTTGTGATGCTATTGTCTTGAGGGTTGTAGCTTAGAACCTGCTGTGCTGTGCAAAAGGACTTTGGAGTGCATTTGGTTTGGGAAAAAAGCAGGATCAAGGGAAGAGGCTGGAATAATTTTATTCCTGGAATAAAGCCCTCTTTTATACCATCCTGTCTTTATTCATGGATGAAACACCCTCGGCCTAGAACTGCTTCGGAAATTTTAGCCAAACAAAAACAGGAGTTCCTTGCGGAATATTCCAAAAAGAATGTGTATTCCTATTTCCTGAACCAAACACAGCCTTTGAGTTTCTTAAAAGGAGATGGAATTGATGAATGAAGTATCTGATGATTATAAAATAATGATTTTTGTACTTATACTACATGTCAAGACTAGGGATGATGTGTTACTCTCTCTCTGTCTCTCTGCCTGAGAATTAAATTTCATGTTTAGCTGTTGCTTGCTTCTTAATATGAATGTGTAACCTTGATTATCAACGATTCTGTGAAGCTATTTTCCAATCTAACATTTACAGGCTGGCACATATTTGGTTTTAAAAGTTCGTACGAATTACATTTCCTTCACACCATATCGAGTGGTGGATGAAGGATATTGGTTTTTATGATGTGGAGATGATTATCTTGTTCCTCATATATAAACTCTGTGAAGTATTACTGCAAGTGATATCTATTTTTTTTCCACTGCTGTAGGGACATGGATTCACTGGCCTAGTTTGAGCATCTTGATATATGAGTATCAGTTGCAGCCAGTTGTTTCAGTCTATTACCGAATTTTTATTTTGCTATGTCCACAATAGATGTGCAGGATCTTAGAAATTTGAACCATAGACTATAAAGTTCTCATAAACATATCTGATTGTAAGACTGAAGGTAACGTTATGTTTGTACCCATGCTTTTTACACAGATTGTACCCATTAGAAATATATTTGCAATTTATAAATAGGCCATTCTGTTAGGTGGTTCTCAAATTATCACTATATCGACCAAGCATGCCCACCTAGTTGTAACTTAGCTTGCTTAAAATTTGAACATGGAAGAAGCTTGCAGTGACTGTGGATGCAGTCTAATAGGAATTGGTAAACAGCCTCCCATTGATGTCTCCAAAATACATGAACAAGGTTGATAGCATGGTCATGTCTTAAATGATTTTTTCCTTTTTTTTCTTGTACTGTCATCAGTTAAGAAATGGGGCAGGCTTGTTGTTGCTTACAAGTGGACCAGTCAACTGTGGCCATCAAAGAAACTTTTGGTAGGTTCGCTGATGTGCTTGATCCTGGATTCCACTTCTTACCTTGGTGTTGCGGGCAGCAGATTGCTGGCTACCTCTCATTGCGTGTGCAACAACTTGATGTTCGTTGTGAAACAAAGACAAAGGTGTGTTTCCCTAACTGCTCTCTTTTTTATTTATTTTTTCTTCTTTTAGTCTACACTTAATATGAAGTCTTATAGATTGCCATCATCATCATCAACATCATTGGTATAATTAGATTATGTTCTGGAAAGAAATATAGTCAAGATAACACTATCTTTTGCATCATTTCCTGATAAATCTTTGACATTTTGTTTAGTGTTGCCAGAGGCATGCCAAAGACACAAGGCACACCTAGGCGTCACTCTTGAGCCTTGCCTACTGCAAGGAAAAGCAAGCAAATTCAGTTGGGTGCTAAAAAGGTGTGCTGTTTGTGTGCTTTGCAGAAAAACCCACGCACGAGAAAGCATGCCTTTTCTAATCCATTAATGGTGCATCTGTAAATTTCCCTTCAAGTAATAAAGCTGCCTGGGTGGCATTTATGCTTCCCTTTTTTTAAAAAAATATCCATTAATAGTGCTTCTCTATCCATCAGAAACAGAGGATGAACTGTTCCTTCTGGTGGCCAGAGAAGTGCCTTGTCTATTTTAACACAGTGGCTGTGCTTCTTCTTCTTCTTCTTCTTCTTCATGTGTTGACCTTTGAGTTCAGATAATTGATCCTTGAACACTTTTTGCTTGTTTGTAATTTGATTTTGTCGTATTTCTTATTTGGTAGTAACTATTGTGTTACTGTTGGGTTAGTTAGTTGACTTTATATTTGAGCATTTGATATTTGACATTTGACATGCCATGTCGTTTATATGCACGTAGATCTGAAATCTAGTGCTTTTACATTTGTATTTTGTGCTGATATGTTGGTAATTCATTGTTGAATGTGTTCAATATCATATATTCATTATTATGTATATATTTACACCATCGTGCCTCACTTTGTCAAGGTGCATGCCTGGCTTTGCACCTGGCACCTAGGCTCCAAGAAACCTTGTTGCCTTGCGCATCTTGAGCTTTTGGCAACTTTGAATCAGAGAAATATCAAAATCCAAGTGCTTCGTATAATTAAATCTTATTTGCTTATGTTCTGCATAAAGGAAAACCGTTAAAGAAAAGGCCAACTGAAATGGAGACTATGAGTGGTTTGTACTTGCATTTCATTTTTTATGGATAATTTGCTTCAAAATTAAAGTTCAAAGACAAGAAGATGCAAAATACATGAAACATTTTTCTTGAATCAAATTAGATGTGAAGCATGAAGTGTATTCTATTAGACAAACACCATCTTATGTGATTTCACATTTATTTTTTATTTTCCTGCTCATATTAGTCTGTTATTTTTATTTCCTATTCTGCTTTTGGGTTCTGTTAGTATTGAAGGTGCAGTAAGCATTATGGATCAATTGAATCTATCAAGTCTTATGGGTAGCTTCTTGGTGTTTCAGGATAATGTGTTTGTCACTGTTGTTGCATCTATACAATACCGTGCTCTTGCTGACAAGGCATCTGATGCTTTCTACAAACTTAGCAACACAAGGGAACAAATTCAATCTTATGTTTTTGATGGTATGATTGCATTCACCTTCTAGTGTAGTCAAACTCTTTTTTATGATATTGAATGCCATCCCATTGGATGTTGCTGATTTTTCATATCTATGCTTAGTTATTATCTCTTGCATAAGTTAGGAAGTCAACTATAGAATTCTAGAATAATTGATTTTGTTCTTTCCTTTATAGCTTGAAGTTATCTTCTTCAATTATAATTAACAAAAATATAAATATTTATCTCTTTAGATCATTTTGTATACCCATGCATATGACAACTGGACACTAGAGGGTGTATGATCAGTGTGCCATATATTGATCAGTAATGATCACAATCTTTTGGATGTATAGATCCCATAGTTCCCATCCGTTTTGATCTTGTATCCAATGTCCATAAATTAGCTGAGGCAACATAGATTAAGAATCATTATTCTTTCAGAGCTTACATACATATCAATTCAGATTTTAGTGGCTTGATGCACGGTGCAATTTGCACTTGATACATAGATAAGAAGAATATGAAGTATCAATGTGTATAAATGTTTTCAATGATTTAGCCTTCAGAATATACTAAACAGTGTGAATTCCAATATCATTGTCACACCATGCACTTTGTCACTGCTTATCAGGGTGAAATGGATTACAATTAACAAGTCTAATTCCAACTTCTTGCTTGTGGCATCACAAACCCTTTTTTAGTTTTTATAAAATTTGAAATTGTTTAATATTTTTTCCGAAACAGTTTCTTTTTTTTGTCAAAATTTTGTCCTCGTTTCATGGTACGCCATATCATACTGAACCAGATGGTACGGGGCGTACCGTACCATATCGGTTCGATATCAGTACACGGTATGAGGGGCGTATTGACATAAAGACAGGATGGCACCGATATGGGGCCCGATGCCGAGATGGCGTATTTTGCTTTATTCCCTCCCTTCTCAAACTCCTCCAAAGCATCTTTGAGCCTCTTGTCACCAAAACTGCCTCAACTCATTTTGCTTGGTCATTACCATTCTAATTGCCTCTCCACCACTTCATGCAATTCCAACACTTGCTTCAATTTACTCTTTTTCACTTTATCATTTCAACTTTTATCACATATTCACCCTAGCATTCTTATATGCAAGGGCCTTAAGATTCTACGCCATGTGAGATGTTAGGTCTTCTTTGATATCTTACAATTTTTTTCTTTTAAGTCTTAAGTAAGGCTGCAAATAGGTCGGGTTGACCTGTGACCTGACCCGACCAGCTTAGACTCGATCCGACCCATTTTGGAGGACTTGTGGGGCTGGGTCGGGTCTTAAAATTGGACCCGATCCATTTTTTGGGTCGGGTCGGTTCTAGGTTTATTGAATTCAGACCCGATCCGATTTGACCTATTTGAAATTTGGGTAGTTTTGGATTTTCAATCCTACGATCCGATCTGACTCGAATCGAATCTGTAAAATTATTTGAGCCCGTGGGCTGCAGTAAATTCTAAAGCCATGGATAGGTTAACTCGAACCAGACTCGAACTGGACCTGAATTTTTTGGGTTGGGTCTGGGTTATACATGGACCCGACCCGACTCGACCTGATCTGAATGATCCGTTGTGTCAAAAATTATAGCGGTGGACCCGACCTAACTCAATCTTCTATTGGGTTGGGTTTGGGTCCAAAATTAGGAGCCGAACAAGAAACCGGTTTGGGCCGGGGTCACTTATGACCCGACCCGACCCGACCCATTTGCATCCCTAGTCTTAAGGCATGCTCAAAACTATCACCACTTTGCTATGCATTTGAGATTTGTTAGATACATATTTGTTAGTTTCCATTCTTTCTCGTAATAATGAAAATGAACACATTGGATGCCCAATTAAATAGATTGACCAGGGTCATTTTATTTTTATTTCCATGGAAAATTGCATTTGATAGTGTTTGATTACTTGTAACTTGGCTGCTTTGGGCCTGTTTGTAGTTGCTCAAAAAAAGTCCTTTTCTAACTTTTAAAGCAAAAAATTACTTCCTGGAAAAAAAAAAGTATTTGGTACATTATCCAAGAAGTGCTTCTATGAGAAGAAAAGTGAAAAAAGCGCTTCGTCTTCCGTAACTTTTGAAAAGGAGAAGCAACGACCAAACAGTCCCTTGAGTGGGACGTGGGTGTTAAGAGTGTATCTGAGTATGGGTACAGGGAATTGGAGCTTTCAATATTTTAGTTTAGGAAGTGCCTAGGAAGATGGTGCAAGCCTGAGCTTCTTAAGAGATTCCCAAGCGGGTTGAACACTCCAGATAAAAGTTTTCTGCTACCAAGACTTGAATGGACTGTTGAAAAAATCATCCCCTGAACCTTTTTTTTTTCCATATGTTTTTATGAACTTTAAGATTCTTATCAATTGACATTATTTCATTTCCAAACAATGTATATACAGGTATCCTTTCTTGAAATGAGCGTTAAATTCATCTAAGATAATTGTAAAGAGTCGTTGGTCTTTCTAAAAATATTGTAAAGAAAGAGGGGGCTGTATAGTGCTTGAGGCTTATTTATATCCTGTCCTTAACAATTTCTCCATGCATGTTAAGTACCTTTCTTTGTTCGTTTCCTCTGAATTGTTGACATGCATGCAGACGCATACGGCAAGAGCACATACATACAACCTGTCTTATAGTTTTGTAACACAAGATCTGAACTTCTAATTTCATTCAATATGAGAAGTTATGCTTCCCACTTGGTTACAGGACCTTGGGATTTAATTTACGAAGTCTACTAGTTTTGCTGTGGATTCAAGTTTGTTAGGTGCTGTTTCGTCCCAACATATGATCTTTGCCAACATAATTGGTTTTGATTTGCATTTCGTCCTTGAAAAATGATACATTTTTTGTAATTCTGAACAGCCAATGCTCTGATTATGCTGACCATGATCCTTGTTGTCCAAACAATGGTTGCATTATGTAAAACGGATTTGGGAAATAATACGAAAGCAGGAAGCAGGAAAATGTGGTTAAAGAAAAAAGTTTAAAGTGGGAAGTAGGAAGCATTATAAAAAATCATTAAAAAAATATAGATATAGATGAATAATTACAAAGAGGTTACACATGGATGACTAATTTTAAAAAAATAAAAAAAAATAATATAGTAGTAGTATATGGTGTTGATCGGTTGCAGCAGTGTGGAGTGGGACAGCAACGCCCATGAAGAAGGGGTACCACAAGCACAATATTTGGCTAGGACCACCCCCGCTAGAGATGGGCATCGGGCCGTGCCGGGCTCGGCCTAGCCTAGGTCCACCGGGCCACAGACCAAACGGGTCGTGCCTGGCCCGGCCTGTTACTAAACGGCCCGTGCCTAGCACGGCCCGCTTAACCTAAAGGCTAAGCCCGGCACGACCCTAGGCCCGTGGGGTGGCGGGCCATGCCGGGCTTGGCACGGGCCGTGCTAGGCACGAGACGGGCCGTGCCTGGCACGAAGGTGGGGCGAGGAGAAACCCAACTGCGCACGAAGGAAAGGAGAGCAGCAGAGGAGCTGATCCCAGAAGGCCTCGTTGATGAGGAGAAATCCCTAGAAAAACCTTTCGAGGAAACAGGGAATGAACCGAGAGCCGTAAAGAAGTGAGCGCCGGCGGCGGAGGGGAAGAGGAGAAGAAGCCTGCAAGGCGGAGCTTCGTCCTCTCGTCGGGAGGGTGGATGAAGAACGGGAAAAGAGGAGGCGAAGGGCACAAGGATGGATTCAGATTCGAAGACGGAGGTGGTGCGGGGCGAAAAGAGCGATTGTCGGGGAGGGTGGAGGAGGGAGTCGCATAGGCGGAGCACCACCCAGCGGGATGCACGCATTAAAGGAATCGCTGCCGCTGCCGCTGCTGACGCAGCGCAGCTTCCATCAAAGTCGCGAACGGACGGGAGAGCGGAATGCCCGGGAGAGAACTCAGGTCGGAAGGAGTAGAGGGAGAGAAGAAGCGCAGAGGTTTTTCAAGGTCATATCGGCCTGCCCTCAGACCCTTGCATCTAAAGTCATTATTTCTCTAATAATTAATATATTCAATTGCTGGCCCGCGGGCCGTGCCGTGCTTGGCCCACGAATCGTGCCTGCCCAGGCCCTTATGGGCTGTGCTGGGCTCGGCCCGTGGGCCAGAAATTCTTAACCCAGCCCGGCCTCCTTTTATAAGCCGTGCCTAGCACGGCCCGTTACTGTAGCTGCTTCGTGCTGGGCCGTGCCGGGCCATGGGCGGCCCGGCCCAATGCTCACCTCTAACCCCCGCCCTGCCACAATGCGGGAAAAAGAAAACATGGATCACATCTTCTATGCTATCTCCCATGCACCCCATCCATGTCTAACTTCCCTCCAACTCCTCCACCCCGCTCTCCCCCTCGTCACATGATAATGGATTAAATAACAGAGTTGGTTTAAAACCTCTTTCCTTATCTTTTTCAATTTAATTTTATTTTGTTTTTATTAAAGAAGAAAATTTGTTATTGGTAAGTCCATAATCTTATGGAGTCCGATCAAATGGTTGATGTGAATCCAATTATGTAAAACATGATAAGTCACGCATAGTGAAAGAAATATGAGGTTACGAGGGACATGGGTGTATTTGTTTTCTTGAGAATGCAAATTATGTGTTTCTCAAAGCCCGCTTCGCACTAGTTTCCCAATTCAGTCTCCTGACAAACTTATATTGAAATTGTAAATGCATGGTCCAAATCTTTCATGAAGTCTTATATTATAACTTTTTTAAAAAATTATTTTCATGAGATCTTCTGTCTGTATTCTTATTCAATGAAACCTAATGTGCATAGAATACACAAGCATGTGTTTTTGCTCCAGAGTTGATAAAGTTTTTTTATTGGTTTGGATCCAATCTTTTATTTTTACTTTTTTTCCTTTTTTAACCATCTGAATTGCTGTTAAACAGGCGAGGCAAGTTATATTTCGAATCCTCGTCATTGATTACTGGCTCCTGTAGGCTCTGCTACTATATGGATTTTGTTAGTGTCTTTATTAACTAGTTATGAAATTTGGCAGGATGTCAGTTTGAACGTGATGAAACTGTTTTTACCAGTCAACTGTAGTTGTATATTAAACATGTGATGAAAACTTAAATCCATAAACAGTAGATTCCTGAGAGATGTTCTGTTGCTGACAGTCATCAGGGCAAGTGTTCCAAAGCTGAACTTAGATGACGTATTTGAGCAGAAGAATGATATTGCGAAAGCTGTGGAAGATGAACTTGAAAAGGTAATCAATCTTTTTATTCAATATTATATTTCAGCCAGACAAATTAGTCAAATGACCTCACCTTTTCTGATAGGCAATGTCATTGTATGGATACGCGATAGTTCAAACACTCATTGTGGATATTGAGCCTGATGAACATGTTAAGAGAGCAATGAATGAGATTAATGCAGGCAAGTCTATTTTTCAATCTTTATGTCCTTGACATTAATTGATGATCTTTGCCCTCCTGTTAGAGTGCTCTTCTTTCTAAATGTGAATTTTTCATGGTGAATTAGTGCATGCTCTTCTTCTTTAGGATACATGATCCATTTTTCACCCGAAATCTGAAATGCCAACTTATGTTGCCTGCCACTAGTAATAAGTGCGCATGCATACCTGTATAACATAGGTTGCTGTCACAAGATTTTCTTTTTTGTTGGATTCCATAATGTAAATTTGGAATAATTTACAAGCCAGTGCATTAGTATGTTTTCCATATTCTGAAAGCAGGGTGCGATAATGGCCCAACTGGTTGTTGGTCACTGGTTTCAGATATGATCACACAGCAATGCCTGTCATACAACATAACAGATGATGGATATGGCTGTGATTTGATCATGTACATGGGAGTTGATTAATGGATATGAATTAAGTTAAAGGGAGACAAGCATGGTAACACAGTAGATCTAATACTCATTGGACCATTGGATGTTCTGATGCAACACTGGTGCGCGCATCATATTGAGATGCATGAGCAATGCTGTGCATTGATTCCCATGCCCATGTAATGAGTAATGCTGTGCATATCAGATATGATCACCCAGCAATGCCTGTAGTACAAATAACAGATGACAGATTTGGCTGTGATGTGATCATGTGCAGGGGAGTTTATTAATGGATATAAACGAAAGCTAAAGGGAGACATGATAAAAGAGTAGGTTTAATGTTTATTGGACCATGATGTTGCAACACTGGTGCATGTATCATATTGTGATGCATGATTAATGTTGCGCATTGATGCCCATGACCACGTGAAGTGCAGAAGGCCATACATTTTATGCATCTTAGTGCATGATTTGTGGCTGGCACTACACGGGACCATCACAATACTTTCACGATGGCATCACTCATGGCTCATGCAATGCATAGGCAGCCATGCATCGTGCATCTCAGTTCATGATGTGGGACTCACACTGCTGGAACCACGAAAATTCCATTGCATGGTGGACCTGTCCCACTTTTGCTGACTGTTCAAGAGTAAAAGGTTTCGCAACTTTATTCAAGTTATTTTTGCTAGATGTTAACATGACTTTTTCTTACATCTACTATCAACTGTTGCAACAGCTGCTAGGCTCAGGGTGGCAGCAAATGAAAAGGCTGAAGCTGAGAAAATACTGCAGATCAAGCGGGCTGAAGGAGATGCAGAATCAAAATACTTAGCAGGGCTTGGTATAGCACGCCAACGCCAGGCTATTGTGGATGGGCTGAGGGACAGTGTGCTTGCCTTCTCGGTAAATGTGCCTGGGACAACAGCAAAGGATGTCATGGATATGGTGCTGGTGACCCAGTACTTCGACACCATGAAAGACATTGGAGCATCCTCTAAGTCCACTTCTGTGTTCATTCCTCATGGGCCTGGGGCTGTGAGGGACATTGCTGCACAAATAAGGGATGGCCTCCTCCAAGCCAACACCACTCTTTAAGTAAGACCAAATGGACGCTAGTTTTTTCCAGTTTTGGATTCTCTTCGTAGTAATTTCCTATGATTTGGTGCTGTTATTGTGGATATGCAGATTAGGAAATGTGGTGTAAATAGTGTGTTTATATAAGTTACTTTTATTGCCTTCAGTGTCTTGTGTGAGTATGTTTTAGGTGATTTGTTGAACAAGATATTTTCAAGATACAGTTTATGACTGCGTTATTAAGGTATATGGATGGAGATGGCTATTTTTATCATTATTAATTCTTTGTCTTTGAAGTAGTTGGGGGGTTACTATTGTTTATTGAACTTTGATTCACGTAACCTCAAAGCCAGGCTGGATGAAGGCTGAAACAAAAATCCCTTGGATGGAATTGAATGGTTGCTATGGTGATTGCAGAATTCCTCATGAGCTTTGTTTGCTGGATTCCATGGAACAGTGGGACTACTCTGACTGGACAAATAGAAGCAGCCTTATTGTATGAAAAATGTCTGAAATAGGAGCCATTGTTCAGTTGTAGGATGACCTGATGATGAGGCAATGACGACGACTATTATTGTTTAAATATAGATGAACGGGAGGCTTCTGGCAGTCAGAAACAGTTAGTGCAGCGTTTTTGATGTTTGTTATGTTGAACCATGTTGCAGGCATGATCCTTTAATGATAGCTTTCCTCTTCTCAAATTGTGGGTCTCTCACGTTCTTTCTACCTTGCTGGCAGAGATTAGGGCAGAGTACAAAATGGCATGGCAATTTGGTGCAGATGCACACAGGTCAGGATATTGCATAAATCCATTTAAGCATGGCTAGCGCCGGTTACCAAAGAGGATGGGGTTAAAAAAAAAAAAAGAATAAGTAGAAAGCTATATCAGTTTAAGGGCAAATAAGCATTGATTTTTCAGTAAAGAGCAGTGGGGGCGGATGGATTATCACTAATGATCATAGTCCAAAAAATCACCAGAACATTTTAGTTCTATCAATGATCTATCAGGAGGGCTCGTGTGCATGTCTTGCTTTGGACATGACATGTACGTACACCATTTCTAGCACTAATGATGCTCAAAAGGATTGGATGAAAGGAGATTCCAAGACCGAGTTAGCCAAGTTAGCAGAGAATGGTGCCAGAAAAGATGCAAACAACCTGGCTCTCTGCCTGCTGATAAAGCTAAAGCAGTGCTTCTGTGTCGGCCTCCAGCATTCAACAAGGATGCAGGGTCAGTGGACTGGGTAGCCACTAGCCAGTGAAGCTAAAGTAGATCTCAAATCTCATCTGAAAGTAAAGACATAAAAGGAGCAACCATCGAGCTTGCTCAGATGATATCACCTCTTGCCACAAGAGCAGCCTTTGTCCCTTTTTTTTATAATTAAATTGATATTTTATTTGCACAAGATCTAATCTCTACTGGAATAATAAAAGCAGCTGCGTTTTGCTCTCCCGTAAAGGGCAGGTAGCATTTCAGCGAAAAAAAAAAAGGGGAGGTAGCATTCAGTGCATAAAATAGTCTACCCAGCCAGCGTTATGTCTTGGTCATATACGAGACTATTGAGGAAGAAACACGAGGTTTGCATGCAGACTGGGAAACGCTGTATGCTTTGAATGCTTGGATTGGAGAACTCACCCTCGAGGGATTGTGCTGGGCTGGGGGTGGTTGGGATCAAGCTATTCTCCAGATTAAAGTAAATATCTCCAATGGCCTGAATGACAGTTCCATAGGTGTCAAAAGAGGTGTGGTTCTGAAGAAAGAGAACAGTAGGTGGAAGGCGTTAGCAAAGAAGCATAGCTCATTTTTGGTATATAATTTCAGTTTTAAAGCATGTTTCACCTAGCACTTATTCTTGTGCTTTTGCCTCATTTGGAAAAAAAGAAAATTTGTTCACTGTAAGTCACTGCCACTCCCTTGCTTCTCCCAGAATTCACTCCTTTATTCTTGCCTTCCTTGTTTCTACTTGTGTATAAGAACAAATATTAGAGCTACATAGAAGAAACCATAGGCATGTCACAGAGAAAGTACCAATGAATCTCACCATGATAGGCTTGGTCGGTCGGTCAGCACTTACCAACCAATGGAGGCTTAAGAACACCAAACTAGAATGTCAAAAAGGCAATGTCCTCTTTCCTGTTAAAAAATATTTTAGAAAGCAACCAGCATAACAGTTTCCTGATCAACAAATAAATATAATATAAACTATTTATCAATCACAAAGAACCTAGAAAGGAACATCATTGTATCGGCGAGCTATTTCAATTACAATGCGCTGGCTAATCTTCATACAGAATTCCTAATTACTTTATATTTGAATGATATCATCATCCTGACATTCAGTAAAGAAATTTTTATTGGATAATCAGGCAGAAAACCATTGTGTGATATGAATGAGAAATTAGGGTTGCCCCAGTTGACTATTAGTGCACAAATATTACACCTAGCATTCTTCTAATGCCGAAACAATTTGTTGAATGTAGGGAACAGTTTGAAGTCTACCAATGTGCCCTCCATAGTTTGTACAAAGTGCGCATACACAAGCCTACTATCCTATTTCATGATAGACACTTTGGGTAGAGGGCAGACATGTAGATTCTGACTGACAATGTTTCAAGCATCCCTTTCTTGCTAGGACTCAAGCAATATACAGATAAATAAACAGGTGTATTCCTAATGTCAATATATAAAAGCAGAAATATACAAGAAAAAAAAAGGGAAAAGAAAAGAAATCTCCAGAACATAATGCTAATGTAAGCATTGGCACATAAATACCCCATCCAAAATTGAACATAAGTACGCAAAGATGTGTAACGTTTGTGCTTATGCTATATATAATTGCAGGATACTAAACATATCCCCCGATTTTTAAGCGGTTGAAAAAAAGAGGGAAAATGGGTGGAAAAAGAATAGCATTTAGTTTTGCATAATAATAACTGAATTATTGCATAGAAGTGCTCGAGAAAAATCATAAAAAACAGGTAGAAATACTTATTTAGAATAAAACAATTAACAATTAAAACAAAATAGAATAGCTTTAATTCAAGAAAGGTTATGACAACAACTGATCTAGCATAGACCAGATGCATTCCTGGTAATTTGTACTCCAGCAAAGGATATAGCAGCCATGTGCACTGTATGGGCATTTAAAAATATTTTTAAATTCCAGACAAAGCTGTACAAGAAAGAAGGTCGGCATCCAAGCCAACCTTCTCTTTATAAAAGGCCCAGCATGCACCAGAAATGAGACATAGATCCAACTTATCTGTGGCTTCCTTATTTCTTTCAGATCATCCAATATGATTTCTCTGGCGACAGTATATCATGTTCTGGTAGCAACAGTGCCGCTGTATGCAGCCATGATCCTGGCCTATCTTTCAATAAAATGGTGGAAGCTCTTCACACCTGACCAGTGCACGGGGATAAACAAGTTTGTAGCCAAATTTTCAGTCCCCCTACTGTCCTTCCATGTGATCTCCACCAACAATCCCTACAAAATGAACCTCAAACTTCTAGTAGCGGACTCGCTGCAAAAAATACTTGCCCTCTTTGTATTTGCAGTCCTAAGTAAAGCATGCTTTAGAGGCAGCCTGGATTGGCTAATTACTGGGTTCTCTCTATCCACACTACCCAACACATTGATTATTGGGATTCCCTTATTAAAAGGTCTGTATGGGGATGAAGCTGCCAAACTCTTGGGTCAGATCGTCGTCTTGCAGAGCTTAATTTGGTATACTCTTCTGTTAATTCTCTTCGAGTTCAGGGCTGCTAAGGCAATTGCAGCAAATCCGACTGACAGTACAGGTAAGAATCTAAACTATCTAAGATCATCACATTTTGAGCATCCTGATCAAGAAAATTAATAACAAGAGAATTGCAGTAAACCCAAAAGAATAGGTAATGTCCATTCGCACCAGACACTGCATTTAGTATAGTCACCATCATGTTGGATTGTCAAAAGCACCAAAAGTTATTTAAAACACCATGTGCATTATTTAAGACGTCATGTGAAGTACTCTTGATAACTATGGATAACAACACAATGCACTAAGGACTTATAGATTAACACAAAGAAAGAACTTCATAAAAAATTATATATAAGAAACTGGCTTTGCTCACGTTGGTCCCTGGGGAGCTCCAATTGTCTCAAGTATTAGCACACAGGGATACAAGGAACCAGATATCAATTACTCTATTCAGATTCTTCACTGTAAATATTTTAGTTTTTGTATGAGGGAAGGGTTCTTTAAATTAAAGGATTCGAAATGAATCTTCAAGTAATAGGGAAAAAGAATAATAAATCTGAACTGCAGTCTCATCAGCACAAATTACTTTACTATTTTACATTTACAAGAGTTTCATATAAAGTATCCAATCTGATTGACTGATATTCGATGATGATAATCACTAAACTTCCATTTTAATCCACATATAAGGATTGCCACTTTCTGGACAAAAGACAACAATCTAACTGTTGTAAACAAGAATGCTAGGACGAGAGGCATAATTTCAAGCTACCCAAGATATTGAAACTTCCTGTTTCATTCATGTAGACTTTAACATTATGCAACAAGGACTGGAATGTCTAAACATAAAACAAAGTTTAAAGTCAGCCTAAGATATCATATATCCCAATTGAATCTAAACATGGTAGATATGTTTACTGAAACAAACTTGGCAAACCATATCATCGTTAAATAGAGAACATCATCAAGTAACTTTAGGTTGTATTAGACCCAACAAAATCAAACAATTTCAGGAACAGATTCTCATATCTTCATATAGCAAGCAAAGTAGACCGGCAGTGACAGTAGATTTTCATGATCAAGGTAACAAAAGACAGTTTTCCTTCTTGCAAAGACCTCAATTATCATCAGGATACTTCATATGAATAAGCATCTAGCAGTATTCAGAGTTCCATTCATAAAAAAGCATAACTACTATACAAAATTTTTAATAATTGCAACTATTAATTCAACCAAGAAGCATATTTTCACAAAACATATATATGATTCATATGACCCAGAGATACGCACATTATGGTTACGCTTATATCATATCAAGAGTAATTAACAGTTGGCGACATCTTTTCTTTAGAGTTTAGGCAAATGATGGATCCATGACACAATGAGAATCATGACTTCACAACCGTAGAACCAACACAAGTCATGTAAGAAAATACATGCTATGCATATATGAATAAGAAAAAGGTTTGATACATATAGGTACTCATTATGAAAAAGAGCAACATTGCATAATGTTACCAAGAAAGAGGAAACCACTTAAGAACAACATTCCTTATTGTGAATTTATGTAGACTATTTTATCTTTTTAACACACTGATCCTCAAAGTGATTATATGATTCAGTTTAGTCAATACAACTGATACAATAAAAATTTCTGTGAAACATGCAATCCCTGTTCCATTTTAATTCCTTCCCCTTTCCCTTTTTTTGGTTGTGTCATCAATATGTCGGTAAGAAATATTGATCTCTTTCTTGATCTTGAAGGGGAACTGGAATCCTCTGAAGGAGTACGCCCCAGACCTGAAGAGGATGAAGTAAAATCCCTGTCCATAAGAAATATCAGGAGTTTACTCATTCTCTGGATGGCGGGAAAGAAACTTATGATAAATCCCAATACTTACGCAAGTTTAGCAGGCTTTGTTTGGGCTTTAATCAGCTTTAGGTAGGCTTCCAGGAGCA
Source organism: Phoenix dactylifera (assembly GCF_051530095.1). Lineage (NCBI taxonomy): Eukaryota > Viridiplantae > Streptophyta > Magnoliopsida > Arecales > Arecaceae > Phoenix > Phoenix dactylifera. The sequence continues at coordinate 69,285,112 of NC_143190.1, read as the reverse complement.
TTTTTGTTCCTAAAAGAGAAATTGGGTATTTTTTTTTCTTCTATTTATTCACATGTGCTTAGTACCAAAATCTGGCAGTTACATCAAGTGACCGGATGGCATATTTTGCAGGTGGAGAATAGAGCTACCATTAATAATTAGCAACTGCATATCAATATTATCAGATGGGGGACTTGGCATGGCAATGTTCAGCTTAGGTTGGTACTTGAGAGAGACTGACATACCTACAATGGATACTGGAGATAAAGACATCGTCTGGACTTTAACGTTGGGTTATTGGTTACATGACAGGCCTTTTCACGGCATCGCAGTCTAGCATCATAGCCTGTGGGATTCGGATGATGATTTTATCCATGGGATTAAGGTTCATAATTGGACCAGCCTTGATAGCAATCACTTCCTATGCTATTGGAATGAGGGCAAAATTGTTAAAAGTGGCAATTGTTCAGGTACATTCACTTCACAATACATGTAACTCATGCCAAATGACAGTAAGGCAGATATATTTATCTCTATCCAGCTTTTTGAGAAAAGGATAATAAATATACCTGAAGACATTCAGGCATGTATATGCACTCACATAAAGGTCCAGATACTGTATCACCTTTTGTTGGGTAAAAACTGTGATTTTATGCAGGCAGCTCTTCCTCAAGGAATAGTAACATTTGTGTTTGCTAAAGAGTATGGCGTGCATCCAGATATCCTGAGCACTGGGTAATCGATGTTCTTACATATACTATTCTTGATTATAATTGTTTATTCTTAAGATAAGCTGTAAGATGTTTCTGAGATCCGTATATTGTGGTTGTAGGGTTATTGTTGGCATGATCATAGCAGTACCAATAGCACTCGCGTATTACTTCATTCTCGATCCTAATTAACTTCTTTATATGCTCAAGTTATGGAGTTCCATGCTCTTATAAAAGGCGCAGAAGCATAGCATGAACTCTGGATGGTGACAGCAGTGACCAATATTCTCAACCTTCTGATTCATAAAATGATAGTAAAAGTGTACAATCACAGTATGATTAAGAGGTAAGGTGTTTCCGAAAATTGCACCAAAGATCTTTATCTTGCTGCTCTACAGACACAAGAATATTCCACCTAGCCAAATCCATTTAGGGACCTGACCAGCAGTATTTTCTATGTGGTATTATGAGATTTATAAATTGTTCCCACCAAGAAGGAAGGTGATGCACATTTGTTGCAGTGGAATGATAGAATCAAATTGGCTGTGTGTAGAAGATCAAGACAATGAAACAGGGACCATTCTCTTGTACCTTCTAGCGTTGAATTTCTTATTAATTTAACAGAAAGAGGAGGAGAGAACAGAAAAGAGTAGGAGAGAAACAGAGAACAAAGAATTTATGCAGATAACAGGATGCTGAACACACTAGGCATTTGCCGGTTACACCAATATATTGCTTAATATAATAGGTAACAATCTAGAAATAAAAGGATGGATCCACCAAAATAAGTATTTCAGTAGACCTAATAGAAAAGTTTCATAATCTAGAACTGCTATGTTTCATAATCTAGAACTGCTATTAGTTTCAGTAGTGCTACTGTTTTGTTCTGTTTGAAACAAAACAAAACAGCAGGAGACAATTTCCAGAACCCATTTCCCATAGTATACAGAAACGTTTGATTTCTAAGAAAATTAAACAATACAATAATCTTATTCAAAAGCATCCAAGCTACACACACGTCATGAATTTTGAAATAACCTCTGTTTCTTGGAAAAACAGAAGCTTTACATGAGCCTTTTAATTTGCATGTGAACTAATTCATTGCAATCAATGACTACAATAGGGTCACACCACTTGCATCTACGGACATATATATTGCATACGTTCTTCCTTGGAAAGCACATGTAAGCTTACAGAAATATTTCATCTTACATGGTTAATGCTTTACAGTGTCATCGCTTCTTGTTGGAATAGTGAGCAAGCAACAAAAAAATCAAGGGCACCAACTATGCACACCTCTTATAGAGCAGGTGGAGGATGGTGGATGTGATTCCCTTTTAACGGACATCCCATACAGATGCCTGGCCTCCAAGTATTCATTCTTCCAACCCTCCCTCAGCTCTGCAGACTCCCTATACCACTGCCTGCAAAGTAATGATAAACAGTGTCTTAAAGGAGATAGCAAGTCTGGAGACTGACTAAAAAGTAAACCATCTCTTTTACCAGATAACAACTAGATTATATAGTCAACTATAAATTCTAGCAATCAATTATCAATGGTTATCAGCATATCAACCCAGTGCAGAAAAGCTTAAAAATTATAAAAGAGAATTAAGATACCCCAAAACCAAGAGGCACGTCCATCGTTGGGAGGTACTTAGAGATAATTACTAGCAATTTATATCCATTATAAGCAAATGAAATTGCAGAACAGGGCTGTTCTTGCAAATACAATCTTGAATGAAGCCGGCATTATTTTGTTTAATGGAGTTGCTGTTTAAATTATTCACTTGAAACTTCTTTTCTTTGTTTACAAAATAAAAGGATGTAACATAGTCGAGCTCCAAGTATGATAGTTCATGAACAATCCAGTTTTGGGATTGTTGTCAGAAATTATAAACATGTAATTTCATACCTAAAGACATTTAGAGAACATTGTTGTATTTATAATATGCGGGAAAATGGGGCTGCTTGTTACTCAATTATGCCCAGAGTCCAATTATCAGAATTCTTTTTATACATAGTCTGAACAAAAGATGTAAACTATCCGCAAGTGAAAACTTATTGAGTGATAAGTTCCTGACGTATTTTAATAAAAAAATATAAATAATCGGAGAAAATGGGAGAAGATGGATGCTTCATGGGGATCCGGACCTCCTATATACCACTTTAAGAGTGGTAAACCTCCCTTGAAAACAATGTTTCTCTTCATTATCCTATCATGCAAGCTGCAATCATTATTTATAGAACTTATTGACATAATATGAAAGGAAAATAGAGACATGACACCATAAATAATCTACCCAAATCCCTTGATTAATAGAAATTCAAAAATATATAAAAAAGAAAAATAAAGATACGTATCAATGAGACTATCTATCGGTCCGGTATCCCGAGAGTATATTTCCTAACAACTCGTGTCCCTCTCGACCCTAGATAACCAATAAAACTACAGGCACTCTGAAATAAGGAAAAAAGAGTCTAGAGGCGAGGAATCCCCTTTTCTATGTGATTTCTGGTACAAATCCACAATGAATTAAATAAATAAATTGAGACCCGCAAACTAGAAATATGCAAGCTTTACTTCTTCATCTCGACCCACGATGCCGTAAGATGATAAAAAGGGAACAAGTGCTCATACAGCTGCATGAAAGGGTTTTGATTAAGATATAATTATACATATAAGAACAAGGTAAACAATTTGAAGACTTTGAGCCATTCGAGCCTCGGAGTACTTCAAAGAAATATTCGAATCAAGACGACATATTAAATCCTCAGTTTCGAGTTGGATTGAAGCTTCTTACTTGCAGACGAGAGAGCAGTTGAGGAGATCGACGCAATCGAGCTGCGAGAAGACGCGGGCAATGAGATGGGCCGGAGCCTGGAGGACCGGCGGAGGGGTGCCCTCGTCCTTCCCACTCTCCCTGACTCGTTCAGCGCCGACGCCGGCGGCGACCTCTTCCCGGCCATCTCCTCCGCCTTCCGACGGCCGCATCGAGCTCATTCGCCGGTCAATCACCTTCCCATTGCGTCTTTTTTTGGTTTGGATAAAAATCCCATGGGCGTCTCATCGCATGCCAACTCTTTAGCTCGCTTATTCGACAAAAAGACCGAAATATTGGACTGGTTTTTGGACTGCCTTCTCCAGCTCTCCACGTGTCTGTTGGTGTTAATGCCGCCGTAGGTGTTTTCCGTATTTAGGTGCCACTTGATTGGGCCGAGCCAGTGTTCCGAAAGTAGAACTTTTTAGAATTTGGACGCTAGGGTTTATTAGATGGATTCGAGGCTGAGGGCTGGGTCACTTAGGATCCGTGCCATATCATCTATTTAAGAGATGGAAGGTCTCATTCATCTTAGAATTTCGAATAAGATCACCTTTGATACCAAATGAGACACATCGTGAGATAAGTGACAGTCATCCTTCTTCGAGATGGACCATATGGTGATCGTCTAGGGTCGCATAGCCCCCTACATTGTAAAACATGCACCGCAATGGATCCCGATTTGGGTCCATGGATATCAGATCAGGTTTATGTAGGATTTAAGATGGATGATATGGCGACTATTCAAAATTGCATTGCTCTCTGTAGTGCAAAACATACACCGCAATGCATTCCGGCTTAGATGCATGGACATTAGGTTGACTTTATGTGTGAATTTTGATGCAGGCTCTTCGAAGAGCCTGTCAAGAACATCAATACACCAACCCAAGTAAAGCCCCAGTTAGTTTAAGCCATGCTATTCCTGGTCAGGAAATTGATCTCAAATATTTTGGAGAGATTCGAATATAATGCCTTCTGTATTGCAAGGAGAAATCTTGCTAACCCACTCATGCTATATGTACATAATTATCTTTCTCAATTGTAAAGATTATCGAAATAATTTTTACCCTATTATTGTGTTGTATTTGAAAACTAGAACAGGAGAAATCCTAGTCTAAATAGACTGAGGAGCGGCATTTGATGCCAAGTCACCAATACTGGCATCCAACGACTTTACCAACTAAGTTAATTGATATTCTTGTATCAATAAGTTGATAACCAAGCACTAATGATAAGTGCTAAATAATACGTAAATTAATCTATTTTATATAGCACTTATTATTATTTTTATACACATATTCTAAATTTAAATATGAGAAAATGTGTTCTCCTTCATCATTTCATTTTAAATAAATTATTCAAATTTGATTGATTTTCTTAATTATTTGAGCTTAATGTATGCAGGCCGAGTCAAACTCAATTGGACGATGCCTAAACCCACACTGCATCCCATCAATTTCTTTCCTTCTCTTCACACGTTCACCCATCAGAACAAGTTCCCACGTGTCCAAACTTCCTCTATTTTAGCCTCCAAAACGGAGCCATCCTTCCACGCATCACAGCAGTCCGGATTAACCCCAGCCAACTGCAAGTCTCCTTCATCCCATTTCAAATTCCCGCATCTTCCGAGTCCCATAGCCGTGAGCATCGTCCACGTCGCGTCCACAGATCCAGCTCCCCAGTTTAGCAAAACAGACTCCTCCTCCATTTCCTCCCGGCATCCTCATCTTCTTCCGCTAGTTCCCAAGCTTATTTTCTCAGATCTCCTATCCACGGATTGAGTCAGCTATCATCCCGTTTGGAACAGCATCCCGCGTTTTCAGCTCCGCCGTAAGCTTCAATCTTGCATCCACGTCCTCGCCATCTCTTGCATCCACGGATCAAGTTTCCTTTTCTTCCGTGATTCCTCCCAAAACTTCCTAGCCGTCCGCCATGTCTCACGTCCATGATTCTCTTTTTCCATATCATCTCCAACTAAAAATTCTTCCTCCCAAACCAATCCAGCATCTTTCCGGATTGATCCCAGCCTCCGAGATCCTCTCAAACGCCCGCGTCCTGCATCACCCCCTGTTCCCAGCCACATGAACTTATTCCCGGCCCAAAAAAATCAAACTTTTAAACCGAACAACCCCATCATCCCAAACTGATCGATCCTTCACCCAACTGGATCAACTCCAATCTTCCTCCCGAGCTGATTGCGTCCCAAACAGCTTCATCCCGAGCGTCCCGGAATTCCCAGCATCACCATAGAACACCTCGGTTCTTTCTCCCAGCGCGAACAGAAGAATAACAGCAAATTAAACTTTCAAACGACATCATCTCAAACTGATTAACATCTCAACCAGCATTCTCCCGAGTTTCATGGATTAACAGCTTCGAACTCCATCTGTTTCCCGATGGATTATCACCTACTCCACGCGTACGGCTTCCTCTTCTTCATCCAAACCGAATCCCCTGTTTCAGCAAAACAGAACCCGAGTTCCGTTATCAAAATCCTCACGGGTTGCTCCCAGCCATCGGGACCAAAGCCAGCATCTACAACATGTCCGGAGATCAAGCAATAATCTCTCAGCCTCATCCCACTTCGATCCATCCTTATCTCGATGTGGAACAAGGGAGGAGAGGGGGAGGTATGCAGCCTATAAAAGGCCCAGGCATGGAACAGAGAAGGCATTCGGCTGACCCATGATTCTCACCCACTTTATCTCACCGCATCATTCATTCTTATCTGGGAGTTCCCACCGAAGCTAGAGAAGGGAGGAGACACGGGAGAGAGGAAGGAAGTCGTGATGGAAGCCTTCTCCACTGCTGCTGTCATCCAGAATCCCATGGAAGGCTGAGCTCTGCATTAGGGCTGGATGCAGCCCTAATAAAGGGACAAGGGTTTTGTATATTTAATTTTCTGTTCTTGGAGTTGTATGAACTTAATGCTTTTAATGAATATCTTCTTTTATCTTATATTTAATTTATGCGATGTTAAATGTGACGTTTATACAATTGGTTTTCATGGTCACTAAGTAAATATAAAGATCATCTATGCTTAAGGAAGATGCAGTGTCCTGCCACATTAGTTTAGGGTAGACATTTCATGCCAACTGAAGATGAATATTCCTAAATTGCTTTTGTGACATTTTATTTGAATGCTTATTCGGCTTGTAGCTAATTTGCATGTTAATCCAAGAATAAATTAAAATACAATTAATTCTTGTTGCCATGTTAGTGGTGAATTCTTTGCCCTAGGTTCTTCTACTTATATATCATTTTCAATTGCATTTCTTATTAGATTACTTAGTTTAATAGTTGTCACAAACTCTCCCTTTCACATATTTTTACGAAAACAATCGTACCCCAATTCCTGTGGATCGATACCCGTAATCACTATCCTACAAGGTACGTGCTATTGCGTGATCTTAAAACTGACTATCAACTAGCAACATCTTTTTATTGATTATAAATCAAGAAGTAGATGTTATGCATACATTTATACACAAATACATAGATGTAATGATCTCTATTGAGATATAGCTCTTGAATAACTTCAAAATGTTAACACTATTATTATTATCCAGAAAACCAAGATCATTGAAACCTTAGCTGCAATAGGTGAGGGCGGCATTTGAATCCAAGACATTAAGCTAGTCGACATTTACACACTAATGAGTTAATAGACACATATTAAGAATACAAGTGCGTATGTTATAAGCCAAATATAGATATCACTATATATAGACCTCTTTTGATGCATATATCTAGAATTTCTTCCAAGTATAGCTGATCATAGACCAGGCTTCGGGCCTAAACTCTATTTATTTTTAATCTGGTTTCGGGGCGAGCCTACATAAAATTTGATATTTTATGATCAGCTTTACTTCCAAGATGCAAGATGTGCATGCGCACATTAAAAAATAATAATAATAATAATAAACCATCAACATCCTTTGCAATTATGGATCACCCATATATATTAGCCCATATATTTGGAAAGATTTTGATCAACAAAAGACTAATACATCTTATTATAGTTTCGGTACTTTTAAAAAAAAATAATAGAGAAATTGAAGCCTGTAGAAGACCTCGAATCTGAAAATACTGCAGCAGTAGTCCGGCATGCTCGGTTTTTGGTAGGACAAATATTCTATTTCCTTCATCCAACAACTATGGAGTTGGATATCCTTGGTATTCATTGCTTGGTTTGGGAGGGAGCTCCTCCGGTAGCGCCTTGCTCTAGCTCATATAGTTGTCTTACGACCTCTTCCTTCTTAGCTTTCAGGGCGTCAATTTTAGCGTCAAGCTTCTCTAGCTTCTGCCTTAGCTTGACTGGATCCATGGTCTTTTCCTTCTCCTTTTTCTTTCCTTCATTAGCCACACCTTCCATCTGCATCATAAAGCAAAGCACAACCTTATCAGTCCAAACTTAAATGCTTCCCTATTTAACTTTTACACTTTGATAAGGGTACCTAGTAGAAGCATTTTGGTGGATCTTGTTTATTTTAAAAATTCTCCGGCCTTTTATAATTAATGTCCTTAGAAAATAATCACTTCAAAGTAAATCTTCTCTATATACCTACATCATTATATTTAACAGTTGAATTAATTTGAAAAAGATCTAAAGTTAGAAATTTATCAATAGGTAATGCTGCTCCAATACCTAACCAAAAAGCTACTACGATACCGATAAAAAAAAACTGTTGTAGCTATTGGACGACGAAATAAATTTTGAAATTTATTGACATTCTCTAAAAAAAAGTACTATCAATAGCGTCGTTGGTACTGAAACTATTAAAACAACACCTAATAACTTATTGGTCATTGTGCAGAGTATTTGAAATACGGAAAAAAAGTATCATTAGGGTAATCCATTCATCTTGATATGGGCCGATCGCCTACCAAGATAACAAGATGGCAAACTTTAAAAATCGCAGTCACAGCCACCGCAATTACATGGAAGAATTCATCTTCAATACTTTTTGGCGGCCATGTCACAAGGATAAAATATAATTTGAATTAACAAGGGAGGTGATACTGACCTTTCTCTTCTCAAGGGGAATTTTAACTTCTCTCTTCAATGAGGTTGGAGACCAACTCCAAGGCCTCCATGTATTTATAGGCAAGAGAAGAGAGCCATCTTTCTAAATTCGGATGGCACTTGCATGGGGAGGCAAAGGAACCTTTCAGCGAGAAACTAGAAGGCCACGAGCAATGGGAAGTGGATCTGCTTAAGATCCGGGGATCTGGTCAAAGCTACCATTATGCGAAAATGATGGTTTATAGTTGTACCTTCTGTAATGTCGTGGATCGCACTCCACGTAGATCTTAAAATACTTCAAAGCCTCTGGATTGGTCTCAAAGCTACCATTATGCGATCCAACGATAGATTCACATGAAGAAATGTTAATCTTTCTTTCGCACAAAAGATACAACCTCTATATGAAAATGATGCAGCACATTGGTCTCCATTTTATGTGACCAATTTAGAGGTTGATATGTGAATCATTTTAAACGATAGATTCCATTTTATGTGACCATTTTATGATCCGACCCATGAGCGAATCATTTTAAGCAGATTTGAGCTTGATATAAGTAGATTTGGATCATACATGGGTCAACTCGTTTAGACTTATTTATTAATTAAGTTGGATTTGGATTTAGATCTTTGACCTGTTTAATATATTTTGATCTGTTTAATAATTAGGTCGGATCATAACTAACTCGTTTAACCTGTTTAAAACTAACTTATTTTTGATTAGTATAACTCGACCCGCTTAACTTATTTAACTTGTTTAAATCTATTTAATCCGTTAAAAATTTGTTTAATCTGTTTAATTTGATTGGACCTACTAATAAATAAGTTATATGGGTCATATCGAATTATGTGCTTAATAAATAAGTCGAATTCAGATCTGAATTTTGATGAAATTTTGACGTATTTAGTAAATAGATTGAGTTTGAATTGATAAATTTTTTTAGACCAATTACATGGAGGTTATCTAGTGGGATCTCTACTCATGTCTTCCTTCCTCTGTTATGGAAATTTGTAGATATATTTACATACGTTATTTATATTATATACGTCCTACCTCTAAACATTGTTTTGAACTTACATTTCGCAAAAAAAGAAAAGAAAAAGCAAATGATAAGCACACTCTTTTATCAATAACACGCATTCGTCTTTCATCACATTCGGCACCCGCCAAAGGTCAAAAATCGCTCATGCGAGTGCACATCACAAAGATATGGGAGTGTATTTAGAAGCCCCGGAAGCAAAGGAATAAACCTCTCAGATGCCGTTCACTGCATGCCACGTGTCGTCAGCTACCAACCAAGCACCCGGTAATCACAATCATGAGAACATCATGTGCTGATTCCTCTTAGTGATTCGACGGTGATCGATGACACATATCTAACGATCAGACGGCTAATACGTGATATATACCGCGATCGACCACACCGAGATGCGACGAATCCGTTGTCGCGCATGATAAAATGAAAGTATATACCGAGAGAACCGATCTCAGCGGTTCGAAAAAAAGGATCGTTCGACTTCGACGGTTGAGATCTCTTGACAAGAAAACATCTCTGGTACGAGAAATTTAAACACGAGAATTAGGGCTTTCTTATTGGGCCCTTCCATTCCCCGCCGCCTCTGTATATAATAATCCCCATCTCGCTCGATAAGGGAAGGCCTTCTTCTCTCTTCCCTCCCCCTCCTCTGATATTTTTCCGGCGCGGGTGATCTCGACTGAGGGAAGATGGGACCGGGTCTCTATTCGGAAATCGGCAGGAAGGCTAGAGGTATAATTTTTTCCCCCTAATTTTTAGGTTTTTATGGATGACTATTTCGATTTTTCTTTGTTTTTGAGGGATTTTCTCGATTTCTCCTGTAGATCTTCTCTACAAGGACTATCTCACGGACCAGAAGTTCACCGTCACGACCTACACCTCGAATGGAGTTGTGAGTGATTTATTTTCTTGCTTCTTTATCTTCTCAAATTTGATCTGGAATTTACTCTGGTAGGGTTTGTGTACACGGCGCAAAATTACCGTTCCTGCCGTATCAATATATTTTGAAGACTTTTTAGGAGTTATTCTGTTCTTTTGTGGTCGATCTTCGTACTTGTTCATTTTTTTTTTCAAGTGATATGCAATTTATAGAATTTTAGAAAGGCAAAAGCATGAGCAAATGAGTGAAGAAACATAGATCTTTTTGTATAACTATGGTTACTTGTTTTCATATCCTGTGTTTTTTAGCAGTTTTTTTCTATGCTATTAAGATGTAGCTACATTCCTCTGAGTGAGATTTAGAAGTAAAAGGGTTAGTGCTGGGATGGATTTAGGGAAATGCATAATGTCTTTAGATTTTTGAACTTGTGGTTTCGGCTATCTGTAATGAATGCCCTCGGTTGGAATTCATTTTTGTCCTTTTATATTTGGGGTTAACTGATGTCATGATTCCTGTTAAGATGGCTCTGTGTGCAAAGAATTTATGGTTTTGTTTCACTGAATGTTTTAATGACTAGATTGTAATAAGTTGCCAAGAAGCATTAAGGAGAGGATTATACCTAAATTTGTGGGTGGACTGAGGGAAGGAAAGATATGAGGGAGCGTGATGATTTACCAAGCCAATTGCGCACTCTATGGGAAGATTAGATCTCATCTTGTTAGGATGGATGACCAGTGTGCCTCTGCTAAGGAAGTTTATCTATTTCCACAGTTAAATGGGTCGGCCTAATTAGGCGCACAACACTATACTGATGTTTCTGCCATAAAAAGGCCAATAATGAAGAAATACCAGACAATCCCATCAAAAGTTATTATGAACTTTGACTAATCTTAGCAGAAATCTTAGCAAGGCATAACTATTAATATTCAGTGGCATTAACTTGTGGTTCTTTGGGCTAGCCATGAGCATTAGACTTAAGTTTCCACCACCTCTATGTTGTTCCACTGTGGCATAAGATTTGCATAACCATGTCGAAAAAGTATTTAGTGCATCTCAGATATACTGCAATATTTTACAGCAACAAGCATGGCATGTTTGTGACCACTTTAAAGCCATGCTTTCCAATGTGTTGTCTTGTTGTACTGAAGCAAGTTCGAATGCCTTTGAATTGCTTTTGATGCCCCTTTCTTCTAGATTGGCTATATTCAATATCATTTCGGTGAACAATGTTCTTGTATTATCATTCCTGCACAAGCTCACCCACTTCTTGTGGGTTGCTAACTGTTGAGTTACCTTGGATATGCTTTTGATGCCTGATGCCTGAAGAAACTGCATTTGTCCTGTTGGTACATCTGTTTCTTGTTGTAAGCTGTGAATGAATCAAACGTTTTTTGCATTGTTATATTTTTCACTAGTTCATGTACTGTTTACCGGCTGCCAGTTTTTATCTAGTTCTATTTGCCTGAGTGCCCAGTTATGTTTTGATGATTATTATCTAACACGTTCTTTTTCCTGATTTTTATTGTAAAAGATGGAATTTCCTAAGAAGCATGGCAGATGTGACATGATGTTTTGGTGTTCATCTATGTGGAGAATTCTATAATTGTTTAACCAGTCGGCTTGCTAAATTCAAATATTTTAACCTATGTATATTCTAGTATGTGTTAGTGCATTTTTGATTATCTTGACAAATATTTAGTTTTATACATTAGGCATTTGCAATCCAAATCTTGGTATTCAAAAGGCTACCTCTAATTAAGTTTGTAGATAATAACTCTAGGAGAGCATATTTCTGGTCTCAGCAAGGATAATCCAGAGTAAGCTAACCTTAAGACACATTGAAATGTTACTGATATTGCCCAGGAAAGGGAGTGGAACTGGTGTTCAAATTTATGAATAGAAACAGTGAATCCATGGGAGCCAATTTCTGAGTTCAGTTTGCATGTTGTTTCATTTTGCATGTTAAGATTCAACAATCGCATCACTTGCAGCCAGTTTCTCATTTGGCATAAGAAGCATCTTTTATTTATTGCCCAGCAAAATCCCTATGTTATCACATCCCACATTTTATTCTGGCAGCCTTAGTGGAACGCAAAAGATGGAAAGTGAATTAGTGGTTTCTTTTTTTGTGGTTTATAGCCCCATGATTCAAGACCTGAACTGAAAGAGACTCTACAAACAAAGATTTCCGGCTCGGCCTTAAGAAGCTTGTATCTTTTAGCAAAAGAATATGATTAATGATCTTCTGTGGAATTTGGTTTTTCTCTGCTTTTTATTGGCACTCGTTCATTTCTGATTGTCTTTTCTGATTGTTTTGTGCTACTTCTGTTGTTGTTTAATTCTAATCTCTTCTTTACAATGGGAAGCTTGTTTATCTATGGTTTTCACAAATGGTTCTGTATCGCATTGCAGGCAATTACAGCTTCGGGTACAAAGAAAAACGAGTTTATTTTTGGTGAGATTCAGTCTCAGCTGAAGAACAAGAATATCTCAGTTGACGTGAAAGCAAACTCAGATTCAAATGTAGGACTTATTTGTTGTTGTTATTCATGAATTTTCTCAGCTAATATGTTTGCTTCTTAGGCATTATTCTTTCTTACTACCTGTTCTCGGGTGTTGTACTCTGTTTCATTGTTTATTACCATTTGTTGAGATGTATACAAAAAATGTAAATAATTAAAAAAAATAATGATCGGCTGATATTGAATATAATGGAACGTAATGATCATTGAAACAAATCACATATTCCTACTGAAACTGCTGAAGTTGTTTCACATGATAATATGTATGAGCAACTGGGTATTTTCTGGATGATATGATGCTTTGCAGATTGGAGGCACTTACATCTGTTTCTGCTTTTTGCCAGCTGTTGACGACTGTTACAGTTGATGAACTTGCCACACCTGGATTGAAGACAATATTCAGCTTTGTTGTTCCGGATCAGAGATCTGGAAAGGTACAAGAACCTTCACATTTTTCCGACTTTGGATACTCCTTGTTCTTTTGAAAGATTTTTGGATCAATGTTTTTCTTTTCTTGTTGTGGTTGCAGGTTGAACTTCAATACTTGCATGATTATGCAGGAGTCAATGCAGGTATTGGATTGACTGCCAATCCCATTGTCAACCTTTCTGGTGTTGTCGGAACTAAAGGTCTCTCTGTTGGTGCTGATGTATCATTTGACACTGCAAGTGGGAACTTCACCAAATACAATGCTGGATTGAGTGTCATCAATGCAGATCTTATTGCTGCCCTGACTTTGTAAGTTACTTCTTAAGAAAGGATTGTCATTTATGTTGAGAATTTTCTTTGATGACGTCTTTGGACAGAATGCTATGCAGAGTGAAACTACAAGCTCTCTAAATTTAAAAATGTGTTAGGTTATTTACGGTCGTATATTAACTTAAAAAAAACTATGCAGGAACAACAAGGGAGACAGCCTGAGTGCTTCCTATTACCACTTGGTGAACCCACTGTGGAACACAGCTGTTGGGGCAGAGATCACCCACAGCTTTTCGAGTAATGAGAACACCCTCACTTTTGGGACACAGCACGCACTGGACCCTCTGACTCTGGTGAAGGCACGCTTCAACAATTATGGCAAGGCCAGTGCCCTCATTCAGCATGAGTGGAGGCCCAAATCGTTTTTAACTATTTCTGGAGAAGTTGATACCAAGGCCATTGAAAAGAGCTCAAAGGTTGGACTATCCTTGGTGCTCAAGCCATGATGATAAATTTTTGGACACTATGATTGTACTTCCATTTCAGGTTTGTTGGAACGGAATAAGTTGAACAAGGACTGAGGCTCCAAATTATGATGGTGGCCTCGTTTTGAGACTCTTGGATTACTTGTTTTGTTAACAGAGCTTGTTTCTATACCTGTCCTGTGAGAATAATTTCTTGTTCGGTGACTCGGATATGAGTTGAGTTCCTGTCTCATGCATTCTTTTTCCTTCCCATACCCAGTGATTTGAACTGGCTCTGAGTAAAGATTCATATCAATTGTGTTCTTCCTAATGGTTGGTTTGTGCTTGCGTTGCTGCTTAAAAAAGAAAAATTGCATAAGACTGTCCTCCTTGGAAGCCACGTTGCTTTCTTGACTCTGGTTGTTCGGTAGCTGGCAAGTGTTTGTGCATTTTTGCAGAGAGCACTTAGCCGTGCAAGTTTAACGCAACTTACAAAGATCCGGTTGATAGCTATTTCGTGGATTCAAATTGTTGTTTTTGTGGATTTTGGTATGCCTATGAATTACTGTTTTGAGGTATATTAAGGAAGATTTTAATCTGGTGCTTCATTTTTGCTGTGAAGGCATTTCTGGATGTGTAGATCTGTGTTTTACAAGAACGTTGTGCGGTTTGTTATTTTAGGCCAGCATCCACGTCCTCAATTTGCAACGGCTTCCTGAGGAGGCATGAGAATAACGGCTACCTTTTCTGGCTGCCTTTGGCATGCATCAGGAACACTGGATATTTGTTACAGATTTTGTCTGTGAATGTAGTTTGTATTGACTTGAAGGTATATTTCATACGGATTTTATTTTGAATATGGTACAATATGCTCTGATCATAAGTAGGACAGGTTAGCACGCTTCCATCTATTCCTGCATGATTCTTGTTCTGTTCATGGAAGAACCAGTTCTCCCTAACCACTAAATTATTCATCACTTTTTTAAAAATAATAGTAACTTGTCAAATATTTGATGCAATATATTGTTGTTCTTCCTATTAGAATGTTAGCCACATGTTGCCGCTTAACATGTTGGAACATTTAACATTCTTCATTTTTCTTTAGATTGCAGAGGATTTTGAATTTCCCAAATTTATCATTCTTGTTGCTACTATGTTTAGCCTAAGCTTACCCAATTCAATTGGAAGTCCCAACTTCGAGACTCTTTATTTGTTTATCTGGCATAATAATAGCTCGCAGAATACAGAATTTGAAGTCTATTAAACTGACCTTAAAAAAAAAGGAAAAAAAAGAGAAGAATTTCATTGAGCATGGATGATGGAATTCAGGAGTACTACTCAATATAACACACTCAAAAGTTTCACCCTTCTGGAGTATTACACACATGCAACACAGTGAAAAGTCTCAACTAAATTTTACACATTTTGAAATGAAACTAGAACCGAAGTCTTCTATAACTTATCTACATGATGCACTAAGACCTTGGAGTTTCAGTTGTGGGCAGATGCTTGAAGCAATCCATCCCGAATCTGTGTTGCGACGTCACGAACAGCACCAGGTCCATGAGGAATGAAAACAGCTGAAGATTTGGAGGCTGCACCGATCTCTTTCATGGTGTCGAAGTACTGTGTGACCAAGACCATGTCCATAACATCTTTTGCAGTGGTCCCTGGCACATTGACTGAGAAGCCAAGCACGCTATCCCTCAGTCCATCTACAATTGCTTGGCGTTGACGAGCAATACCTAGACCTGACAGATACTTGGATTCAGCCTCACCCTCAGCGCGCTTGATTTGTATGATCTTCTCGGCTTCTGCCTTCTCATTTGCAGCCACCCTTAATCTTGCAGCTAAGAGGAGGCAAGAGGGAGAAACAAATGTTTGAAAAATAATGTCAAAATACAGTTTCCTTGGTATAGGAGTAATATTGCCAAGACATTTTTTATGATCTTAAGATGATTATCATGCTACAAAGTCTTCCATGAAGAGATGATTTGTTTTTTAAGAAATTTGTCGCATCTAGTTGAATGCATACAAATTGCCCCCATCAACAAAAATATGTTGGTCATGTTAAAGTAAAATAGCAGCAGCATGAAAGAAAGGGAGTGGCTATGCGACAAGCAAAGGAAAAATGGAAAATAGACATTCCTAATCACAATGGCATAAGGCGCTGGGATCTTTTTTTTTTAATGAAAAAAATGTTTTGGTAATGTTCAAAGAATAAGAGAACACCAGAACAAATAGCATATCTATCTTGATTGCATTTATTGCTCATCTAATAATCATTTTTTTAATAGTTTCTGTAATGTTCAAATATTAGAGAACACTAGATTAGATGGTATACCTGCATTGATTTCATTCATTGCTCGCTTCACATGTTCATCTGGTTCAATATCAACAATAAGTGTCTGTACAATCTCGTATCCATAAGCCGACATAGCCTTTTCAAGTTCCTCTTCTACAGCTTTTGCAATTTCATTCTTCTGCTCAAAAACATCATCCAGGTTGAGCTTTGGGACACTAGCTCTGATCACTAAGGAATGTAAAAAGGCATTATCAGTTCCTTCTGGCAACTGAGAGAAGAAGAATAAGAGAAAAGACATGCTGTATTGTATTGTCTATAAGTCGAAAATATCTGTATAGTTTCTTTTAGCTTGGGCAATTGCTGGGATTTGGCATCTTCCTCCTAAAAGCACTAGCAAAACCAGTTTACGGTACTTATTTGAATCAATAATCTATATCAAACAAAGAGGATACGCAGAGTAGCTTCACAATTACAATTGCGAAGGTTTTTATGTTCAGTAAAGTCTATCCACTTTTTTTTTAAAAAAATGGAGAGATAATTTGGCAGAAAACTAAGCAGCCCTTTTGATGATGCTTGCTAAGCCGCACTCCTTAAGCTTAATCCAGAACACTTCTACTGCTAGTCATTTTCCACCATCAGGAGGCAACGAAAATGCTCTCAATATAGTTTAATACTTAATGCATGGACAAACAGAGTGAAGGCTTTCCAACTTCCAGCTCACATATCTTATAGCTCAACAGGCCCTAAAACAGCTTTGATTCCCACAAGAGTGATAAAGAATTATATAATCATAAAAATCCAGCAAGTTGTGATCTTCGAACAGAATTTAGTTGGTCAAATTTTTCTGTGATAGTAGAAAATTTCATGTAAGTATAATTTAGACTCAACTTTTTATTCTTGATATATGCTTCTAATTCTATGTTAGAGAGCTGATCATCAAAGACTGCAATCTCTTTTCTCCAATGCCTTTAAAGTCTTCAAATCCAGTATGCCGCGCAGACTTTAAGAATTCCACTGGCACCCGTGTGTTTGTACATCAGATGATCACTTTGGATCTCAAATGCCCAAGAAAGTGAATTTAAACCTTGAGTATAAAGGTTACCATGGAACACTGTCATGGATCTGTATTGGTGTCAAAAGGTTTAATACTTAACTAGGTACCTGAACCTTGTGAAGGGCTCTGGAAAGTGAAAACTAAAATTTATGTAGCTTATAAATGCAAAATAGGAGGAAAAAAAATCATATTCCTTGCTACCAAAAGTATAAAAATAAAAATGATAATCAATTGAATTTTTCTGCCGTGCTTAATCCCGGACTTACGAAACACAATGATTTAGTGTTGGATTTCGTACCATCAAACACATAAGCTTGGATTTGAGTCCTCGTGTTGGTCAATTTATAAAATGCATCACTTGCCTTGCCGGCCAGAGCACGATACTGTATAGATGCAACCACATTGACAAAAACATTGTCCTGCGAATGAGGAGGTGTATCATTTTCAGCATGCTTCTAACAATTAGCCATATCAAGCATAGCATATAATGAAAATATCAAATGCTAACAAGAACCTCGTATATCTAATGCTCCCAAATATGATCCAGATAGCCTTGTATCAGTTGAAAATATCAAGTACTCAGCATGCAAGAGTAAAATAATCAAGTTATATATCTAGCATTAACATGGTGTGAGACGAACCTTTGTCTTTGTCTCGCACCGCACATCCAATTGTTGCAGACGGAGTGAAAGATGGCCAGCTACTCGACTGCCAAGGACCCAAGGTAAGCAATGGCAGCCTGGATCGAGCACATCATCAAACTTCCCAAATCTTTCCCTGATTGCTACAGTGGATTGCTCCACTTGGACACAGCAAAGCAATTGGCCCATGGTCTTCCCTTTGATCTCCAAGCTATTACCAGTTTAATTAAAGAATGAGTATAGTTTGCACACCCAAGAATGCAAAATAGCTGATAATCATTACCAACCAAATCTGAAAGAGCTCGTGACAATGATTTGCAGATGGGAATGAGCAATATAATCAACGATCAAATATGACAGATTTTATACAAGGTATTGGACAAGAGCATCAGGTGTTCTTTTTTTGAGGAACAAGTACAACAAGTGTTCATTATGGAAATATATTTAATTCTAGATGTTATTGAGAGCATGGTGAAGATGCCCTATAAATCATTGTGTTTTATAAGGAAAAAGAAAAAAAAAACAAAAAAGGGGAAGAAAAATAACACATCCAAAAGTTCTATAACCGGCGGGAAGAGAAAATAATTTGTCTAGATTCTAAAATATTAAACCATGAAAGCAAAGATTTTATGTATTATATATTATTTCCAGCATAATATCAGGTTTGTGGTTGCAATAGCAAGTGGAACTACTAAAACATACATATACTGAGGATAAATAGGGCTCATATGACCAGATCTATATGTACTGATGCGTTCATATGATAAAAATGCTTTGCATATATGAGACAATCTTGTCTTGTTCGCGTGCTTGCATACATCTAAAATGATTTGATTGCAACTTCTAGTGATACATAGTTCTTAGTGATTCTGGAGGTTCTGTGAGGCTTGGACAGCAGCTTGATTTATCTCACTGTTAAGTGTTAAATAACTAAAGTTTCTTTATTTTTTTTTGCCCCAAAATCTGTGGGTAAAATCAACAAGTTCAGCTCTGAAACACAGCAAAAGCGAACCCAAATTTTTTACAAGGGTAAGTTGCTTGGACCAAGAATTGCAGTATCCTTTCAGAGGAAGGAAAAGGTAAAACAATCAATTTCAACTGGTGGAATAAAAGATGTGGATATCTCAATCATACAAGTTAACTAACTCGAAGTTTCTATCCTTTTTCCCCAAAATCTGAGGCTAAAATCAATAAGTTCAGCTCTGAAACATGCTAAAAGCAAACCCAATTTTTTCACAAAGGCTCAGTTGTTTGCACCAAGAATTGCAATATCCTTCTTCCACTCCATTTTCAGCGAGAAAAACATAAACTGTTTCATAAACCAATCATTTTTCTCCATCACAAACTAAGAGAATAGCTAATAATTTCAAAAAAATACTATGACTGAAAGCCTGAAACATCCATACATGTAAATCTCAACAGAATTTTGCTCAAAAGAAAAAAAAAAATTCTCATCAGAATTTGAAATAGCCAAACCTACAGCAGCACAAGCAGGGCGGATAATGCAAAAGAGCCTAAAACCAAGTGTTCAGAAAGGTGGTGGTGAGAGGGGAAAACATGTGACCCTCAGACAAAAGGATGTATATATATAGACAAGTCGATCACAAGAATAACGCTGGCACAGCTATCCTTCGCTTGTTTCTTCTGCTCAAAAAGGTCAAGGCGTGCATACAGTGATGGCAAAACGGCATAATATGGTATTAGCTATGAATAGACAACTTATAGCTAATATCCAATCTATATCGTAGTTTAAATGATAGAAACTCCGGAGAAGAAGTCATTATCTAGCAAAATAGCATCACGAAGACGAGCTGCCTGTTGACTTTTTGCATGGTGATCCACAGTATACAAGAGTTAACACCTACTAATACAGTTATACTTTGAGGAAAGATGTAATACTGTTCAGGTGATATACTTCTAATAATTTAAGACTGAGTCAATAGACAGGAATAGCATGGCAGGCAAGCGTGAATGCTACCAGGGTGGTAGCATGGATGGAACCGGGCTTTGTATTCCATCGAAGTGGTCCAGATTCGAAACGCGCGGGCATCGATTAAATTTGGAGACCGGATGCTCCACGCTTGGACGCTGCCAGCGGGAGCGCTTGTGGTCCGCTGATACCGAGGTGGTGCTGGGGTAACGTACTCACACGTGGAAGGGGGCTCAGTGGAGGCTGCTACGCGGGTGAGGTTCTCTTCCCCTCATCTTTCACCAAACAAAAAAAGAAAAAAAAAAGAAGCTTGAATGCTACGCAAAAACCAAGAGAGTCCAGATAACTACTAGGCACCTAACTAGAGTTCGGAATATAGAAACATATGGGATGGCTTCAACGGCACTCAACAACAAAAGATATTTTACAAGAAAGATGGCAATAATGGGCCTTGAGATATGACACCAACGCCCAGAGGCCAGCTCACAAGACACTACATGGTCGTTAGATACTAAGAGCCAACGTTAGAACAAAAGGCATCTCTTGCTTTCTTTTCCCCCTTTATCTCTTTTCTCTCTTAATCTCATCGACATATGGAATCGTAAAAAGGAGAGCAGTAGTGCCCAAGAACCAGTTTTACAATCAAAGAGGAAGGCGATTAACGTTAGTAACGGGTGCGGGGAAAGCTAGAATCTAAAGAGGAGCAGCCGTAAGGCCATAACGAAGTACGCCGAAAGAGCCCGGGGAGAAGAAAGGAAATCAGGATTCACGGGTCCATCAATCATCATCACAATAATAAAGAAAGAGATGGGGATTGCAAGGAAATTGCATGGAAATTGCCGCAGAGAACAAAGAACAAAGAACAAAACCAAACAAAGAAATCCAAACAAAATATAAAACGAATGCAAGAAACTCGGTATCAGCAAACCTGTGCGCCGATGAGGTTTCCCCTCTCTATTTGCGCGTGCGTGTGTGAGAGAGACGGAGAGAGAGATGGAAATAAGGGAGGGGAGGGGAGGTTCGTTCATAAAAAAGTTCTGCAGGAACACTGGAAACTGGATGGGATTTGCTGTAGCGTGGATGGCAGGATTTGGAAAGTTCATGTGGGACCCGCTTGGGTTTCCTGACGTGTCTTTCGCTGGTAGGATGTCACTTCGGTTCGAGCTCGCTGGCGGGTCGGTGTGGTGGGACCCAGCGGCCGATGGTTTTGTCAGCTTGATCTGAGACCCGGGACCGTGTGATACTGTGATGACCGTTAATGCGGCTTTGAATCTTATCTTCCATGGGACGAGTATTGGATGAGCATTCAAAACGTATCATGCACTGAAATATGGAAAGCAGGGGTGCGCCCACTAATCCCATATCGATAAGTACAGACATCCACCTTCCTCCTTTTAAGTGCAAGATGCCAGCCTGTTTCGGATTTGACATCGTCAAATAAAGCAGCGCGGGGATAATGTAGAAATCCAAGTTGTGACCACACAAAGCAATATATTGAGATTAATCTTTAGTTAGCTAACCAAACCAACCAACTTATGCATATTAAACAAATAAAATAGGGAAACTATTCTCTCTTAAAAATTTTGAGAGAGGATAATTTTTTAGAAAAAAGAAAAAAATATGAATTGACTTGTATCACGGTTTAACTGTTTTTTTTTTAATAAAAACGGTAGTATCATACATAATGTGTATGGATACAACTAAAAAAATCAAAAAGCCGTACATCACGGAGTGCACAAGGCAATTACGCCTCATCCACCCAGAGGTGGTCTTCCGAGTGGTTGGCAACAAAGGAGACCACCCAATCGGTGGCTCCGTTGGCCTCTCTAAACACGTGTTTTGCCTGGAGCACCATTCCACCAGAAACCATGGCTCGGATATCTCTCATAGTGGATGGTAATCACCGACCTCCTCGAAAACCTGCTGGACCCACCCAATGACCATCGCAGAGTCACCCTCCAGATACACCTCTTTTCCCTGCAAGGCACGCCGAATGTAGCACAATCCAGCCCAGGCCGCTCTCAGCTTCGCCGCAGGCACTGAGGTATCAAACAAGTGGCAGCCTCCAGCAGCAATCATCCTGGAGTCCGGGTCCCTAACAACAACGCCCACGCCACCCCTCCTACCTCCCTCCAGGACATATCCATCAAAATTGACCTTGAGAAAATTCGGAGGTGGGGGCTCCCAGGTGAAAAACACCAAACGAGATGCTCCACGAGCAGGTGAGGAGCCCTAGATATCCTGAGTTATCAAAGGTCTATTCGATCGGATCGCTTGAAGGGCCTCCACCGCCAGCAGTTGTGCCCTCTCCACTACTGCCTCTGGTGGGGGCATCTCTCCCCAAAGATCCAGGCGTTCTTTGCGAGCCAGATCTGATAAGCAGTATAGGTTGCCCGAACTGCCTCTGATTTAGACTGCAAGACCCCGGCCAAACATCAAAGAACCTGTAGAAAGGATGCCACATGAGACCAGAGCATTGTAAGGAACCCCGCCCGCCTTCAGATCCTCCTTGCCCGGTGGCACTAGAAGATAGCATGATCTAGCGACTTATCACTATGATACTCCGGGCACTCGAGGTGGATACCCATGCCCCTCGCATACTGTAGGAGTCTCGTCAGTAGTCTGGCCCAAGCGACTTTCCAGAGGAATAAGGCGACTCTAGAATGCAGACCAAAATGCCAAATCTAGCCAAAGTCCACCCCCACTTGCTCTCCATCCTGGACAACATAGCAAACATCGGTTACATTGACTCCAGACTTGCAGGAAGAGCTCTATACCCGAACATCAGGGCAAGGGTGCCTCGAAACTGGTAGCGACCGAATCCGCCACGCAAGTGGCTCCCCGAATAACTGATCTATCTGGTGGGTATCCCACCCCCACCTCTGGGAAGGAGTAGATCACATACCCGTAGTCCATCCTCAGCCTCAGCACTGACTAGGGTAGGCCATCACCGCAACAGGAGCTCATCCACCCAAACATCCTCCACCAAGTTCACCCTCTGGCCATCACCAATCAACTATCTGCATTTCGAGAGGACCACATGCACAAACCTGCTGATCTCGTGCCACATAGGTGAAGCCCTCCGACCCCCAGACGGGGTCCCACCGCTCCCAAAGGGGCAATGCTGGGCGAAGATCATTTGACTCTAAAGAGACTAAGGCTCTATTTGGGGGAGCTGTTAGTAGTAGAACTTTTGAAAGTAGAGCTGTTGGAAGTAGAGATGTCTGAAGCAGAGCGTTTATAAAAAGCTGTTTGCTGTTTGGTAACTATATTTTTAAAGTGCTGTGGCACTTTAACATGTGTTTGGTAAAGAAACTGAGAAAGTACTTTTGTGTGACAAAATGATCATAAAGGACATTACCAGTATTATACAACAGAGCATAATAAAATATAATATATATTAATACATAAATATATGATATAGTATAATATTAATGTAATGTAATATAATATTATTATAATATAGTATTATAACATTATGTATTATAGAATAATAATTTAATATAATATTAAATTATTTAACATAACATATCAATATATTATGATATAATGTAATATAATATTATATTTATAGTATAATACAATAATAAATATATAAAATATTATAATTATTAGTGTAAATTAATTTTTTATCCTTCTAATGATCATTTATCTCTCTAACAAATTTTCTAGCAAGGTGATAAAATTGGTTAACTAATTACTAATATTTTTATTTATTTATTTATTTAGATCAGATTATTTGCCACTCACTCATTATTTTCCTTTTTATTTATTTTATTTTATTTATTTATTATTTTATTTCATTGAAATATAGAGGGGTCGCCGGCCATGGGTGGTGGCCGGCGTGGTGGCTGCCACCGTGGGCAGCCACGAGCTCCCAAAACAAAAAAAAAAGAAAAAAGAAGAAGAAGAAGAAGGAATAGAGGCGGCGGCGTTGAGAGGAAGAAGAAGATAGAGAGGGGGAGGGAGAGGATGGGTGAGAGAGGAAGAGGCGAGATGAGAATTTTGGGGGAAAAAAGTGTGATTTAAATGGAGGTATTTTGGTCCAAAAAACAGCTTCCCGACAAATCTGAAAACAGCATTTTCGAAAAGCTCCAAATTGGAGCTTCTCCCCAAAAGTTGTTTTCAGCTTTTCCCAAAAGCTGAAACAGCTTTCCGAAAATTTTACTAAATATCATTTTTTTATCTAAAAGTACTTTTGGAGGCCAGAAAGTGCTTTTTGGCCCTCCAAAAGCTCTCCCAAACAGGGCCTAAGGCTCCAAGAGAACTCTGGCAACATGTCGGATGATCAATGCCCCCCTCTTGGTCAGCAAAGATTGGATACCCATCTCCCATGCCCTAGTCGGTTGGCAAACTGATGCCCAATCCACCAGATGCACCCCCCGTCTACCACCCTGCGATCCCCAAATAAAATTCCGAGCCAACCTCTCGATCCTTGTCAACACCATCTTGAGAATAGCGGTGTTCGACATCAGGTAGACAAGCATAGAATAGATAACAGACCTGACAACGGTGACTCTACCGATCATGGAGAGCGAGGCCGCCCTCCAACCCTCTAACCTCTGCTGCACCCGATGCACCACATCCTGACAGTTCGAGATCCGCAACCTCCTCCTTGTGATAAGGACACCCGGATAGCTCCATAGTCCAACCTGCTCCCGCATGCCAAGGAGACCTCTGATCTCCTGTCGCACCCACATCTCGGTCTTCGGGCTAAAGACAATTGTTGATTTCAGGAGATTCACCCTCTGACCCGAAGCCCGACGGTAATCCTCCAGAACCCCCCGGAGAATAATGGCGTCTCTGGGCTTGACCCTGGCCAGAAGAAAGCAATCATCTGCAAAAAGGAGATGAGTAATCGGTGGGTCATCGGGTGCCGGAACATAGGCCTCTAGCGTCTACTCCCCACACGCCTGTCGCAGAGCACGAGACAAGGCATCAACGCGGATAATAAAAAGGTATGGGGATAAGGGATAACCCTGGCACAGCTCGACGGACGTCCGGAAGAAGGGAGATGGCACGTCATTTACCAAAATGGAGAAGGACGGCCCCTGCACACACCCCATGACCCAGGATATCCAGGTCTCGTGGAAGCCAAAGCTCGCCAATGCTTTGCGCAAGAAGGACCATCGGACTCTGTCGTAGGCTCTCTCCATATCGAGCTTCACTGCCATGTAACACCGCTACCACGGAGCTCACTGCATATTCCACATAATCTTCTGGGCTATCATGACGTTGTCGGAAATGCTCCGACCACCAACAAACGCCCCCTGCTCCGGGCAAACAAGACGGAGAAGGAGAGGCTACATCCTACCCACCAAAATCTTTGCCACCACCTTGTAAAGGTTGGTGCAAAGGCTAATGGGTCTATAATGGCTGGGCTCGCATCACATCGCTTCGAGATCAGGGTGACAAAGGTGGCCTTCCAGTGATCTGCCATAACTGCCAAGCTGAAGAATAGCTGGATTGCCTCCACCACTGCTCTCCCAATAATGCCTCAATATCTCCTGAAGAAAAAAAAGAGAGAACCCATCAAGCCCGGGGGCTTTGTCCTCCCACAGGGCCCAATCGACCCTCCTGATCTCTACCTCCGACATCTCCCCAACCAGCACAACATTCTTCGGCGACCCCACCACTTTGTCCAGGCACGAGAAAGCAACTCCGCTGTCCAACTCCTCCTCCTCGGACCATCTCGCTTGGAAAAAGTCAAACAAGAGGCGTCGGATCGAGTTCTCCTCCACCCGAGACCCCATATCATCCTGCAGTGATCTGATCATGCTTCTCTGCCGCCTGATAATAGTATACCTGTGGAAGAAACGAGTGTTCCTATCCCTCTCCTGCAGCCATTGGACCCCGGAATTCTGCCTTCAAAACACCTTCTGCTATCTCAAAAGAGAGTGATGCTCCGCAAGCCTCTGCCGAAGAGAGCCCATATCGTCATCCGATAAACCACCCAAACTGTCCTCCCTCCCCTGTAACTTCGAAATAGAGGCCTCCATCTCCTCCAATCTCCTAAAAATGCCCCCCACTATCTTCTAGTTCCATCTACATAGTCTGCGCCTGGTGAGCTCCAACCTACGGAAAATCTGCTGCATGGCATCACCCCGGATCGGCATGACCCAAGCCTGCCGTACCACCTCCTAGGAGTGGGGGTACTCCAACCATAATCTCTCAAACCGAAATGGCAGGCGATGGTGCAACTGGTCAGCTGTAGAGATCAGAAGAGGGCAATGGTCTGAAGCAATCCGGGCTAGATGGCGCACCACTATTCAGTTCTAACTAAGGATTATTATTTTTAAACCACATATCATAATCATAATAGCATTATTTTTTTTCTATTAAGTATAGATGAGCTTCGATATTTGATGCATATTATTTGTAGATGATATAGTTTTAGCTGATGAAATTGAGGTTAGAGTTGATCATAAGTTGAAATTATGGAGTGGTATATCAAAACCTAACAACTTCAAATTAAGTAAAATTAAGATGGCATGCATGAAATATAGTACTAAAAAAGTTAGAAATGGAGATAAAGGTAGAGTGAAAATTAAGGATCGTGAAGTTCTTAAGAGTAATATTTTTTAATATTTAGGACCAATTATTTATAAGAAATAGAAGATTGAAGAGAATATTATCCACGAGATTAAAAAAGCATGCAGATAAAATGGAGAAGTGCAGGTGATCGTAGGATACCTACCAAGATGAAAGAAAAAAATTGTAAAACATATCATATAGTTTTAGTGGATGAAATTGAGGTTAGAGTTGATTATAAGTTGAAATTATGAAGAGGTATATCGAAACATAACAATTTTGGATTAAGTAGGATTAAGATGGAATGCAAAAAATATAGTACTAAAAGAAATTAGAAACGGAGATAAAGACGGAGTGAAAATTAAGGATCATGAAGTTCTTAAGAATAATATTTTTCAATATTTAGGATCAATAAAAATGGAAGATGGAAGAGAAAATTATCCACGAGATTAAAAGGCATACAGATAAAATGGAGAAGTGCAGGTGATCGTAGGATACCTACCAAGATGAAAGAAAAAAATTATAAAACATATTGTATAGTTTTAGTTGATGAAATTGAGGTTAGAGTTGTATATCGAAATCTAATAATTTCAGATTAAATAGGATTAAGATGGAATGCATAAAATATAGTACTAAAAAAATTAAAAATGGAGATAAAGATAGAGGAAAAATTAAGGATCTGAAGTCCTTAAGAGTAATATTTTTCAATATTTAGAATTAATTATTCATAAATGAAAGATTGAAAAGGGTATCATCCACAAGATTAAACAAGCATGCAGATAAAATGGGGAAGTGTAGGTGCTTGTAGGATACCTACTAAGATGAGTTTTATTTTATAAAATAACCATTCTTTTCCCCCTTTATCTCTTTTCTCTCTTTATCTCATCGACATATGGAATCGTAAAAAGGAGAGCAGTAGTACCCAAGAACCAGTTTTACAATCAAAGAGGAAGGCGATTAACGTTAGTAACAGGTACAAAGAAAGCAAAAATCTAAAGAGGAGCAGCCGTAAGGCCATAACGAAGTACGCCGAATGAGCCCGGGAAGGAGAAAGGAAATCAGGATTCACGGGTCCATCAATCATCATCACAATAATAAAGAAAGAGATGGGGATTGCATGGGGATTGCATGGAAATTGCATGAAAATTGCCGCAGAGAACAAAGAACAAAACCCACAGTTTACTTTTTTTACAAAAAACCAAACAAAGAAATTTAAACAAAATATAAAACAAATCCAAGAAACTGGTATCAGCAAACCTGTGTGCCGATGAGATATTTGCGCGTGCGTGTGTGAGAGACGGAGAGAGAGATGGAAATAAGGGAGGGGAGGGGAGGTTCGTTCAATAAAAAAGTTCTGCTGGAAACTTGATGGGATTTGCTGTAGCTTGGATCGCAGGGAATTTGGAAAGTTCATATGAGACCCGCGTGGGTTTCCTGACGTGTCTTCTCGCTGCTAGGATGTCACTTCGGTTCGAGCTCGGTGGAGGTAAATGGCGCGGGTCGGGACTTTTTTTTGGGCGGGTAGAGCGGGTGCATCAATTTTCATGCACCCGTGGAGGGTCAGTGGGGAGTTCCATCGAATAGTACAGGGGTGGAAATCATGGAGGCTGGTGAGGGGGTCTGTCTCGGTCATAGACGGGGAAGGCTGGTGGACGGGCAGCTCGGGATCTCGGGGGTGCAGCAAAGGGTCGAACTTGGGCAGAGGTAGCGAAAGGAGCTCCTCGGCAGCCGGCGTGGACGAGCCACCGGATGCTTTCTCGGGTGTTGGAGATGCTGCGGAACAGGGCTTCTGAGGTGGTGGATGTTCCAGAGGAAGAGCTGGAGAGGACCCGAGCGGAATGGTGGAGCACCACGGTCATCGTGAGGAGCTTGGGGAGGCATGTTCCGGTTGAATGGGTGGCCAAAGAGATCAAGCGGGTGGGACGTCTGGACTATAACGTGGAGTACTTCTTGCTAATGGATGGCTTCATTGCCGTCCGATTTGCCAAGGAGGAAGATCGCAAGGCTGCACTGATGAACGGTCCATGGACGGTGGCCGGACAGTTTCTTGCAATGGAGCGGTGGCGGCTTAATTTTGTGCCCGGAGAAGGAGGTATTGGTCGGGTGGTCGACTGGCTTCGCTTGCCACAACTGCCCTTGGATTACTGGAAGAAGGAGACCATCCTCAGAATAGCGGCTAGTGTTGGTAATCCCTTGGTCATGGATGGATTCACGGAGCAGGGGCGGCGGTATGGCTTCGCCAGGGTGAAGCTAGAGTTGGATTGCTCTGGACCTCTCAAGCCGGGCACTCTGGTCAGGGGGAGATCTGGGGGGGTCGAGGAGACCTTTTGGCAGGGGTTCATCTACGAAAACTTGCCTGCTCTCTGCTCCAAGTGTGGGCGGATTGGGCATTTGACGACAGAATGTGGTTGCCCTTCTTCAGCGGGTGGTACGGCAGAGACGACAACGGTCCGGGGGAAGGAGACGAAAGCTGCTGGGGCAGATCTCCCGGAGGCCGGTGTGCAGAAGGATGGGGTAGGCGCCGCCTCGGAGGAACTATCGGCGTTTGGTCCGTGGCTGGTTACAAACCGTATTTGGCACCAACAGGCGACCAAGAAGATGTCGTGGAGGAAGGAGACGACTGAGTCCAGATCTAGGCTGAGCTCGACGCCCATACCCCCGATCTGGCAAGGATGCAACGGGGGATGGGTCATGTGCCACTGTCTCCCCGATTGACCTTGAAGCGTGGCAGAAGCCGTTGAAGGTTGCCCGGCGTAGGACGCCGAAGAAGGATGTCTTGACTGCCGGGGAGGGCAAGGAAATGGCCGGACCGAGTCAACTTGGCCAGGTAGCTGGAGATGGAGTTGACTCAAGCTTCAGGCTAGACCCGGGTCGACTCAATCCGAGTGTGGACCGGGATGCGGGCCGGGGTGTATACGGGCTAGATGGTGGACTGGGCCGGGCTGATAATAGGCCAGAGCCCATAGTGGTGCAGCGACTTGGTGGATCGGATCCGAGCCCGAGGAAGCGATCCAGAAGCCCATGTAGGGCGTTTGGGACTGGGGGCAAGGCTAAGAAGGGGTCGACTCACTTCGTCGGGGGGACCTGACCCCAGCCAGCGGTGAAGGGGCAGCCAGAGCTAGACACCCACCGAAGAAGCAGGAGCTCCCCTCCTCCCCTCACGGTGGCTCATCATCGACTTCCACGGGCGGAGCGTGAGGCCAGGGGTGGCGGTGATCACGTTCGAGGCCGAGTGGCGGAGGCCCCAGTGAGGAAGCTGACAAGAGCTTGCTCGGCGGCGGCGAACCTCTCGGAACTAGGGATGATGGCCCCGCTCAGGGTGTCCGATAAGGAGGGAAGGCTGGAACGGATGGGGGCTAGGGAGCCCGGTGCCAACAGCGAGGTGCTGAACCCAGCCGGCACCCCCATAGTTCCATCGCAGGGGTTACTGTGCCAAATGGCACAGGAGAATAGTGTCTCTGGGTTGGTCATTGAGCTGGGAAGCAGGCAGCGGGTGAATCAAGCTTCATCAGGAACGTTGGTGGTATCAGGATAGAGCCAAGAGGGGGGATGACAGAGGGCCCTACGGCAGTAGCTAAAGACATTGGAGACTTAGCGTGCCATTTGGCACAACCCAGCAGTGGAGGGGATCACCATCGCATATTGATTCAGATGATGGCAGCAGCAAAGGGAGTGATTCCTGCAGGCTTGGAGAGTGGAGGGGCTATAGAAGAGGTGGTGTTTCATGATTGCAACCCCGGGGCAGGGGGTTGTGATGTATCCTTGGGTGACCAATGAAGGTTATCTTATGGAACTGCTGTGGCACGGGGAAGCCTTCCTTTGCCCCAGCTTTTCGCAGGATTGTGCAGCAGCATAGTCCGGATATATGTGTATTGTTTGAGATCCGGTATCGGGAAGGAGCCTACAGAAGGCTAGGAGAGTGGTACCTCGGTCGTGGGGATTTTATGCAGTGGAGTCTCAGGGGTTGTCGGGCGGCATCATTGTCACTTGGCTGTAGGGTTCTTGCAGGTTGGACGTCTTCCATGTATGCACCCAGGAAGGTGGTTATAGTGATCTCGGAGGGTAGTAGAGTTTCATGGGTCCTCGCTGCGGTGTATGCCAGTACTGACTTCAGGAAGAGATGGATATTGTGGGAGGAGGCATCTCAGTTGATTAGTCAGGGGTACCCTATGATGGTGGATGGTGACTTTAACTGTATTGTTGATCCTCAGAAGAAGATGGGGGGAGGCCTTTTTCATATAAGAGGAAGGTTAAGGAGTTCCAAGACTTTCTGACATCGAGTTGCTTGATAGACCTGGGGTTCTCGGGCTCTAGGTTTACATGGTGCAACAATCAGCAGGGCTAGGCTAGAGTATGGGAGCGACTTGATAGAGCCTGCGCGACCGCTGGGTGGGTTCAGTGCTTCCCGGATCATCATGTGAGACACTTGCCTAGGATTGCATCGGATCATAGTCCGTTACTAGTGAGTACAGACACTTATATTTCAGTTCATTCCTCCTTTAGATTTGAGAAAATATGGCTTTATTATCCAAGATCATGGGAGATGGTGAGGGACGTATGGAGTGCACCAGTTAGAGGAAATGCTATGTATCGGGTGTCTCGTAGATTGGAGTTGACGAGGAGACGACTGAGGAGGTGGAATCGTGAGGAGGTGGGAGACATTTTCAAGAGGATTGAGGAGTCAGAGGAGGCCATTGCCAGGTTACAGGCTTAGGAGGACCAGAGGGGGGGGGGGGGGGTCTAGCGGATGAGGAGATGGGGGAGCTCAGATCACTATTGGCATTGCATGACGGCCTCCTTAGACAACAGGAGACATTTTAGAGACAAAAATTGAGGGTACAGTGGATTGTGGAGAGAGATAGAAATACTAGAGTTTTCCACCAGGCGACAGCTATCAGGAGGCACCAGAGTAGAATCAGAGTTATCCGGGATGAGGAGGGGCAGCTGTCGGAGGATCCGGAGATAATTCAAAGGATTATGGAGAGCTTATTCAGGGCCATGTGGACAGAGCAGCCTACGGGTGGGAGCCTAGCAGATATACCTTTGCTTTTGGTTGGGGTGTCAGAGGAGGAGACAGCAGTATTGATCAGACCAATTTCGGAGAGGGAGATCAGAGAGGCGGTGAGGTCCATTGAGGGGGACAAGGATCCAGGGCCGGATGGCTTCCCACCCTTGTTTTTTTAAAGATATAGGATGATAGTAGGATGAGATGTGACGGTGGCTATACAACAGTTTTTTAGTACAGCAGTGATGACAGTAGATTGACAGAGAACTTTTATCACTTTGATACCGAAATGACAGGACGCCATGGATCCGAGTCATTTTCATCCGATTAGCCTTTGTACGATCTTGTACAAGGCTATAGCGAGGATCCTCGCCGTCAGGTTGAGGGATGTTCTTCCTAGGCTTATTAGCCCGGAGCAGGAGGCTTTTTTGGAGGGGCGGAGTATTAGGAGTATGCCCTAGAAGCCAATTTGGCAGACGCATTGTAATTATTCTGAAGGTATTAACTTTGTATTTGATCTTTTATTAATTAATAAAATCAGGCATTTTCTTCATTCATATTATTATGTGTCCATGAATTGTCCTAGGGATTAATAAATGATAACACATATTCTCAAAAGTTGAGAATTTAAGGCATGTGTAATTAATAGTTAATTCCTGAATAGCTCCTGATCGATGGATCATCACGAAGGATGGTGATCGATTCGATAAGATTAGTGCACAGATCACTTTTCTTGATGGACGAGTCTTAAGTCCACAGTGTGGCAACACTGGGGTGATTGTGCAAGTGCTTGTTAGAGAACAAGGGTACTGAGCATGATTAAAGCAAGAAGTCACTTGGATGTCTATCCACTCGTCAGTAACTTACTTGATGCTGCAGTTGTATGGCTAGTACTTAGACCTGCAATGCCTCAGCTAATCACGGTGAGGTTGCTGTAGTTTGACGAGCACATAAACATGGGCCTTAAGGGTTCTTGTGGTGCAGATTGGCTACAATAGTTTTACTGTCGGATTAGGATTGCATCTAGAAGGGATCTATCGATCTTGATAGACTAGGAGTGATCCTATGTGATTTATGAGACTAAGTTCGAAAGACCTTGGCTAGGGCAGTTCTAGAAAAAGAGTTTTTCAATCTCAAACTTGAGTCAAATAAATCTGACATAAGACAGACAATGGAGTTTGACGAGTTATCCATAACCTCCGTCATGTCGGTATCCATGATAGAGGTGCTATATCATACGCTAACTGCACCTAGAGGTTCATCCTTTCCATTCTGCTGGGTTGTCACTATATGCTGCTAGGTGTCACTAGTGGATTGTGAGACTCGAAGGCATTCACTTGGTGATCAGTGAACCCTAAGAGTAGAGTTGAAATCGTTTCAACCCATTGAAAGAAGTTTCAATGATATTGAGATGGAGATCACAATATATCTCACTACCAGACAAAATAGAACCTATGGGGTCACACATAGTAGAGGTTTTGGTCGTTCCGAATGTTGGATTACGATTTAAAATCGAAATTAAAATTGATTGTCAATTTGATTGACAATTGGTTTAACCCGCTAAGAGTTAGTAAGTTAAAGAAGAAGAATTTGTAATTGGATTGCAACTTAATTGATTCAATTGGACCTTACTAAATTAGGCTCAACCTTATTGGATAAAGATGGGAAGGCCTAATTAATTAGAACTCCTTATTAGATAAGGAACTTAGTCCAATTTGAATCCTAATTGTATTAGGACTCATATGATCAATTTGAAGGACACATTGGGTTCTAATTAGATTAGAATTCAATTAATAAGGTGGGATCATGTAATTTCTAATTGGATTAGGAGGCTAATGCATGGAAGGTCTATCCCTTCCTTCATGCGTGTGAAGCAAAGGAGGAAAGAAGGAGGGGCGTCCGCCCCTCCTCCTTCTCACACGCATGAAGAAAGGAGGGACGTCCGCCCCTCCTCCTTCTCACACGCATGAAGAAAGGAGGGGCGTCCGCCCCTCCTTACTTATTTGGTCCACGCCACATGGAGGGCTGATAGCTCTCCTTCACTTTCACGCGGATTGCCATATGGCATGAGGAGTGCCTTTGGATTCTCTCTAATCTCTTTTAAGTAAGGGATGTGATAGAATTAAGTAAGGAGTGTTGCAGATTTTGGAAGGATGAATCAAGGAGTGATTGATCTCTAAAATTATTCTTTATTTGTATGGGCATGAGATGGCTTGTTGCCCAAGGTGACAAGCCAAGAGCGGGGGTGAATTGGTTTCTCTAAATTTTTACTATCTTAATTGAGTCAATTGATGAGTGAGTGAAGTTAAAACAATACACAATGCAAATACACAAGAAGTATAGTGGTTCGGTGCTCTCCTAAGCACCTACGTCCACTCCCCAAGCGACCCCTTGGAAATTCACTATAATCCTGCGGATTACAGTTGGATTATTTTCCGGGCTCACAATCCAAAAACCTTTACACTTTGGTTTTCTGGGATTACCAAAAACCTATGTTGGTTTTACGGGATCACCAACGAACCTTCACAATTAATTTTACGGGTTTACCAACAAACCTACATCGTTGGTTTTACGGGCTCACCAACAAACCTTTACAAGGTGATTAAAAAGAAGAAGAAAGTTGAAACTCCTAGATGAGCAAATATAACAATTATAAGCTACAAAGAAGAGTTTAGAATATAGTTGTCGCTTGATGAGACTTCTCTCTTCTTTGTCAAGATTGCTTCACTCTTCAAGGATTGATGGAGCTCTTAATGTTCCTTAGAATCTGCTCTACCACTTTCTTTTGACTCTTTGAGTGAAGCACTTGGATGAAGAATATTAGGGCTCTTATCTTTCTTGTGTAAGCTTTGATATTTTGCAAAAGGATGTTTTCTCTGATGAATAGTGTCACTTTAAATAGTTTTCCTCATCCATTGGACACCCCCCATTGGTTAGATTTCAAAAACTAGCCGTTACTTACTGTTGGAAGGACAAAAAGTACTTCTGCAAAACTAGCCGTTATACTTCTGCCCGTGTTGGGGTCGACCCAAACTTTTCTGGGATCGACTCAAACCATTGTTCATCCGACTTGGGGTCGACTCAACTTTTACTAGGGTCGACCCAACTTTCACTGGGGTCGACTCATGCTACATTGGGGTCGGCCCTCTCAGGAAGCATAGAACCTTATATTTCAACCGTTTTTTACTGGAGTCGACTCAATTCTTTTTGGGTCGACTCAAGGTACAGTGGGGTCGACTCAAGTTCCATTGGGGTCGATCCTCTCAGGGATTCCAGAGACCCAGTTTTGAATGACACAACCTTGGGGTCGATTCATGTTCAGTTGGGGTCGACTCAAGGTGGGGTCGACTCAAGTTACATTGGGGTCGACCCTCTCAAGGATTCCAGAGATCCAGTTTTCTTGAGCCTTGAAGATGGGGTCGACTCAACTACTGTTCATCCGTGCCATTTTTACAGAAGTGTGCCTGATGGTTCCATGATGTGCCGGGGTCGACTCCATCAATCTTGGGGTCGACTCATTCCACACTTTGCTGCAACTTAAGGTTAGATTCATCCGTATAATCAATGGAATATACTTCAAGCAATTT
This sequence comes from Phoenix dactylifera, assembly GCF_051530095.1. Classification (NCBI taxonomy): domain Eukaryota; kingdom Viridiplantae; phylum Streptophyta; class Magnoliopsida; order Arecales; family Arecaceae; genus Phoenix; species Phoenix dactylifera. The sequence continues at coordinate 69,249,923 of NC_143190.1, read as the reverse complement.
TGAATGTATGCCATGGTATTGCTACATACTCTTAACAATGAAAATTACTATTGTCCCCTTAAGAGTACGTTTCACTTGAAACTTTGCCGAATTAGAATTTAGAATTCACTATCTCTTTTCTATCGCAAATTTTATCTCATTATTAATCATTGAAATACATCTTGATCTCATTCTTTTAATGTACCGAGAGTGTCGAACTCAGTAATGATGTATCAAATTAACTTGTAGTATTTGATTAGATATTTTCTCAATGGTTGTGTTAATCATCAAAATAACACTATCATCCTCAATCTCCCCCTTTTTGATGATTACAAAATATTGAGTATGAGCAGATTGATACTTATCTTAAAATTAGTTTTAGAAGAGTTCAAGTTGCTGATTTTCAGTTTTTCAAATTTGAGAGTGAAGTCTCCCCCTTTTTCATCCAAATATTGCCAATTTAAACTTTTGATTTTCTCCCCCTTTCTTTTATATTTGGTTAAAGATGAAACTTCAAAAATTTGAGATAAAGCAAGAGTTTCAGATTATGTATCGAGGTATGAGAGGTATGTGCCAAATTCTGAAATTTGATTGAAAGTTTAGACTTTAACATTTTCATTGTTACATATTGCTCCCCCTTAAGTGTATATTATCTCCTATTATATTTTTCAACTTTATTTGTCAACTTATTGCAACTTCTTTCTTTCCTTGCTTCTCCCCCTTTTTGTTATCATCAAATAGGTGCATGGCAATAGATAAGTAGACGCAGTAAATAATAAACAGTCAAGTTTTACTGATCAATATGGAACATTGTAGTACATTAACGCCAAAAATACAATGTTCTTCAATCAAAGTGCAAAGTACATGAACAACACAAAATACATATGAGAACTAGATAAATCATAGGCACTAATCATAATGCTAACATCAGCCTAGGGGGTATCTAATGGCTGTGATCTAGTCCTCATCCTCCTAGCATAAGTGGCGAGGGGAGGTCGAGCTTGATGGAACTGAGTCTGGCGTGGACCTCGCTGAGCTGGATGACTCTGTGCCGAAACCTCCGACTCAGCTGCTCGGGGCACAGATGGACCATGAGCCTCTCTCTCTCTCCATAATGCTCCCACCTCCTCTCTGAGGTCGCTAAGCTCAGCAGTCATAATGTCTATCCTGCTCGTCAATCCATCAGAGAGAGTCCTCACCTGAGCTGACACAAGTTCAGTCATCCTACTCCAAAAATCCTCTATGCACCCTGTGGGTACGGATGACGATGGGCCAGCCTCCAAAGTTGTCGTAGGCTGATCCTCAGGAACCTCATCCTCAGGGATGGGGTCTCCATCCTCTGGTGCATGTATCCCTGCTCCTCCACGCACCCACTGCCCGTTCACTTTCTCATAACCCATGTGAACTAGGGACCGTGCAATGTAAGTGTCAGTAAATAATAGATGCCTGGAGATCTCTCCCTCCATTGATATGTCATGCTGTCGGAAGACCAGGATGAGTATCATACCATAGGGCAGGGAGACTCTCGATTGCATATAGCCTTTCTCATCTGCCTGATCATCATAGTTGGGAGGTTCAGGGGAATGCCCTGAATAACGTGCTTCATAATAACCAAATCTCGCTCAGATATGAGATCAAATCTCCCACTTTTCGGAAACAAAATCTTACCTATGAAGTTGTGCAACAATCTCATCTCAGCTGATAGAGAGCTCGCTATCACTTTTTCGGAAAAGTCAAAATCATCGTTCTCAAGGATCAACTGTAGAGCTCTCAACTTGTTTTCCGGCTTTTCTGGAGTTGCACCTTCGCAGGGGAGATGAAGCAACTCACTCAAACTTTCTTCTGAAACCCTAACTCTTACTCCTCGGACTTCAGACACAAGCCCTCCCGTTCTAATTTTTAGGAAGGCATAGAACTCACGAACGAGTTGAAGGAAAAATTTCCCGAGTTGTCCGATAAAATCGAACGCCAGGCATGAAAAATCAGTTTTAAATTTTTTTATTTTATTTATAACAATTATAAATATTAAATTTAACTTTTATATAAAATTACCTTAAGCCCGTAGCGGAAGTTGGTCGAGGTAATTTGAATCTGGATCTGGATCTAGATCCCTGAAGGTAGCTCTGCGAGGCCTGGATCTACAAGCCCTCTACTTCGCACGCACGTCCAGCTTCACAAGAAGGTTGGATGATGTCTTTACTCGTGCAAAACAATCTTTTGCAAAAGGACCCTTGGAAGAAAGAAAATCCAGAAAAAGGACCTTCCCTTTTCTACTCCTTTCTTTCTTCTCTTTCTTTCTTTCTTCGGTTTCTTTTCTCCCGTTTCTTCACAGCACGCCTGGGCCGAACTCACCCCTGTCTCTTGATCCTGATCACAGAAGGAATTGAAGGGAGGAGAGGACACCAGACCTGGGCCGAACTCCAAAACACCAGAGTAAAGAAAACTCCTTCCTCACTCTTCTTCTTCTTCACCGAATCAACCTATCTCTCTGTCTCACGTTTTTCTTCCCAAGAAAAATTCTCTCTCACTCTCCATTCTAGAGGAAATGGTGGCCTACAAATAGGCCAACGCTAAGAGGAGTTAAGAGGCGTAAATGGTCTAGCGTTATTGAATTCATTCATTATCAAATATGAATGAATTTGATAACGGTTGTTTCAAAAACAACCATGGAATAAAACAGCGATTAATGCTAATTACTGTCGGTTTTCAAAAATCAAACTGATCTGGAATGTTGGCGGTTCAAAACCGCACATTTCGGTCCAGTCGGCCATCTGGCCGGAGGCCAGTTGGCTGCGCAATCGCCGTTCAAAGGTTCGCGGACACGTGAAACAGAGCTTCTCTGTTTCATGCGTCCAGGTGAAGTCGCGGCTCACAAAAGGGGAGTTAATGGTCCATGAGGGGAAGGGTCCACGGGTCCATGAGTACTATTCACGTTCAGTATCACTTTAAATGGGAAAAGCCAGCTTGTGATATAAATGGATTAGCCCATTTGATCATAAGTTAGCTATTTGGTTCTAAACCAAATTTGTAGCCCATTTGAATAAATTTTTGATCCGAAAAAATTCCACATGAGTCTGATTCATGGGCGATTCAATTGGGTCTAGTTTCGGCTCGATCCAAATCCGACTTAGATCAAAACAAATACAAAATTAAATTTCAATTAAATCATGATCGAGCCCAATTACACTAATTTAGACCCAATCAAATCCAATCTCAACAATTGAGTCCTGATCAAGTTCAATTTCATTAATTGAAACTTGATTGACCCGAAATACAGACTTAATTAGTTGTTCATCCATGAAATTTAGCATGTACCTCATGTTCAGTACTAGCTGAACATAGACAGAACCAAATTCCAAATGACCTATAATTTAATTCTTAATTAAATTGGATCAAGACCTTCCTACTTAGCTTGACTAATGTGCGTGACTCCGATATGTTCGAACACTAAGCCGATAGTATATGGACTACTCCATGCACTAATCGAGGTGACCATCTAGCAATGATACCCGACGTCCGGATAGGTCGAATATGCAAAGCAACATTCAAGAACCTAGACGTATGGTTGTTGCATAATTCATCCCTATGACCATCGATGCTCAAGATGACCTCAGAGTGGACTGTCGAACTCTGGGTCCGGTCATCCATAGTATATTTCAATTAATCAAATCAAGTGACCATCACTTGGTTTACCCTGGCCAAGGTTTTACTGAATTGAAATACAGCGAGACATCAACTCCTATAATCTGGAGCGGTCAATCCCATCTTGACTCGTACACAGACTTCGCGAGTACTTGACTGCACCCAGCATCCTTCCGATCCCTGAATTAGAAATTCAGGTCATCCAGTGCCTAAGTACAGTGAGTTGCTCGCAAGCCACCGTGACAGTCTCAGGTCTAAGGGGTACTTATGCCCATACGCTTTGCGAGCTAACTCCCGACAGTGGAGTGCTACGCAGGTGAGTCACTGTTCAGTGATGATGTACTCCTACATCTCACCTGTATGCCATACAGTGTCTCCACACTTCTCGGTTTAAGAGGATAACCAACTAAATGACACACAACGACCTATACTTGACATAGCTATTGTCCAATTGACAGCTCATCATTTGGTCGCGAACTGGTTTAAGGACTAAATGATAAAACCTCTTTTATCTACTAAATTAGTCCTAAGGACTTCATCACAATACACATGAGTTCAATTTGAAGATGTAACACTTGTGATGAATAGAAAATTGCCAGAATAAATTTTTATTCATTTTAATAAAATATATACATAATCCAATTTCTTACAATTAAAAATTGGCTTTGGGACACAATTCCCAACATGAAGCCCGAGTAGGTCACCAAATCTAGGGAGCAAAGATACTCCCATCGATGCCTTTGGATCCAATCCCCCAACCGGAACCCTTCTTGATCCAAAAATTTGGAGTGGATCCTTCTCCCTGTGGTTACCAGTCTCCCCGCATATTTAGAAAGTTGAACTGAAGGGGAGGGAGGAGGAGGAGGCTCTACACGTGTCTCACCTTGTGGGGGTACTGTAGAAGACTCTCTAGCATGTCTATCTACACGTGTTGGCCGTGAAACTCTCCCGGATCTCTTAGCAACGGCTCGCTTGGGTCCCATTTTCACCAAATCCTTCCTTAGGTCTTGATCTAACGGCGTAGAGAAGCAATCTAGCACTGTTTAGAGATGATTGGAAGGGATTGGAAAGTGGAAAATAGGGTTTTAGGAAGAGAACAAGATGAAACAGTGCCCTAACATAGCTCATGGGTCCCTCTTTTAAAACCAGGGTCCCGCCGTTGGATCGACCCCAGATTTTTCTTGGGTCGACTCAACGTGGGGTCGACCCCATTCTGGCTCGGGTCAGGCCCAGTTCAGAAAATTTTCTTTCTCTTCCTTTCCTTTTAAAAATTCTTCCTTTCTTCCAATCCTTACAAATTCTTTATGGGATAATGATACATGAGTAAAGAATCTATAGATGACTAGTTTGACTAATGTTTCATGGGTTTTTCGAAATAGGAGGAGAGTATCATGAGACAACTTGCTCCTTTTTATATCTCCTCAATCAAAAGGATCACATATGCCTAATTTCCTCCTAAGCATGCAAAATCTATCTTCACTTAAAGGTTTTGTAAATATGTCAGCTAATTGTTTCTCAGTACATATATGCTCAATACATATGTTCCCATTTTGTACATTATCTCTAATAAAATGATATCTTATTTCAATGTGTTTGGCTTTAGAGTGCCGAACCGAATTTTTAGTAAGGTTAATGGCACTAGCGTTATCACACTTTATAGGAATGTTGTCAAATTTAATTCCATAGTCCTCTAGTTGTTGCTTGAGCCATAGTACTTGAGCACAGCAACTCCCGACAGCTATATATTCGGCCTCAGCCGTTAACAATGCTACCGAATTCTGCTTTTTGCTAAATCATGATACTAAGTTATTCCCTAAAAATTGACATGTTCCACTAGTGCTCTTTCTATCTAATTTGCAACCAGCAAAATCTGCCTCAGAATATGCAAGTAAATCTAAATAGGAGTCTCTAGAGTACCATAAACCTATATTTGTGGTTGCTCTCAAATATCTAAGTATTCTTTTGACAGCACTTAGATGTGACTCCTTAGGATCTGATTGGTATCTAGCACATATTCCCACACTAAACACTATGTCTGGCCTACTAGCAGTAAGGTAAAGCAAAGATCCAATTAAGCCTCTATAAAGCTTTATATCTATACTTTTTCCTTTTTCATCTTTGTCTAGCTTACTAGTGGGATTCATTGGGGTGCCTATTCCCTTATGATTTTCATTCTCAAACTTCTTTAATATTTCCTTTGTGTACTTAGTTTGATGAATGAAGATACCTTCCTTAGTTTGCTTGATTTGTAATCCGAGAAAAAAATTTAGTTCTCCCATCATACTCATCTCGAATTCTTCTTGCATTAATTTACCAAACTCTTTACAAAGATTATCATTAGTGACACCAAAAATTATGTCATCTACGTATATTTGAACTACTAGCAGATTTTTGTCTCTTCTTTTGAGAAAAAGTGTTTTATCTACATTTTCCCTACTGAAATCATTATTCTGTAGAAATTTGCTGAGTCGATCATACCAAGCCCTAGGTGCTTGTTTCAATCCATATAATGCCTTATGTAATCTAAATACATGATTTGGCAATTTATGATTCTCAAAACCAGGAGGTTGCTCTATATATACTTCTTTCTCTATAAAACCGTTTAAGAAGGTACTTTTTACATCCATTTGATACAATGTGAAATCCATGAAGCATGCAAAAGCTAGAAGTAATCTAATAGCTTCTAATCTGGCCACAGGAGCAAATGTTTCCTCAAAATCTATCCATTCTTCTTGATTGTATCCCTTAGCTACAAGTCTAGCTTTATTTCTTATAACTACCCCATTTTCATCTAATTTATTTCTAAAGATCTATTTTGTTCCAATTACAGAGTTATGCTTTGGTCTTTCAGTTAATGTCCATACATTACTTCTTTTGAATTGATTTAATTCTTCTTACATAGCATTTATCCAATTTGTGTCTTTTTCAGCTTCTTCATAAGTCTTAGGTTCTAATTGTGAAACAAAAGCAAGATAATCATTTAAATTTCTAAGAGAGGATCGAGTTCTTACCCCTTGAGATGGATCACCAATGATTAAGTCTTTAGGGTGTCCATATGCATACCTCCATTCCTTTGGCAAGTCTTGAGATTGTGGTGGCACGCGTTCATTTTTCTTTTCTTGATTTGACACGTCATCAAGATTCAATTTTTCAAGGTCAATAATTCCTGCATCATCATCAAGAATATTTTCTCTCCTAGGAGACTCACTATCAGACTCATCAAAAATAATATTAACTGACTCTTCAACTACAAGAGTTCTTTTGTTGAATACTCTGTATACCCTGCTAGATGTAGAGTATCCTAAGAAGATATCTTCATCTGACTTGGCATCAAATTTACTTAGATCCTCCTTGCCATTGTTTAGAATGAAACATCTACATCCAAATACTTTAAGATATTTAGCAGTTGGTTTCTTATTCTTCCAAAGTTCATAAGGAGTTTTCTTGGTTATAGGTCGTATTAAAATCCGATTTAGAATATGGCAAGCAGTACTTATAGCTTCAGCCCAAAAGTACTTTGGAAGATTTGATTCGCACAATATTGTGCGTGCCATTTCTGCCAAGGTCCTATTTTTTCTTTCAACAACCCCATTTGGTTGAGGCGTTCTAGGTGCTGAAAATTGATGTGAGATATCATTTTTATTACAAAATTCTTCAAAGTGTTGATTTTCAAATTCAGTTCCATGATCACTTTGAATTGCTATTAAGGTGAGTTTCTTTTCAGTTATGATGTTTTTATAATATTTCAAGAATGCTGAAAATGCTTCATTTTTATGTGCAAGAAATGAAACCCATATATATCTTGAAAAATCATCTACTATAACTAGTCCATACTTCTTCCCTCCTAGACTTGCGGTTCTAGTGGGTCCAAATAGATCCATGTGTATGAGTTCAAAAGGCCTAATGGTTGATTCTATATTCTTTGATTTGAAGGATGATTTTGTTTGCTTTCCTAATGAGCATGGTCCACAGATTTTATCCTTTTTAAAGATCAATCTTGGCACATCCTTTATCAAATCTTTCTTGACTAGTTTTGATATTAAGTCCATACTAGCATGTCCTAGTCTACGATGCCAAAGCTAACTTGTTTCATTTTTTCTTTCTTCATTAGTAATTAAACATAATCTATTTTTCTTGTCTAACTCATGAAGATCTACCATGTAAATATTTCTCAGCTTTTGTCCTATAAGTACAATGCTATTATCTTTAGAATTTGTGATTATGCATACTGAAGCTTCAAATGTAACTTTAAGACCTTTATCACAAAATTGACTTATGCTAAGTAGGTTATGTTTCAGACCATTAACTAATAAAATATTTTCTATAAAGGTGGATGGAGTGATGTAAATTTTACCCTTTCCAATGATAAGTCCTTTTCCATTGTCTCCATAGGTTACCACTCCATCCTTCTTAGATTCCAAGATGACAAATTGTTCTACGTCATCTGTCATGTATCTTGAACAACCGCTCTCTAGATACCATCATTTATCCACCTTATTAGCTGCAAGACACCCCTTCAATCAAGATCAAGAATATGCTTTAGGTACCCAAACTATGTTGGGTCCTTTAGGGTTAGTACTTGATGTTCCTTTTAGAACCCAAATTTTTTTGGATTTTAGCTTATAATTATTACTCAATTTGTTGTAGCTAGACTTTCTATAGTTACACTCATATGCTTTATGTCCTAATTTATTGCAGCAATGACAAGTTATATTTTCATTTTTGGCTTTCACAAATATGTTCTTTAAGTATTTTTGTTTCCTATTTGTTTTATATCCTAATCCAGCTTTATCATATACAGCTTTTTGACTATCAAGAATCATATTTAATTTAGTTGAGCTAAGTGTAAACTTGTCCACTAAGAATTTGTATTTTTCAGCATCTTCTTTTAGCTTGATATTTTCAGCAATTTGACTTTTGGTTTCATTGGTGAATCTCCTACTTAATGTTTCATAGTCATTAGATAGTTTTTGCTTTTCTTGGATAAGAGATTGATTTTCATCTTTTAGAACTTTATTTTTATTGATTAATTTCTTGTGTTCTTCCATAAGTTCTAAAAATGCATCATGTAATTCTTCAACAGTAAAATCACATTCAAGTTCAGAATCTACCTCATCATCATTGGCCATATGGCAGATTTGGGCCGTCTCTTGTTGATCTTCCTCTTCCGAACTTGACTCCTCACTTTCACTCCATTCAGCCATGAAGTTCTTCTTCTTAAGTTTTCTTGCCATCCACTTTAATTCCGGACAATCTATCTTGAAATGCCCGGGCTTGTTACACTCATAGCAAATTGGTGTTTCCTTTTCCTTTTCTTTGTCCTTACCCTTTTCTTTGCTTGAGCTACCTTTGAGGAAGGGCTTCCTTTTATAAAATTTCTTCTTTCCTCTCATGAACTTTCTGAATTTTCTTCCAAGCATAGCCATTCCTTCTTCATCATATTCCTCCTCATCATCAGATTCTTCTGATTCAGTTTTCTATTTTGGAGTAGTAGACTTCAAGGCAATGGTCTTTCTTTTCTTGACCTCATCTTCTGAATTTTGCCTCATGATCAACTCATGGGTCATGAGTGATCCTAGAAGTTCTTCCAATTGCAGTGTATTGAGGTCCTTTGCTTCTTGAATTGCTGTTATCTTGGCCTCCTAAGCTCTTGGTAGAGATCTGAGAATTTTTCGCACTAATTCAGAGTTAGTATAAGACTTTCCTAAACTCTTTAGCCCATTTATGATTTCCGTGAATCGAGTAAACATTTCAGTTATGGACTCAGTGGATTCCATTTTAAACAACTCATACGTATGTACTAATATATTTATCTTTGACTCCTTGACTTGATTAGTTCCTTCATGTGTGACCTCCAGTTTATCCCAAATTTCTTTTGCGGAGGTGCATATAGATATTCTATTGAATTCACTTACATCTAGTGAACAGTAAAGTACATTAATTGTTTTAGCATTTAGTTGTGCTAGTCTTCTATCAGTCTCATTCCAATCCATTTCTGGTTTGGGAATGATTGTGCCCTCTATACTAATTGTGGGTGTGTGTGGTCCTCTAGTTATGATATTCCACAATTCATAGTCTAGAGCTTGAATGAATATACTCATCCTAGCTTTCCAGTATGTGTAATTAGTGCCATTAAACAGAGGAGGTCTATTTGTAGATTGCCCCTCGCTCATAGAACATTCTACTTGGGTTGCCATGATTTTTATCTCTTGATTGTGAGATCAACAAATACTATGTGAGCACCTTGCCCAAGGTGACAAGCCAGGCAGGGGGGGATAAAAATGTCAACCTCTAATCCCTTGACCCACATCCTTGAGAACAACCAATTGACCGAACCTAATTATAAAGATTGGCTCCACAACTTGAAAATTATCTTAAGTTGTGAGAAATTAGGGCATGTACTGGACCATGACTCCCCAGTGTTACCAAATCATCCGAGTACCGAGCAGTGTGAGACGCATGTTAGGTGGATAGATGAAGACAATAAAGTTAGGTGCTATATCTTGGTATCAATGTCCAATGAACTACAATGCCAGCATGAGAACATGAGGACTGCTAGGGACATATTGCATCACCTGCAAGAGTTGTATGGTGAGTAGAGTCGCACAGCTCAGTTTGAAGTATCCAAGAGGCTCTTCAAAGCCAAGATGCACGAAGGGCAGTCTGTCCATGATAAAGAACTTGGAAGAGCTTGAGAAGCTCAGCATGAACATGCATAATGAATTGCAAACTGATTTGATCATGCAATCCCTTTCTTTTTCATATGGGTAGTTTATTGTAAACTGCCACATGAACAAGATTGAATGCACCAAACTAGAATTGTTAAATATGTTGGTAACAACTGAGGGAGCCTTGAAGAGTTCAAGAGGCACAGTTCTCGCTGCCGAGTTGACTTCTATTTCCAAGAGAAAGTCTACCTGAAAGAAAAAGAAGTCTGCCAAGAAGTAGAAGACCGAGAAGAAGCCAAAGAAGGATGTTCCAAAGAAAAAGGCCGCAGACAAGGGAAAGTGTTTCTATTGCAACGAAGACAGCTATTGGAAGAGGAACTGTCCAATCTACATAGAAAACATAAAAGACAAGAAGGATGACATGCCTTCTGAAGGTATGTCAGATATGCTCGTAATTGAAACTAATCTAATGGTTTCTTCTACTTCCAGTTAGGTTATAGATTCTAGTTCTAGTGCTCACTTGTGCACTTCTATGCAGGATCTAAAAGAAAGTAGAAGGCTTACAGAAGGTGCGATAACCCTCCGGGTTGGCAATGAAGCAAGAGTTGCTGCTGTTGCTGTCGGCACCTACCCTCTGCGATTGCCGTCTGGATTTAGTTTGATACTTAGGGACTGTTATTATGTACCTACTGCTAGCAGAAATTTGATATATGTATCTTGTCTAGCAGAGGAAGATTTTGAATTCAATTTCAATAAAGACCACTGTTCTGTTTATTTAAGAAATAAAACAGTTGCACATGGTTTTATGATTGACAGTCTCTATCACTTACATTTGGATATGTCTGTGAATGTATCTGAGCAAACAGTGGATACCATAGGATCTAAAAGATCTAGAGATGAGATAAATCAAAAGTATTTGTGGCACCTCAGGCTTGGTCATATAGGAGAAGACAGAATAAACAAATTGGAGAAACATGGGCTTCTAGGCTCATTGACTTCCGAGTCATATCCGATTTGTGAATCCTGCCTTCAAGAAAAAATGGCCAAATTATCCTTTGTAGGACACGGAGAGAGGTCTACTGAAATACATACCCTAGTACACACTGATGTGTACGGCCCATTCGATGTGCAAGCTAGGGGAGGTTATTCTTACTTCATAACATTTACTGATGATTGTTCTTGGTATGGGTATGTGTATCTTATGGGATACAAGTCTGAAACTTTTAAAAGGTGCAAAGAGTTTAAATATGAAGTAGAAAAACAAACAGAAAAACTTATTAAGGTTCTTTGATCGGATCGAGGAGGCAAATACCTTAGTGAAGAATTTCATGATTATCTTAAAGAAAATAGTATAGTTTCATAATAGACCCCTCCTGGAAGACCTTAGCACAATGGAGTGTCAGAGAGGAGGAATCAGACCCTATTGGATATGGTCAGATCCATGATGAGCTTCACTGATTTACCCTTATTCCTTTGGGGAGATGCCCTACTTTCAGCAATTTATATATTGAATAGAGTTTCCTTTAAGTCTGTTCCTACCACACCTATGAGATATGACATGGTAAGAAACCAAGTCTTGGTCATCTCAAGAGTTGGGGAAGTCCGGCCCACATCAAACGACAACAGACGGACAAGTTAGAGACTAGGACAGTTAGTGCTCGTTTTATAGGATATCCTAAGGAGACATTATGATACAATTTTTACGTCCCAGAGGATCACAAAGTATTTGTGAGCCGACATGTTGTCTTTCTGGAAAAACAGTTTATCCTTGATAAAGACAGTGGGAGAAAAATTAAGCTCGAAAAGAAAGTTTCTAAAGAGCAACGAGCTACTGTACCTATAGAACCTATTCACATTGAGCCAATACACATAGAACCTCCTCCACCTCGTAGATCTAGTAGAATTTCCCATCCTCCTGAAAGGTACCTAGGTATGCTTACAGAGGAAGTAGGGAAAGTATTCCTCGTGGGAAATAGGTATCATTCTAAAGATCCCAATAACTACAACGAGGCGATGTTAGACATTAATTCCGAGAAATGGTTGGAAGCAATGAAGTCAGAGATGGACTCCATGCATACCAACTAAGTATGGACCTTAGTAGATCGACCAGAAGGTATAGTACCAATTGGATGTAAATGGATCTACAAGAGAAAAATAAGTTCGGATGGCCAGGTAGAGACCTATAAGGCAAGGCTAGTGGCGAAAGGTTATAATCAGTGCGAAGGCATTGACTATCAGAAAACCTTTTCACCTATAGCCATGCTGAAGTCCATTCAAACATTGCTTGCCATTGCAGCATATCATGATTATAAGATATGACAAATAGATGTGAAAACTATTTTTCTAAATGGATATCTTGAAGAAGATATCTATGTGGAGTAGCCTTTGGGTTTCACTTCCAATAATGGAGATCACAAGGTCTGCAAACTGCAAAGGTCCATCTATGGACTAAAGCAAGCATCTCGGAGTTGGAACACTCGTTTCAACGATGTAATCAAATCGTCTGATTTCATCAAGAACGAAGAGGAACCGTGTATTTATAAAAAGGTTAGTGGGAGGGCTATTGTATTCCTCATATTGTACGTGGATGATATCCTCCTAATTGGAAATGAAATTTCCATGTTTACTTCGGTCAAGGTATGGTTGTCTAAGGAATTCTCCATGAAAGACCTTGGAGAAGCATCCTACATTTTGGAAATTAAGGTCTATAGAGATAGATCTAAAATGATGCTTACCTGTCATAGAAAATGTACATAAAGGAAGTGCTGAAGAGGTTCAGCATGGAAAACTCTAAAAGAGGATTACTACCCCTTAGGCATGGGATTCATCTCTCTAAGAAGATGTGCCCCAACACATCTGAAGAGATTCAACGCATGAGCAAGATCCCTTATGCTTTGGCTCTAGGAAGCCTCTTGTATGCCATGCTATGTACACGATCTGATATAGCACATGTTGTGAGTATCAAGAGCAGATATCAGTCAAATCCAGGCGAAGAGAACTGGATAGCTGTGAAGAACATTCTTAAGTACTTGAGAAGAACTAAGGATATGTTCTTAGTTTTTGGAGGAGGATCAAAATTAAAGGTAGAAGGATACACAGATTCAGACTTTATGACTGACATTGATGATAGAAAGTCTACATCAGGATATGTATTCTTGTGCAATGGTGGTTCGGTAAATTGGAAGAGTTCCAAACAACCAATCATTGCAGATTGTACCATAAAAGCTGAGTACATTGCCGCCTCTGAAGCTGTAAAGAAAGTATTCTGGTACAAAAAATTTTGTTGAAGAGTTAGGCGTGATGTCATCAGATGCTATCACACTCTATTGCGACAACAATGGCGCCATAGCATTGGCTAAGGAGCCGAGGTCTCACCAGAAGTCCAAGCACATAGAGCGACGATATCACCTGATACGCGACTACCTCAAAAAGAATTATGTAGAGGTGCAGAGAGTAGACTCCAAAGATAACATGGCAGACCCATTCACTAAGCAGCTAAGTCAGCAAAAGATAGAAGCACATTTTGAGAAGATGGGGCTTAGATATATATCTGATTAGCTTTAGTGCAAGTGGGAGATTGTTAGGAGTATACCCTAGAAGCCAATTTGGCAGACACATTGTAATTATTCTGGAGGCATAAAATTTGTATTTGATCTTTTATTAATTAATAAAATTAGGCATTTTCTTCATTCATGTTATTATATGTCCATGAATCGTCCTAGGGATTAATAAAATGATAACACATATTCTCAAAAGTTGAGAATTTAAGGCATGTGTAATTAATAGTTAATTCCTGAATAGCTCCTGATCGATGGATCATCACGAAGGACGGTGATCGATCCGATAAGATTAGTGCACATATCACTTTCCTTGATGGACAGGTCTTAAGTCCACAGTGTGGCGACACTGGGGTGATTGTGCAAGTGCTTGTTAGAGAACAAGGGTACTGAGCGTGACCAAAGCAAGAAGTCACTTGGATATCTATCCACTCGTCAATGACTTACTTGATGCTGCAGTTGTATGACTAGTACTTAGACCTGCGATGCCTCAGCTAATCACGGTGAGATTGCTGTAGTTTGACGAGCACATAAACATAGGCCCTAAGGGTCCTTGTGGTGCAGATTGGCTACAGTAGTTTTACTGTCGGATTAGGGTTGCATTTAGAAGGATTCTATCGACCTTGATAGACTAGGAGTGATCCTATGTGATTTATGAGACTAAGTTCGAAAGACCTTGGCCAGGGCAGTTCTGAAAAAAGAGTTTTCCAATCTCGAACTTGAGTCAAATAAATCTGACATAAGACAGACAATGGGGTTTGACGAGTTATCCATAACCTCCGTCATGTCGGAATCCATGATAGAGGTACTGTATCATTCGCTAACTGCACCTAGAGGTTCATCCTTTCCGTTCTGCTGGGTTGTCACTATATGCTGCTAGGTGTCACTAGTGGATTGTGAAACTCGAAGGCATTCACTTGGTGATCAGTGAACCCTAAGAGTAGAGTTGAAATCGTTTCAACCCATTGAAAGGAGTTTCAATGTTATTGAGATGGAGATCACAATATATCTCACTAGCAGACAGAATAGAACCTATGGGGTCACACATAATAGAAGTTTTGATCGTTTCGAAGGTTGGATTACGATTTAGAATCGAAATTAAAATTGATTGTCAATTTGATTGATAATTAGTTTAACCCGCTAAGAGTTAGTGAGTTAAAGAAGAAGGATTTGCAATTGAATTGTAATTTAATTGATTCAATTGGACCTTACTAAATTAGGCTCAACCTTATTGGATAAGGATGGGAAGGCCTAATTAATTAGAACTCCTTATTATATAAGGAATTTAGTCCAATTTGAATCCTAATTAGATTAGGACTCATATGAATCAATTTGAAGGACACATTAGGTTCTAATTGGATTAGAATTCAATTAATAACGTGGGACCATGTAATTCCTAATTGGATTAGGAGGCTAATGCATGGAAGGAAGGGATAGAACCCTTCCTTCATGAGTGTGAAGCAAAGAAGGAAAGAAGGAGGGGCGTCCGCCCCTCCTCCTTCTCACACACATGAAGAACGCCCCTCCTTACTTATTTGGTCCACGCCACATGGAGGGCTGATAGCCCTCCTTCCTTTTCACGCGGATTGCCACATGGCATGAGGAGTGCCCTTGGATTCTCTCTAATCTCTTTTAAGTAAGGGATGTGATAGAATTAAGTAAGGGGTGTTGCAGATTTTGGAAGGATGAATCAAGAAGTGATTGATCTCTGAAATTATTTCTTATTTATATGGGCATGAGATGCCTATTTAAAGGGTCATGGCGTGAAACATAAGAGCAATTGAAGCTTCTTGCTGCCGCCACCCTTTCTCCCTTCTCCCTCCTTGGCGTGAGCAAAATAAAAAGAAGAAGAAGCGTCTTCCTCTTCCTCCTCTTCATCCTTCTTCTTCTTCCTCTTAAAGGAGTCAAAGAGTTGATTCAAAAGAGAGGAATTCAGTCATCAAAGGTGATCTCTGCAAGGGAGCTAGCACCCCGGTGAGATTTTGGAACAATGTGTACCTCGTGTGGATAACTGTAGAGGCTGGACGCTTGTGCGGCTTCAAGAGAACCAGATAGCGGTGAAGTTCTACCCGCTCAAAGGTAAAAATTAAATCTTTATAAATTCTATACAATTAGGAATTGTAATAGATCTGAAATTAATCTAGTCTTTTAATTTTAATCTTTCCTTTAGATTTCATAAATCGGAGTTAGAGAACTTTAGAAAATTTTTGAAATCTACGTTCCCTAGAAAGTTCATGAGATGAACAACCCCGCGCGTGTCTTTCTGCTGCGATCATCGCAACATGTGCAGGGATAATCTGACATGGAGTATATCTGACAATGTGCTTATTGCCCAGGAGTTCATGTTTGATCTCGGCAGGGCTCCGGTGAGGAGGAGCTTGATGGGGATCAAGCTTGACATGGAGAGGGCCTATGATAGGGTGAGATGGGATTTTTTGCAGCAGTCCTTGCAAGGGTTCGGATTTCATGAGAATTGGATCAGATGGGTGATGGGCTGTGTTCGTGCTCCCTCCTTTGCTATTTTGGTGAACGGTACGCCGTCCCGCTTCTTTATGTCGTCAGGGGGGTTGCGCCAGGGATGCCCTCTTTCTCCCCTATTATTCATTATTTGTGTAGATGCACTATCTAGATCCCTACGACAGGCAGTGGCTACTCAGAAGTTGGAGGTTTACAGACCGGCGGTAGGGGGCCCTCCGATCTCCCACTTGCTTTTTGCTGATGACTGTTTGCTTCTGCCAGGTCGTCGCGGCAGGCGGCCCGGGTTATTTGTCAGATTCTTCGGGATTACTGTGCAGCATCGGGACAGCGGGTCAATTTGACCAAGTCAGCTATTACTTTCAGCTCGAAGACCAAAGTGGCGGTGAGGCGGTCTATATTGGAGATCCTGGGGATAGGAGAGTAGGAGGGTACGATGACATACTTGGGGGTCCCACTCTCGGGCCAGTGGCTACGGCGTAGGGACTGTACATCCCTGGAGCTCAGTATCAGATGCAGATTAGAGGGGTGGCAGATGCATACACTTTCTATGATGGGTAGGATCACTCTGGTTTGATCAGTTCTTACCTCGTTCCCTATCTACCTACTTTCCAACGTCATCATTCCAGTTACAGTCTTGAGGTCCCTTGAGCAGCTACTCAGGAACTTTATTTGGGGGAGGAGCAGTGGCAGAGGTGGGGTCCATTTGATGGCATGGGATGTTGTGTGCTAGCCGATTAGCTACGGAGGTTTGGGGGTGCAGTCCCTGGTGGTGAGGCGGGAGGCCTTAGCGGCTAGACACGCGGTTAGATTTGTGCTCGAGCCCGAGAGTATGTGGTCCTCGTTGATGAGGGCCAAGTATGGCGCTTTGGTTCCCGGGGTGCGAGCTGGCCGTCACCACTCACCGGTTTGGAGGAAGACGTGTACTAGAGCCGCGGTGGTGCTTCCGGAGATCAGATGGATCATAGATGATGGTCGTTCTATTGATGTGTTGGATGATAGCTAGGTGACCAAGCTGCCGATCTGTCGCATGCCGACCATAGTGGATTCGATGAGATTAGCAGGCTGCAGGGTTAGCGAGCTGTTGACTTTAGAGGGGGGTCGATGGAGGGAGGAGCTTATCCGGAAGGGTTTTGGGGAGCAGTTGGCGGAGTCGGTTCTATCTCTTCCGGTTCCCGCCGGGGGGGGGGGGGGGGGGTTGCCAAGCTAGTATGGATGCTGACAGGTCGGTCGCGGGTTCGAGCTAAAGATCTTCATGCCTTGATCGGTAGGGAGCCAGCTCGTCAGATTGAAGGTGGTTGGATATGGAGGCTGCGGATTCACCCCCGTGTGGCGCTATTCATTTGGAAGGTGGCCTGGGGCTGCCTTCCTGCGAGGAGCTTGTTAGTCCGGCATGGCATGGTGGTCTCTCAATGCTGTGAGGAGTGTGCGGATATCG
This sequence comes from Phoenix dactylifera, assembly GCF_051530095.1. Lineage (NCBI taxonomy): Eukaryota > Viridiplantae > Streptophyta > Magnoliopsida > Arecales > Arecaceae > Phoenix > Phoenix dactylifera. The sequence goes on along the minus strand of NC_143190.1, from coordinate 69,232,164 downwards.
AGGAGACAACCGAGCATGTCCTACTGCAGTGCCTTAGAGCCCGAGAGATATGGAGGAGGTCACCGATCCCACTATCCGACTCGGTGGTTCTTGCGCAGGATATGATTCACCTGCTGAGAGTGTCCATGTAGAGTCCCAGATCTGCTGAGGCAGGAATTTTGGTGGCATACTTGTCCTAGTACATTTGGTTGGACAGGAATACCGGCCTATTTGAGGGGAGGAGGTCGCCCCCGAGGATGGTGGTGGACAGAGCGATGCTATATGCGAGGGAGGTTCTTGCGGCTACCGTTGGATTTTCTTTTGGGATAGCCAGGGATATCTGGGGTATCGTTCACGCTGCTTCAGCGCCCCTGTTTGCCCTTGTTTCTTGGGTACCCCCATCTCTTAGCTATCTTAAAGTAAATTTCGACGGCAGTCGGTCAATGGATGGTGTGACTTGAGGGGTTGGATTTGTGATCAGAGACTACCTTGGTAGGATGATTGCAACAGGAGGGCGGCACATGCCAGGACTTACAGTGGTTGAGGCAGAGCTGCGGGCAGCTTGGGAGGGTATATGCTATGCGTGGCAGATACTTGGTGTGGAGCGGGTCTACCTCGAGGGAGACTCATCTATGATTATCGATTGGCTTCGAGGGGCAGATCGGTTTGGTGATAGTCATTCCCTCATCCGGGAGATCCGTAGGATGGCTCGGTTGATATGTGATGTTCAGATAGGACACGTGTTCAGAAAGGTGAACATGGCTGCAGACTGGGTCGCCTTCTTTGTTGTCCGGTATTTCGGAGATTTTCTTTGGATGTCTGTATTAGACGTCCATCCTTCTTTGTATCTTTTACTTTTTCGTGATTTGAAATGTTGTTTTTACGTTAGAGTTGTATGAAATGGGCAGTTGTTTTTACCAAAAAAAAAAAAAAATTTTTGCAGGTCGGAGTGGTGGGACCCAGCGGCCGATGGTTTGTCTGCTGGATCTGAGACCCAGGACCGTGTGATACTGTGATGATCATTAATGCGTCATTGAATCATATCGTCCAAAACGTATCATGCACTTAAATATGGAAGGCAAGGACAAAATGCCAGCTCAGCCCCGGTCTGACATCGTCAAATAAAGCAGGGCAGGGATGATGGAGAAATTCAAGTATGTGACCACACAAAGCAACAAATCGAGATCAATTCTTAGCCAACCAAACCAACCAACTTATCCATATTAAACAAATAAAATGGAGAAACAATTCTCTCTTAAAAATTCTTAGAGAAGATATTTTTTTAGAAAAGGGAAAAAAATGAATCCCTCTCCCTTGTATCATGGTTTAATTGTCCAGTTCTAACTGACGTGGAATATTTGAAAGTTGTATTTATCGTACTTAAACCACCTATCATAATCATAATGGCATTATTACCTTTTTTTTTAATATTAATTATAGATGCATTTACTAAGCATATTTAGGATGATATTTTTTTAATATATATTATTTATGGGTGATATAGTTTTAGCGGATGAAATTGAGGTCAGAGTTGATCATAAGTTGAAATTATGGAATAATTTTAGATTAAGGAAAATTAAGATGGAATGCATGAAATATGGTACTAAAAAAATTAGAAATGGAGATAAAGGTAGAGTGAAAATTAAGGACCGTGAAGTTAATATTTTTTAATATTTAAGATCCACTGTTCATAAGAAATGAAAGATTGAAGAGAATGTTATCCACGAGATTAAAAAAGCATGCGGATAAAATAGAGAAGTGCAGGTGACTGTAGGATACCTACTAAGATGAAAAGAAAAAATTATAAAATAACCATTCGACTAGCTAATGCTTCATGGTATAGAATATTGGATAGTTATAAAATAATATATAAACAAGATAAATATGATAAAAATAAGAATATTGAGATAGATGTAGTGTAATACAATAAAAGAAATATTAAGAAATGAAGTGATCTATAAAAAAAAATAGAGGTAGCGATGGAGATGGACTGAGAATCACATGGGATGAAGAAGGAATGACTACATATCTTAATATCTTCAAAAAGTATGGCCCCAAACTAAAAGTATCGTTATTATAACTGTTGGTATTCCCCTTGTTGTTGGTATTATTGTTGTTGTTATTGGTCTGCTAATTTCATTGCCATGGCGTCGCTATTTTTACTGCTACGAGTATTGCTGGTGCGGCTATTGATGAGATTATCTCTTATTTTTTTCATTCACTTTATTTCAATAATTATTTAAGGATCAAAATTTTCCCTCACTTAAAAAATATTAATTTATTCATAAATTATTATTTTGATATTTGAAAAATATATTAAATAAGTATTTTTTTAATGTTTAACACTTGAAATAGTGTACTGGCGTGTGTGAAGCACTCGGCCCACGCTCTCGAGCTCTTCCGCACCTTCATCGTTTTTTCTTTTCGTTTTTCTTTTATTTTTTTATTTTTTTGAGAGGAATCTCCATGACAATGGCTGCTCACTCCACCGGAAGTTTGCCAATTCCGGAGTCCTCCTCCCTTTGCCGGCAAGCCGTTCCTCCGGCTCGACACGTAAGGCTTGGTTTATCTAAAACTCCAATTTGCGTGTTTGCTTTCTTTCCTTTTGCATCCTTTTTTAATTAATAGAGCGAGGGTGGGCAGAGGTATCGCCCGTGCAGTCTGTCCATGAACGGGTGCGGAAGGGGAGGAATGGTGGTGCCGGTGGGCATCTGCGAGACGAGGACTCTCCCCGCGGTCTCCGCTCCCGAGTCGGCGGTGTCGGAGCTCAAGTCGGCGATTTCCGCTTTGGTGGTTGCGGACCCGCCTCCCTCCACCTCCGGCATCATCCGCCTCCAGGTATGCGGCAAAACTCTCTCTCTCTCTCTCTCTCGGAGTACCTTATCCCTTTTTTTGGATGGCCAGGATCCATCAGTCCAGGCTTCGGAAAATAAAAAAAAGTTTTTTTTTTTCATAGATACCTTTCTAAATATAGAATTTTACGTGAATACCCTTTCAAAATTAATATTTGTATGTATACCTTCGTAATACCATCTTACGCCATTAAAAAATTAACGATTTTAAATTAAAATAATTAAAATATTCTTAATAGGTAGACGTGCAAATAATTTTTTTTATAAAAATATATAAGTAAATAAAAATTTTACCATGCTTTTGGATAAAAATTTGGATAAATTTAATTAATCATATCATAATTATGAGGTGCTGGGCAATCCAAGACTCCGAAAGACTTGCAATTGACCTCCAGTCAGAATAGGTGACCCATTACCTACTAACTGAGTCTGTTTACAAGCCACACCTTCTTCCAAAATCCAATTCCATTGTAGAAAATTGGCACATGACACATATTTAGTTGAGCGTTCCATCACTTTCTCCCTTCAAAAGTTAAAAGAAACAAAAATCAAAAAACAGAAGGAAAAAGAAAAAAAAAAAACAGCACCGAGACACCAGAGGTATCAACAGTGTAATAGATCGGAGAGAATCCTGAAGGGCCGAGGTTCCTTTGGATTCTGTGAACCTATGCTTGTTGCTATCCTTCCACACTTGAGCCCTACTCCCCTTAGGGCTTTTCCTCCTCACTGGCTGGCATTTCCCATCCCTTTAGAGAATAATAAGGCCATGGGAGCAAGCTAACAATCTCCTAAGACACCCATATCTCCTTCCTGTCTGCCTTAAAAACCCGCCATAAATTCACTTTAAAACGACCAATAGTACCACCACCCACACACAAAAAAAAAAAAAGTAGAGACTCTCTTGCTTGTTATCACAAAGCGAACTCATTTCTCTGATCTTTTGCTGGATTTTAGGTGGCGTTGTGCAGCCTTTATCCTGATTTTGTTTCTCTTTTTCTGTTTCCATTACCACCAACTCAGTGCTGTTAAAGCCACCTATGTTGAATTAAATTAAATATTTTAAAACCAAATTGGTCAACGACCAAGTGGCAAGCATCCTGCACAAGCAAGGGAGCAAACATGAAAAAATTTCCAAAGAAAGCAAACCATGACAAGTGTCATGCATCTAGCGCAAGAGCAAGCATGGAAAGACCCCTTGAAGAAGGAAGAAAGCATGGACGGCCAAGATGCAATAAGCCGCATGATCAAAAAAGCACAAGAAGACACGTCATCAATCTGCAGGAGGAGAGTTTGCTTCTTTTGACGGGCCTGAGCTTATATAAGGGCTCTAGGGATCATTTCAAAGACAATCAAAATTTTCTCTTCTTCCAATTCCAAGAGTCTAGATAAAAAGTGAGGATGATAGTATTATTTCGATGATTAATACAACCATTGAGGGAATATCAAATTAATGATTCAGTTTAACGTGATATATCACTAATGAATACGACACCCTCGATACATTCATGATATATTAAGAGAATGAGATCAAGACATCTTCCAATGATTAACAATGAGATAAAATTTGTAGTAGAAAAGTGATAGAGAACTCTTAATTCTAATTCAGCAAAGTTTCAAGTGAAATATACTCTTAAGGGCAAAACAGTAATTTTTATTGTTAAGGGTATGTAGCTCTATCGTGGCATGCATTCAAAATTGCTTGAAATATGTTTCATTGATTATATGAATTAGTCTAACCTTAAGATGCAGAAAAGTGTGGATTGAGTTGACCCTAGCTTAAGTGGAGTCGACCCTGGCACATCTTGGAACCATCTGGCACACCCCTGCAAAAATGGCATAGATGAACAGTAAGTGGAGTCGACCCCATGTATCTTTGAGCCGATCCCAGGTGAGGAGCCGATCCCAAAGAACCTTGAGCCGACCCCAGTTTGAAGCCTCAAGAAAACAACTCTCTGGAATTCACTAAGAGGGTCGACCCCAAGATTCCTTGAGCCGACCCCAGCTGGAGCCGACCCTAGGAATACTTGAGTCAACCCCAATGGAGCCGACCCCAACTGAACATAAGTCGACCCTAAGGATATGTGTTCAAAACCATGTCTCTGGAACCCTGAGAGGGTCGACCCCAATGGAACTTGAGTCGACCCCACTATAGCACGGGTCGACCCCAAGAAAGCTTGAGTCGACCCCAGTGAAAACAGCCGAAAATACAAGGTTCTGTGGTTCCTGAGAAGGCCGACCCCACTGTAGCAGGGATCGACCCCATAGAAAGTTGGGTCGATCCTAGAGGAAGTTGAGTCGACCCCAAGTCTGATGAACAGTAAGTTGAGTCGACCCTAGAAAAGTTTGAGTCGACCCTAGCACGGGCAATGGCATAACGGCTAGTTCTGCAGAAGTGCTTTTTGACCTCCTAACAGCTAATAACGGCTAGTTTTTCAAATCTAACCAATAGGGAGTGACCAATAGAGGTGGGCAAGTATTTGAAGTGATACTATTCATCAGAAGAAGTATCGTTTGCCAAGAAATCAATAGTTCATTCAAGTCAATGCAAGCTCAGCATCCTTCATCAAGGTTCTCCATTTAAGTCTCAAAAAGGAGGTGGTTGAGCAATCTGGATGTGCATTCAACAGCTCCACCAAACCATTGTGAAGTGAAGTAACCTTGGCAAAGAAGAGAAGAGCATCCTCAAAGCGATAACTATTTTCTCATCTCTTCTATTAGTGTAAAATTGTTATATTTGTTCTTCTAGGAGTTTCAAACTCTTTTTTCTTAATTACTTTGTAAGGTTTATTGGTGAGCCCGTAAAACCAACGGTGTAAGTTGTTGGTGAGCCCGCAAAACCAACATAGATTTTTGGTGATCCTGAAAAACCAAAATGTAAAGGTTTTTGGATTGTGAGCCAGGAAAACAATCCAACTGTAATCCGCGGGATTATAGTGAATTCCCAAGAAAACGTTTGGGGAGTGGATGTAGGTACTTAGGAGAGCACCGAACCACTATACTTCTTATGTGTTTGTATTGTGTATTGTTCTAACTTCACTACATACACTCAATTAATATTAACTAAACCACTCACTCATCAATTGATTTAATTAAGGGATTGAAAAATTTAGAAAAATCAATTCACCCCCCCCCCTCTTGGCTTGTCACCTTGGGCAACAAGTAGTATCAGAGCTAGGTGCTCTCATAGTATTTGTTGATCTCACGATCAAGAGTCAAAGATCATGAAACCCAAGTAGGATGTTCTATGAGCGAGGGGAAATTCACAAATAGAACTCCTCTGTTTAATGATACTAATTACACATATTGGAAAGCTAGGATGAGGATATTCATTCAAGCTCTAGATTATGACTTGTGGAATATCATAACTAGAGGACCACACACAACCACAATTAGTATAGAGGGCACAATCATTCCTAAACCAGAAATGGATTGGAATGAGAGTGATAGAAGACTAGCACAATTAAATGCTAAAGTATTTAATGTACTTTACTGCTCACTAGATGTAAGTGAATTTAATAGAATATCTACATGCATCTCCGCGAAAAAAATTTGGGATAAACTAGAGGTCACACATGTAGGAACTAATCAGGTTAAAGAGTCAAAAATAAATATATTAGTACATAGGTATGAATTGTTTAAAATGGAATCCAAAGAGTCCATAACTGAAATGTTCACTCGATTCACAGAAATCATAAATGGACTAAAGAGTTTAGGAAAGTCTTATACTAACTCTGAACTAGTGCGAAAAATTCTCAGGTCACTACCAAGAGTTTGGGAGGCCAAGGTAACTACAATTCAAGAAGCAAAGGACCTCAATATACTACAATTGGAAGAACTTCTAGGATCACTCATGACCCATGAGTTGACCATGAAGCAAAACTCAGAAGAGGAGGTCAAGAAAAAGAAGACCATTGCCTTGAAGTCTACGACTCCAAAACAGAAAATTGAATCAGAGGAGTCTGATGATGAGGAAGAATATGATGAAGAAGGAATGGCTATGCTCGCAAGAAAATTCAGAAAATTTATGAGAGAGAAGAAGAAATTTCATAAAAGGAAGCCCTTCCTTAAAGGTAGCTCGAGCAAGGAAAAATGAAAGGACAAAGAAAAAGAAAAAGAAATACCAATTTGCTATGAGTATAACAAGCCCGTGCATTTCAAGATAGATTGCCTAGAATTGAAATGGATGGCAAGAAAGCTTAAAAAGAGGAACCTCATGGCTGAATGGAGTGAAAGTGAGGAGTCAAGCTCGGAAGAGGAAGATCAACAAGAGACAGCCCAAATCTGCTACATGGCCAATGACGATGAGGTAGATTCTGAACTTGAATGTGATTTTACGGTAGAAGAATTACATGATGCATTTTTAGAACTCATGGAAGAACACAAGAAACTAATCAATAAAAATAAAGTTCTAAAAGATGAAAATCAATCTCTTATCAAAGAAAAGCTGAAACTATCTAATGACTATGAAACATTAAGTAGGAAGTTCACTAATGAAACTAAAAGTCTAATTACTGAAAATTTCAAGCTAAAAGAAGAAGCAGAAAAATACAAATCCTTAGTGGACAAGTTTACACTTAGCTCAACTAAATTAAATATGATTCTTGATAGTCAAAAAGCTGTATATGATAAAGCAGGGTTAGGATAAAAACAAATAGAAAGCAAAAATACTTAAAGAACATATTTGTGAAAGCCAAAAATAAAAATATAACTTGTCATTGTTGCAATAAAGTAGGACACAAAGCATATAAATGTAATTTTAGAAAGTTCAATTATAACAAATTGAGTGAAAAGAGTAAGCTAAAATCTAAAAAAATTTGGGTTCCAAAAGGAACATTAGGTACTAACCCTAAAGGACCCAACATAGTTTGGGTACCTAAAGTACATTCTTGATTTTGATTGTAGGAGTGTCTTACAGCTAAAAAGAGGGACAGATGATGGTATCTAGATAGCGGCTGTTCAAGACACATAACAGGTGACATAGAACAATTTTTCACTTTAGAATCTAAGGAGGGTGGAGTGGTAACCTATAGAGACAATGGAAAATGACTTATTATTGGAAAGGATAAAATTTATAATACTCCATCCACTTTTATAGAAAATATTTTATTAGTTAATGGTCTGAAACATAACTTACTTAGCATAAGTCAATTTTTGTGATAAAGGTCTTAAAGTCATATTTGAAGCCTCAGTATGCATAATCACAAATCCTAAAGATAATAGCATTGTACTTATGGGACATAGGCATGAAAATATTTATATGGTAGATCTTCATGACTTAGGCAAGAAAAATGGATTATACTTAATCACTAATGAAGAAAGGAAAAGTGAAACAAGTTGGTTTTGGCACTGTAGACTAGGACATGCTAGTATGGACTTAATATCAAAACTAGTGAAAAAGGATTTGATAAAAGATGTACCAAAATTGATTTTTGAAAAAGATAAAATCTGTGGACCATGGTCATTAGGAAAGCAAACAAAATCATCTTTCAAATTAAAGAATGTAGTATCAACCACTAGGCCTTTTGAACTCATACACATGGATCTATTTGGGCCTACTAGAACTACAAGTCTAAGAGAAAAAAAGTATGGACTAGTTATAGTAGATGATTTCTCAAGATATATATGGGTTTCATTTCTTGCACATAAGAATGAAGTATTTTCAGCATTCTTGAAATATTATAAAAATATCATAACTGAAAAGAAGCTCACCTTAATTGCAATTCGAAGTGATCATGGAACTGAATTTGAAAATCAACACTTTGAAGAATTCTGTAATGAAAATGGTATTTCTCATCAATTTTCAGCATGTAGAATGCCTCAATAAAATGGGGTTGTTGAAAGAAAATAGGACATTGGTAGAATGGCACGCACGATGTTGTGTGAGTCAAATCTTCCAAAGTACTTTTGGGCTGAAGCCATAAACATTAGCCATATTTTAAATCGTGTTTTAATATGTCCTATAACAAAGAAAACTCTTTATGAACTTTGGAAGAATAAGAAACCAACTGCTAAATATTTTAGAGTATTTGGGTGTAGATGTTTTATTTTAAACAATGGCAAGGAGGATCTAAGTAAATTTGATGCCAAGTCAGATGAAGGTATCTTCTTAGGATACTCTACTTCTAGCAGGGCATACAGAGTATTCAACAAAAAAACTCTTGTAGTTGAAGAGTCAATTAATATTATTTTTAATGAGTCTGCTAGTGAGTCTCCTAGGAGAGAAAGTACTTTTGATGATGATGCAGAAATTATTGAGTTTGAAAAATTGAATCTTAATGACATGCCAAATCAAAAAAAGGAAGATGATCGTGTGCCACCACAATCTCAAGACTTGCCAAAGAAATGGAGGTACGCACATGGACACCCCAAAGATTTAATTATTGGGGATCCATCTCAAGGGATAAGAACTCGATCCTCTCTTAGAAATTTAAATAACTATCTTGCCTTTGTTTCACAAATAGAACCTAAAACTTATGAAGAAGCTGAGAATGACATAAATTGGATTAATGCTATGCAAGAAGAATTAAATCAATTTAAAAGAAGCAATGTATGGACATTAACTGAGAGACCAAAGCATAATTCTGTAATTGGAACAAAATGGATTTTAGAAATAAATTAGATGAAAATAGGGTAGTTATAAGAAATAAAGCTAGACTTGTAGCTAAGGGATACAATCAAGAAGAAGGGATAGATTTTGAAAAAAACATTTGCTCCCATGGCTAGATTAGAAGCTATTAGATTACTTCTAGCTTTTGCATGCTTCATGGATTTCAAATTATATCAAATGGATGTAAAAAGTGCCTTCTTAAATGGTTATATAGAAGAAGAAGTATATGTAGAGCAACCCCCTGGTTTTAAGAATCATGAATTTTTTGATCACGTATTTAGATTACATAAGGCACTATATGGATTGAAACAAGCACCTAGGGCATAGTATGATCGACTAAGTAAATTTCTGTTAAATAATGATTTTAGTAGAGGAAATGTAGATAAAACACTTTTTCTCAAGAGAAAAGATAAAAATCTGCTAGTAGTACAAATATATGTAGATGACATAATTTTCGGTGCCACTAATGATCTTCTTTGCAAAGAATTTGCAGAATTAATGCAAGGAGAATTCGAGATGAGTATGATGGGGGAACTAAATTTCTTTCTCGGATTACAAATCAAGCAAACTAAGGAAGGCATCTTTATTCATCAAACTAAGTACACAAAGAAAATACTAAAGAAGTTTGGAAATGAAAATCACAAGGGAATAGGCACCCCAATGAACCCTACTAGTAAACTAGACAAAGATGAAAAAGGAAAAAGTGTAAATATGAAGCTCTATAGAGGCTTAATTGGATCTTTGCTTTACCTCACTGCTAGTAGGCCTGACATAGTATTTAGTGTGGGAATATGTGCTAGATACCAATCAGATCCTAAGGAGTCACATCTAAGTGCTGTCAAAAGAATCCTTAGATATCTGAGTGGAACCACAAACATAGGATTATGGTACTCTAGAGACTCTTGTCTAGAATTGCTTACATATTCTGATGCAAATTTTGCTGGATGCAAATTAGATAGGAAGAGCACTAGTGGAACATGTCAATTTTTAGGGAATAACTTAGTATCATGGTTTAGCAAAAAGCAGAATTCAGTAGCATTGTCAACGGTTGAGGCCGAATACATAGCTGCCGGGAGTTGTTGTGCTCAAGTACTATGGCTCAAGTAACAACTAGAGGACTATGGAATCAAACTAGACAACATTCCTATAAAGTGTGATAACACTAGTGCCATTAACCTTACCAAAAATCCGGTTCAGTACTCTAAGGCCAAGCATATTGAAATAAGGTATCATTTTATTAGAGATCATGTGCAAAATGGGAATGTATGTATTGAGCATATATGTACCGAGAAACAATTAGCTGACATATTCACAAAACCTTTAAGTGAAGATAGATTCTGCATGCTTAGAAGAAAACTAGGCATATGTGATCCCTTTGATTAAAAAAAAGAAAAAACCAATTGAAAGGAACAAGTTGTCTCATGATACTCTCCTTCCATTTTGAAAATTCCATGAAACATTAGTAAAATCATTTATTTATAGATTCCTTACTCATATATCAATGTCCCATAAAGATTTGGTAAGGATCAGAAAGAAGGAGGAATTAAAAAAAAAAAAATTTGGCCTGAACTAGGGCCGACCCGAGCTAGAATGGGGTCGACCCCTCCTTAAGTCGACCCAAGAAAAATCTGGGGTCGACCCAACAGCGGGACCCCGTTTTTAAAGGAGACCCGTGAGCTATTTTAGGGCATTCTATTCTTTTGTCTTCTTCTTAAAATCCTATTTTCCACTCTCCAATCCCTTCCAATCAACTCCAAACAGTAGTAGATTGCTTCTCCAAGCCGTTGGATCAAGACCTAAGTGAGGGTTTGGTAAAAATGGGATCCAAGCAAGCTGTTGCCAGAGATCCAGGAGGGTTTCACGGCCAACCATTGTAGAAGGGCGTGCTAGAGAGTCTTCTACAGTTTCTTCACGAGGTGAGACACGTGTGGAGCCTCCTCCACCTCCTTCTCCTGAGTTCAACTTGCTAAATATGCAGGGAGACCGGTAACCATGGGTAGACGGATCCATTCCGAATTTTTGGATCAAGAAGGGTTCCGGTTGGGTGGTTGGATTCGAAGGCAAGAATGGGAGTATCTTTGCTTCCTAGATTTGGTGACCTACTCGGGCTTAGTTCGTGAGTTCTATGCATTTCTAAAAGTCGGTCCGGGAGGGCTTGTGTCTGAGGTCCGAGGAGTACAAGTTCATGTTTCAGAGGAAAGCCTAAGTGAGTTGCTTGATCTCCCCTGTGAAGGAGCCATACCAGAAAAACCAGAGAACAAGTTGAGGGCTTTACAGATAATTTTTGAGAGAGATGACTTTGACTATTCAGAAAATTTAATAGCTAGCTCTCTATCAGCTGAGATGAGGTTATTGTATAACTTCATAGGTCGGATATTGTTTCCGAAGAGTGGAAGATTTGATCATGTATCTGAGCATGACTTGGCTATTATGGAGCATGTCATTCAGGGTATTTTCTTGAATCTTCCAGCTATGATGATTAGGCAGATGCGAGAGGCCATATGCAAATCGAGAGTCTCCTTGCCCTATGGTATGATACTCACCCTGATATTCAGGCAGCATGACATATGTGTGGAGGGAGAGATATCTAGGCATTTGCTATTTATCGACACCTACACTGCACGGTCTCTAGTGCGCATGAGAAGGTGGATGGTCAGTGGGTGCGTGGAGGTGCAGGGGTACATGCACCAGAGGGTGATGCACCAGATATTGGAGACTCTATCCCTGAGCCTGAGATACCTGCGGATCATCCTACAGCACCTTCAGAGGCTGGACCTTCGTCATCCACACCTACGGGATGTACAGAGAAGTTTTGGAGTAGGATGACTGAGCTTATGTCAGCTCGGGTGAGGACTCTCTCTGATGGCATGATGAGCAGGATGGACAGTATGACTGCTGAGATTAGAAGCCTCAGAGATCAGGTGACAGCATTAGAGAGAGAGAGAGGCTCATAGTCCATATATGCCCCGAGTAGCTGAGTCAGAGATTTTGGCACAGAGTCACCCAGCTCACAGAGGTCCATGACAGACTCAGTCCCATCAGGCCAAACCTCCCCTCACCACTTATGCTAGGAGGATGAGGACTAGATCACAGCCATTAGATTCCCCCTAGGCCCGATGATAGCACTACAGGAGTCCATCATGATTAGTGCCTAGGATTTATCTAGTTCTCATATGCATTTTACTTTGTTGATGTACTTTACACCTTAATTGAAGAACATTGTACTTTTGGCATTAGTATACTACAATGTTTCATTTTGATCAATGGAATTTGGATTTTATCATTTATTGCTTCTACTTATCTATTGTTATACATTCTTTTGATGATAACAAAAAGAGGGAGAAGTAAGAAAAGAAAGAAGTTGCGATATAGGGGGGGAATTGCGATATAGGGGAAGAAATAAGTTTGAAAATTAAAGAAAGAGATTATATTCACTTAAGGGGGAGCAATATGTAATAATAAAAATTTTCAAAATAAGAAAGTCTGAATTTTCAATCAAAATTTCTGAATTTGGCACATACTCCTCATGCTTCGATACATAATATGAAATTCTTGCTTTATCTCAAATTCTTGAAGTTTCATCTTTAATAAAATACAAAAGAAAGGAGGAGAAAATCAAAAGCTCAAATTGACAATATTTCGATTAAAGAGGGGAAGCTTTCACTTTTAAATTTGAAAAGCTAAAATTCAGCAACTTAAGCTCTTTCTAAATCAAAACTCCTAAATTCACTATAAGTGTCAATTTGCTCGTGCTCAATGTTTTGTAATTATCAAAAAGGAAGAGATTGAGGATGATAGTGTTATTTCGATGATTAATACAACCATTGAGGGAATATCAAATTAATAATTCAGTTTAACGTGATACATCACTAATGAATACGACACCCTCGATACATTCATGATATATTAAGAGAATGAAATCAAGACGTCTTTCAATGATTAACAACGAGATAAAATTTGTAGTAGAAAAGTGATAGAGAACTCTTAATTCTAATTCAGCAAAGTTTCAAATTAAATATACTCTTAAGGGCAAAACAGTAATTTTCATTGTTAAGGGTATGTAGTTCTATTGTGGCATGCATTCAAAATTGCTTGAAATATGTTTCATTGATTATATGAATTAGTCTAACCTTAAGATGCAGGAAAGTGTGGATTGAGTCGACCCCAGCTTAAGTGGAGTCGATCCTTGCACACCTTGGAACTATCTAGCATACCTCTGCAAAAATGGCACAGATGAACAGTAAGTGGAGTCGACCCTATGTATCTTTGAGCCGACCCCAGGTGAGGAGCCGACCCCAAAGAACCTTGAGCCGACCCCAGTTTGAAGCCTCAAGAAAACAACTCTTTGGAATTCACTGAGAGGGTCGACCCCAAGATTCCTTGAGCCGACCCCAGGAACACTTGAGTCGACCCCAATGGAGTCGACCCCAACTGAACATGAGTCGACCCTAAGGATATGTGTTCAAAAACCATGTCTCTGGAATCCCTGAGAGGGTCGACCCCAATGGAACTTGAGTCGACCCCACTGTAGCACGGGTCGACCCCAAGAAAGCTTGAGTTGACCCCAGTGAAAATAGCCGAAAATACAAAGTTCTATGGTTTCTGAGAAGGCCGACTCCACTGTAGCAGGGGTCGACCCCATAGAAAGTTGGGTCGACCCTAGAGGAAGTTGAGTCGACCCCAAGTCTGATGAACAGCAAGTTGAGTCGACCTCAGGAAAGTTTGGGTCGACCCCAGCACGGGCAAGAGCATAACGGCTAGTTCTGCATAAGTGCTTTTTGACCTCCCAACGGCTAGTAACGGCTAGTTTTTCAAATCTAACCAATAGGGAGTGACCAATAGAGGTGGGCAAGTATTTAAAGTGACACTATTCATCAGAGAAAGTATCTTTTTTGCCAAGAAATCAATAGTTCATTCAAGTCAAAGCAAGCCCTAGCATCCTTCATCAAGGTTCTCCATTTAAGTCTCAAAAAGGAGGTGGTTGAGTAATCTGAGTGTGCATTCAATAGCTCCACCAAACCATTGTGAAGTGAAGTAACCTTGGCAAAGAAGAGAAGAGCATCCATAACTATTTTCTTATCTCTTCTATTAGTGTAAAATTGTTATATTTGCTCTTCTAGGAGTTTCAAACTCTTTTTTCTTAATTACTTTGTAAGGTTTGTTGGTGAGCCCGTAAAACCAACGGTGTAGATTGTTGGTGTTAGATGTATGCCCTAGAAGCCAATTTGGCTGACACATTGTTGATTCTAGGGACATAATTTTGTACTTGACTGTTTATTATTGAATAAATAAAAGGCATCTTTTCATTCATATTATTTATGTGTCTATGAATCGTCCAAGAAATTAATAAGATGATGATACATATTCTCAAGAGTTGAGAATTTGAGCCATGTATCATTGGTGATTAATTTCTAAATGCTCCTGATCAATGGATCATCACGAGGACGGTGATCGATCCGATCAGTGCACAGATCACTTTCCTTCTGGATGGACGAGACTTGAGTCCACAGTATAGGGACACTGAAGTGATAGTGCAGGTGCTTGTTAGAGAACAAGGGTACTGAGCGTGACCAAGATAAGAAGTCACTTGGATGTCTATCCACTCGTCAGTGACTTGCTTGATGTTGCAGTAGTGTGACTGGTCCTTTGACCTGCGATGCTTCGGCTACTCACAGTGAGGTTATTGTAGTTTGACTGCACACATACATGGTCTCTAGCCATATGGGTCTATGCAGTGTAGATTGGCTGCAGTAAGTTCACTGTAGGAGTAGGGTATGCACCTATAAGGAATCTATCGACCTTGATAGAAGAGGAGTGATCCTATGTGATTTGTTAGACTGAGTTCTAAGACCTTGGCCAGGGCAGTAATATAAAGTGGAAAAAGAGTTTTCCACTATCGAACTCAAGTCGAATAAATCTTGACATATGACAGACGATGGGGTTTGATGAGTTGTCCATGACCTCCATCCTGTGGGGATCCACGATAGTAGGACTGTATCACATGTTAACTGCACCTAGAGGTTCATCTTTCTATTCTACTGGGTAGCCACTACATGCTGCTAGGTGTCACTGGTGGATGGTGGGACTCATAGGGATTATCTTGATGATCGATAAACCCTAATGAGTTGAGTTGGAATCGTTCCAACCCATTGAAAGGAGTTTTCAATGATATTATGATAGAGATCATAATATATCTCACTACCAGTCAGAGTAGAACCTATGGGGTCACACACACTAGAAGTATTGACCGATCCGATGGTTGAATAGTGATTATGAATCACGAGTAATCAATTCGATTGATATTCGGTTGAAGAAGGAACAAAGGGAATTAATTAATTGGACTTAAACACAAATCCTACTTCGGGTAGGATTCCTAGAGTCCTAATTGGATTAGGACTGGAAATCCTAGTTGGAGTAGGACTGGGATTCCTACTTGGAATAGGATTCCTACAACCCTAATGAGATTAGGAATTTTGAATTAAAATTGGATTCCTACTTGGAGTAGGATTCCTAGAAATCCTAATTGGATTAGGACTTCGGATTCAAATAGAGTCCTAATTGGATTAGGACTAAAATTAAATACATCCTAATTGGATTAGGATTTCTTAAGTCTAAATTAATTATTAATCTAATGAATCAACATGACTCCTAATTGGATTAGGATTGAAGAGTTCAATTGAGTCATGGTTCATTCAAGTTCTAATAGGATTAGGACTAGCATGGATTGAACCCAATTGATTCATGATTTGGTTAAAGCCTAATAGGATTAGGACTTAGCCATAAGAGGGACACCTAATCCTCCTTAGAGGAGGATTAGGGCATCACAAGAAGGAGGGATCACGCCCCTCCTCCTCTCCTTGTGTGCGGCATGAAGAGAGGGGCCGGCGCCCCCTTCTTATGGAATTAACTCTAGGGCTCCTAGATTGTAGGAGCCCTAGATGGCTATATAAGAGGAGGCAAGGGGTCGGCGCCCTAATGCACTTGAAGCCCTCCTCTTGCTGCTGCCACCCTCCCCTCTCCTCCCTTGGTTCAACCGCAAGCAAGGTGCAAGGGAAAGAAGACCTTGGCGACATCCCTTCTTCCTCCTCTTGGCTTCAACGCATGAGAAAAGAAGAAGGCTGCGAAGGGCTTTGATCTTCTTCCTCTTCTTCATCCTTCTTCTTCCTCCTCTCAAGTGCAATCAAGAGTTGATTGAAAGAGAGGAGATCAGCCATCAAAAGAAGTCTTTGCAAGGGAGCTAGCACCCCGGGAAGACAAGAAAGATTTGATCGGTCCTCTACTTCGTGTGGATACCCGTAGAGGCCGGACGTTTGAACGGCTTCAAGCGAACCCTCTTCCGAAAACCACGAATTCAGATTTGCGGTGATCATCTACCCGCGCAAGGTGAAGATCTGATCTTCCTAATGGTTTTAAAAGTTTTAATTCTTACCTAATTACGAAAGGTCTCGAAACAACGTTCATGCGATGAACGTTGATCCCGCATATGCCCCCTTTCCGCTGCCATCTGATTTTTGTTTTGAAATATCAGCGGCATGGGCGGGTTCCCAACAGTTGGTTAGCCCGCAAAACCAACATAGGTTTTTGGTGATTCCGAAAAATCAAAGTGTAAAGATTTTTGGATAGTGAGCCCGAAAAACAATCCAATTGTAATCCGCGAAATTATAGTGAATTCACAGGGGGACGCTTGGGGAGTGGACGTAGCTGCGTAGGAGAGCACCGAACCACTATACTTCTTGTGTGTTAGTATTGTGTATTGTTCTAACTTCACTACGCACACTCAATTAATATTAACTAAACCACTCACTCATTTAATTAAGGGATTGAAAAATTTAGAAAAACCAATTCACCCTCCCTCTTGGCTTGTCACCTTGGGCAACAAAAAGGGCTCTAGGGATCATTGGGGAGAAAAGAAATAAAGAAAAATTTTCTTCTCCTCATAATTTTTCTAAGTTTCTTTTGAGCTATCTACAAGCGTGAACGTGCTCTTGTTTCTTCCCTGGAGGCGCACTGACGGGGAAGACGTGGTTCTGTATTGGGTCGTAGTATCTCTAGGAGATCTGTGCCAGCAGACCCGTGCGTGGGGGACATAAACTTTTCTAGGACAACGCATCAGCATGCTTCGATCCACAGGCCATCTTCTATCTCTTTCTTTATTTTATTATTATATTGTCAAGTTAATTATTTGCTAGTTTATTCTTCTTATTTACTGTTTTTGAATATTAAAAATATTTAATTTATCAATTATATTTGTGCATCTAGGCTAACATTCCAGGAAAGTTTATATACTGTTAGCACTAGATTTTAAATTGCAACATTTATTATATATTTTGCTGCATAATTGGAAATTGTTATTTTTTAGCTGTTACACATTTATGCTAGCTTTACTTTAGTACTTAATTTTCCAAGCAAAATATTAGATTGCCTAACCTCCAAGAGGTTTATTAATACCTCCATTTGGACTCCTCACGGAGTAATTTTCAGATTCCATTCAAATGAAAATTCGAAAATTGGTTAATTCATAGGAGCTAGCTTAATATTGCACTTAGGATGAAATTGAACGATATCTAGTGAAATGATCTATTGAATAACGGTGTCTAAAAAAAGCTTGTCAAAAAGGCATACGTGCCTAAGAAAGGCTGGTACTTAAGTGAGCCAAGTGCTCCACCACCGATCTGGAGCTGATCTGGCTGTTATTCTTTGGATTTTTCAACTAGACATCTAAGTTCAAATTAGATATCAGTGCAATAATTTGACATAAACCTTCTCATTTCCACAAGTGTCAAAACTGTGTTAAGCTACAAATTAATGGCTTCCCATACATCTGAAAATTTTAGTGCTAAACCTGAAAAGTTTAATGGTCAAAACTTTAGAAGGTGGCAAAATCAAATGCGGTTTTGGCTCGCCACCCTAGGCTTGATCTCGGCCATTAGTGGGTCTAACCCATCTGCTTCACGACCTCGTACTCGCAACAATCCAAACCCTGCTCCTTCGTCTTCTCAAACTATTGGTGCCTCCTCCACTAGGACTCTAAAAGAAACCAACTACCACTGTCTTCATAGAATCCTAGGAGCCCTTTTTGATAGGCTTTATGATATTTATTATGTAGCTAAGAGTGCCGAGGATCTCTGGGATACCCTAAAAAATAAATATGGACTTGATGATGCCGGGGTAAAGAGATTCAAAGCCTCTGCCTTTAGCAAGTTTAAATTTGTTGATTTCAAACCTATGAATGATCAAATCCATGAATATGAAACCTTGATTCTTTAACTTCAGGCAAATGAAACCCACCTAGATGAGTCTTTCCAAGTTACCTGTATTATGGACAAACTTTCCTCTACCTGGTCAGACTTTGCCAAGATTTTGAGCCACTCCCAAGGTGATCTGTCTCTAACCCAAGTCCTAAATTCTATTAGGATTGAAGAACAACATCGCCTTAGAGAAAAATCTCACTCCTCCAATCCTTTGCCCAAAGTCAACAATGTTGAATCCAAGCCCAAATCCAAAAATCAAAATCGTTCTTTCCGTCCCAACCACAACAAGTCCTTCAAGAAGAAATCATTCAACCATAGAAACTCCTTTCAGCCCAACAACAAAAGACCCAACTTCTCTCAGAACCAGAAGAAAGAGAAAGAAGGAGAATCTGTTTGTTGCTGTTTTGTGTGTGGTCGAACTAACCATATGGCCAACCAATGCTTCTATAAGATCACTACTCCTCGTCAACCTAGAAGTAAGGGTCCTGTTACTTTTGGCGCCCAGGCCAACGTGGTGACCTGTGGGGCTGACTCCTCTGAGACTGCTATCAGGTCTGTTTCCTTCATACCTGAAGTTAACATGACACAATTAGCACTGGACTGATGGATTGATACCAGAGCTAGTATACATGTTTGTTTTGATCGCTCCTCGTTTTCATCTTATCAGATCTCACGTAGAGAAACTGTGACCATAGGTAATAATGCTGTGGCGCGCGTGCTTGGAGTGGGACGAGTGGATCTGACACTTACCTCTGGGAAAATCCTCACTCTGCAAGACATGCACCATGTTCCAGACATCCATAGAAATCTAGTTAGTGGATCCTTGCTTGTTCAGCAAGGATACCGAATTGTTTTTGAATCAAATAAAGTTGTAGTAACCCATGGTGTCTCTTTCATCGGAAAAGGTTTTCTTTGCGATGGGTTGTTTAAACTTAATGTAATTATTCCATCTATGAATGAAAATTCTATTGTTCTTCATATTGACTCTCCTGTTGTCTGGTATAGTAGGCTGGGACATGTAAACTATAGTTCAATTAAAAGATTAATGCACTTGAATTTAATCCCAAAATCAGAACTTAAGAATAATGATAAATGTGAAATATGTGTAGAGGCCAAATTATCTAAAAGACCCTTTCACTCTGTAAGTAGAGATTCTGATCTCCTTGAACTCATACATAGTGATGTATGTGACTCAGGAAGAACCTTAAGGGGTGGAAACAAATATTTTGTAACTTTCATAGATGACCTTTCTAGATACTGTCCACCTCTATCTTATCAAAACTAAAAATGAGGTCTTAAATAAATTTAAAATCTATAAAGCAGAGGCTGAAAACCAACTAGATAAAAAGATTAAAATCTTAAGGTCTGATAGAGGAGGTGAATATACCTCATTTGAGCTGACCCAGTTTTGTGAAGAACATGGGATAATTCATGAAGTGACAACTCCTTATTCACCCCAATCTAATGGAGTAGCTAAAAGAAAGAATAGAACCTTAATGGATATGGTTAACTCTATGCCAATTACTTTAGATGCACCAGAAAATCTTTGGGGGGAAGCACTAGTAACTACATCTTATATCTTAAATAGAATTTCATTTAAACATAATGATAAAACTCCATATGAAATCTGAAAACATAGAAAATCTAACTTAAAATACTTAAAAGTGTGGGGGTGCTTAGCTAAAGTAAAAATTTTAGAAAATAAAAGAAAAAAAAAATTGAACCCAAAATAGTAGATGCAATATTTATAGGATATGAAATTGAGAGTAATGCTAATAGATTTTTAGAATTTAACTCTCAAATAAATGAAATTAATAACAATATCATAATGGAAGCAAGAGATGCAATCTACTTTGAAAGTATATTTCCCTTTAAAATAAGGATAAATGATCAAATAAATACCAATAATAATTTATGGACTAGTTCTAGCGGAACCAGATTTAGAGAGGAAGAAGAAGAAGAAATTGAACCTAGAAGAAGTAAAAGAACTAGAGTTGAAAAGAACTTTGGAGAAGATTACTACGCATTCCTAATAGAAGACTCTCTTACTTCTTTAGATGATGCCTTGAAATCTTTAGATGCCCCCTTCTGGAAAGAAGCAATAGATAATGAAATGCAATCTATAATTCAAAACCACACTTGGGAATTGGCAGATCTACCGTCAGGAAGTAAACCTATAGGGTGTAAATGGATCTTTAAGAAGAAACTTAGGCCAGATGGAACTTTAGACAAATATAAAGCTAGGTTAGTAGCCAAAGATTTTACTCAAAAATCTGGGATTGACTTCTTCGATGTTAATGCCCCTGTAGCTAGAATCACTACCATTAGGATCTTTGTTGCCTTGGCTTCCATTCATAAGCTGATTATACATCAAATGGATGTTAAAACTGCTTTCTTGAATGGGGACCTAGATGAAGAGATCTACATGAACCAACCCGAAGGTTTCATTATCCCAGGTCAAGAGAAAAAGGTATGTAGGTTGATTAGATCTCTTTATGGTCTAAAATAAGCCCCCAAATAATGACATCTTAAATTTGATGAAATAATCCTAACTAATAAATTTAAAATTAATAACACAGATGAATGTGTATATTATAAAAAGAAGAATAACAAAATCATAATCTTATGTCTATATGTAGATGATATCCTAATTTTTGGAACAGACTTAAAAATTATTAATGAAGTAAAATAATTTTTTATCTCTAAAATTTGACATGAAAGATTTAGGACAAGCAGACCTAATCCTTAATACTAAAATCATGAGGAATGAAGATAGAATAACTTTGTCCTAAAGCCACTATGTGGAGAAGATTCTTAAAAAATTTCACTACTCTGATTGTCATCCTGTATCTACTCCCTATAATCTATCTCTTCATCTAAAGAAGAACTTAGGTGATCTAGTTAATCAAAGCTTGTATGCCCTGATCATTTATTCTTTAGGATTTCTTGCAAATTATACCAGGCATGATATTGCATACTCTGTGAACCGACTGAGTAGATATACTCACACTCCTAATAATGATTATTGGACTGCTCTAGAAAAAATTCTCAGATACTTTAAGGATACTATATCTCTAGGATTATATTATTGTGGTTATTCTGCTGTTCTGGAAGGCTATAGTGATGCTAACTGGATCAGTGATATAGTTGACACCAAATCTACCACTGGTTTTGTCTTTCTTTTAGGAGGTGCAGCTGTATCATGGAAGTTTACCAAACAAACTGTAGTGGCTAGAAGCATCATGGAATCTGAAATGATTGCCCTAGATACCACTAGCATTGAGGCTGAGTGGCTTAGAGATCTACTAATAGATTTATCTCTTGTGACTTCACCATTACCTTTTATATCTATTCATTGTGACTGCAGATCTGTTATAGATAAATGCAATCAAGAAAATGCAAATGTGAAAATAAATAGGCACTTGAAAGTGCGCCATAAATCATTGAGATACATATTAAAGAATAACTTGATTACACTAAATTTTGTAAGATCCGAAAGGAATCTAGCTGATCAGCTTATCAAAGGATTGTCAAGAACAGTGGTTCTAGAGTTGTCGAGAGGGATGGGACTAAGCCCATAAGTAAAGTCACCACGGTGGTAACCCAATCTAAAAAGATTCAATGGGTGAAACAAGCTAGATAGGTGACTAATGAGGAGCACTATTTGTTTTTCCCATCCCTAGGGCAACAGTGCTAATAAAAAGCAAGGGTTAGGTTGAATTTTTACTCTTAATGAATCCGAGACCCATGAGGCATGGTACCTACTTGCTCGTACCCTTTTTAGGATTCACCTATATGCGTGTAGTCGTGAGGCCGCGACTGTGGGAAGTAGGCTGTTCCCTAATAACACACATGAAGAGATACCTGCGCATGGCCGTAAAGCGCAAATCCGCTTCGAGCATGTTCACGCTATATTATGTATGCTGTTGATGAAATCTAAATCATGGACCAAAGTTCAAGGCATAGTCCACCTTGGCTCCACAGAGGTAATCAATTGTTACTAAGTGAAGGTTCAAACCGAAAGGTACCTACACCTATTACATAATATAAGATACTCAACATTTTTTTTTAATTTTAATTTTTTTGAATATTTAATTTATGTGGAGGATTGTTGAATTAAATTAAATATTTTAAAACCAAATTGGTCAACGGCCAAGTGGCAAACATCCTGCACAAGCAAGGGAGCAAATATGGAAAAATTTCCAAAGAAAGCAAACCATGACAAGTGTTATGCATTCAGCGTAAGAGCAAGCATGGAAAGGCCCCTCGAAGAAGGAAGGAAGCATGGATAGCCAAGATGCAATAAGCCGTATGATCAAAGGAGCACAAGAATCTGCAGGAGGAGAGTTTGCTTCTTTTGACGCGCTTGAGCTTATATAAAGGGCTCTAGGGATCATTTCAAAGACAATCAAAATTTTCTCTTCTTCCTATTCCGAGAGTCTAGATAAAAATGGCTCTAGGGATCATTGGGGAGAAAAGAAATAAAGAAAAATTTTCTTCTCCTCATAATTTTTCTAAGTTTCTTTTGAGCTATTTGCAAGCGTGAACGTGCTCTTCTTTCTTCCCTGGAGGCGCACTGACGGGGAATACGTGATTCTGTATTGGGTCGTCGTATCTGTAGGAGATCTGTGCCAGCAGACCCATGTGTGGGGGGCATAAACTTTCTTGGGACAACGCATCAGCATGCTTCGATCCACATGCCATCTTTTATCTCTTTTTTTATTTTATTATTATATTATCAAGTTAATTATTTACTAGTTTATTCTTCTTATTTACTATTTTTGAATATTAGAAATATTTAATTTATCAATTATATTTGTGCAGCTAGGCTAACAAGCTACTCGACATCATTTCTGGTCCTTAGACAAGCCACCTTCTTTCCAACTCAAACCAACAGTCCTCTCTCTCTCTCTCTCTCTCTCTTCTGGGCCTAAGAGATTCTGAAGCAGAGCACAGCTGTGGAGAGGAAATGCTAGATGTTTGGTAATTTCTCCTCCGACCAGAATGAAAGATCCCATTGAAGCGGCTAATCCCATGCATATTGTATGCACATCGAAAGAGATTCTTCTTCTTTTCTGGCACAAGAACAGTTGTGTGGAACACCCGCGATCGAGATCCCGATACGCAGGGGGTCGGGAGGAAGCCGGGCACCGGAGAGGGGAGGGGGGCGGGGGTGGATTAGGGGGGAGGGGAGAGTAAGGCACAATGGGGTGGAAAGGGGAGGGAAGAGTAAGGCAGGGGAGGGGAGAGTAAGGCACTGGATGGGATGGAAAGGAAAGAGTAAGGATAATAACGTCATTTTAAATTTTTATTTTATTTTTAATTAATATAAATATGATTTTTTAAATACCGTTAGAACATCTGTTATATTAGAGATATTTATACAATAACAGAGTTTTACGATGGTATAAATATAAATATTAATTTTAAAAAAATATTTATGCAAAATTTGATATTTAGTAAAATACCATGCAAAAAATCCTAAAAGAAGAAGATCAGTGGCGCATCATGCGCGGATGCTTGATCGACACCGTCCACTTCATTCCATTCTGTCAGCGGTCAGCTCTCCGATAGGCAACGAAATGAACAGCCCCATGCTCTGTTTCCCCTCGTTACACACACCCACACCCACACCCACACCCAGAGAGAGAGAGAGAGAGAGAGAGAGAGAGAGAGGAGGCGGGTGGTCGGTTCTCCGTCCTTCGCCGGCGCTAGGGTTTCTTTCTGGTTCTAGGGTTATTATCCACTCCTTGCCCTTGCCTTCCAAATTCTCTTAGGTCTTTGGACGTCGTTCTTGATCGCTTCTTCTCTGTTAATATAATGTAGGTCCCAATTCGGCAGAGGGCGGATGGCATCGTTTGGCTCCACGCGCAGCACCCTCTCCCTCGCTGCTACTTCTCCGCCAAATCTCACCCGAGCGTCTCCTTGCCCTTGTCCTTTGGGGACAGCAATGGAGGGCGGCTCCCAAGCTCGGAGGACGAGGACATCGTCAGCGTCGCAGGTGTGGGATCCGCGGTCTTCTTTCAAGGTTCCAATCCTTTCTCCTTGGACGACTGGCGCTGCATCAAAAGGTATCGTTCTTGGATCTATCTATTTTGTCTCACAATCGTCAATCAACCGCTACATGTTTTGCTTTTGGAATCACGATCCACGGAATTTTCCATTTTGTTGCAAATTCTTGATTCACGATCTTTTCTTTCCTTCGCTATCTTTGATCCTGCTTTTAGCTTCTTCTTGACATATCAAACCTAATCAATAGGAGTTCTTCCGCTGTAAAAGGATTTTACTGAGATATGCCTAAACAAGAAGAGCATGTGTCAATGGTATGAATTCCGTGAAAGATTTCTTTCTCTTTATTCAAGTTCTGCACATGCATTATTAGCTCTTTAAGTGGTTGGGGACCTGCAAGGATTTAGGTAATCTCGAAACAAATTGATATTTTGGTTTGGCTTCCTTACATAATTTGTTTAAGTCTCATCCTCAAGAAGCCAGGTGTTGAATATAAGTTTAGATATGTTGGTTGGGTTATAGCACTAATCTATGGAACATATACTATTGACTGCCCCCAAAAGGAAGGAATTACCCAATAAATGAAGCATGGATTGTAGATGCCACTGTTCCATCAGAATACAAGCAACATTCCTTTCAGTTCGTAACAAAATTTTTATTCTTTTCACTTATGATTCAATAATCTAGTGAGCTAAACTTAGTAAAACAGGACAAAGCTATTTGATTTTTTTGACACACTATCGCTAGCATCTTGTTATTCTTTCTTGTAAAATTGTGCTCTCCTTGTCTCGAAGAACCTGTAACAACATACATGTGAGTTGGCCGGATAGAAGAAATCAACTCAAATAGATGTCTGAAGATAAATTCTGTTATTTTTTTATTTCTTCTTATAAGTTGAAGGTGTGCAATATCAAAACAGTGCTCACTGCTCAGCATTGTGCGGATATGATCATATGGCCCTCGGGTACTGAAAATGGAACTGTTTGCATTGGTTGAAGGGCTGTTCCTCTCAGATTCAGTGTATACATAGCATAAGGGTATTTGTCAGATTGCCTATATGGAAGGAGTATGACCGATCCTCATGCCTTTAAAGAGTGAATGGAGAAGTTACTAAGCTCATGATTTTGGTTATGGAGCTGGATACACCTTACTTCGGTGATGAGGGATATGACTTATTAATCTCTTAGAAACAAAGCAAGATGCCGGTTATATCATGCTATACGCGGGTATTATGCCCATAAGTTTGTGGATGTCTTGAATAATTTTTATGTCTGTTCCTAATACATTGTCCTTCACCTTATTTTATGAAGATTCCTCTCAAAGGATTGTCCTTCGATTCGTGCATATGGTGGTATTCGTTTTGATGCGAGAACAAATGTTTCTCCTGAATGGAAGAATTTCGGTTCATTTTACTTTATTGTTCCGCAGGTATGTTGTACCTTTCCTTTTCTCACTCTAAGTGCCTCCAATTGAATATCTACTTTAAAGTCATCACTGTTGAGATAGCATACATATAGATGTGTGCCCACAACCTGCTTGTTAGTACTTAACCACTTGCTATCGAAGAAATTGAATGACAGGTTGAGTTTAATGAGCTTGAAGAAAGTTCAATGCTTGCTCTGAATATTGCATGGGACAACACTCTTCTTTGGACATGGAAAAAAGCAATTAATGGGGTTCAAGCTACAATGCACCAGGTATATATTTGCGTAATGAATGTTCCCTTGTGGAGCTCTTTTTGAGTCTCCTTATCTGTTGCAGAAGAAATTTGGCTATGCCTTTTAACCTACCAATAGTTATGCAGATCACCCCCTGTTTCGGTGGATTAAGGAAGCTGGTCCCAAGAACAGCCATTATTGGCTTTAATCATGTTCCGACAAGAACATCTTGGGATATTTCTGTTAAGAAAGCCCTGCAGATCATAAAAGGAAGAAATTCGGAACTGGTGAAGGTACTTATTGTTGTCTTTCTATGAAATAGAACACCCTAGAATTATATCTATTATCTAGTTATCTTAAGACATCATAGGAAACAACTGCTTTAAGGTTTTCCTCTTCAAAGTTTTATCATGGTTTTCTTTATGTTGGTAACTTACTGGACAATATCATCATTAGATATTCTCTTGTATGCGATTAAGTTTGGCAAATTTTCTTCTTGGTAACTGCTTGTTAATGGGGCTTCCAAAATCAATTACCACATTTATTGCTAATTCTTTACATTTCCATAGTAATTTACTGAATATTTCTCTAGGTTGTACTTGCAAGGTGTAGTAGATATGTTACTGATACTAGCATTGATCCTGTTTCACTATTAGCTTGTTTACAGGTATGGTCCCCCTCATGCAGCTCCTGTTTAAATATTTTCGTTATGCTATCTGCTGATGGGCTAAGAACTCAATTATTTGCACCTTGTCAGCAGGTTGAAGGCCAAAATGCTTACCAGTTCTTTATTCAGCCACCTGATGCTCCAGCATTTATTGGAAATACGGTATGCTAATTAGATCAACAGAGCCTCTGCCTTGTTTTAATTGCTTAGTGATAATGATATGTTTGAAACCCAGTGATACTGTCATTATTTTCATTTGTTTGAAAATTGCAGCAGATGCACGGCCAGGCGACCACTGAGTGCCTAGGCCCAAGGCAGCCACCTAGGCTGTTGCTAGAGATCAAGGGGGCCCAAAAGTAATGAATTATACAACATGATAGATATAAGGATAAACGTAAAAGTAGTAATAATCTAGTAAGTGAAACATAAAATGTCAAATAAGATGCACTAATTCAATAGCAAGTATTAACTTGGCAAAAATGTAATATGGATTTATAAATCAATCTCATCCTCTATACTTATATGTAAGGTCGGAGGAACTGGTACCGGACACCGTACCGGTTTTCCGGCGGGACGATTCGGTACGGGCCGTGCCGGGCCTGTACGGAGAGAGGGACCGTGGGAGAGAGGAAAAGAGAAAGAGCGAGCGGGGGAGGGAGGGCCGGAGGAGGGCTGGAGGAGGACCGGCGGAAAGCTGGCGGAGGCCGCGGCTAAAAAAATTTCGCGTTTTTTTTTTAAGTGAAGTAGGCAAATCGTGTTTTTTAAGTGAAGTCGGCAATTGATTTGCTGACTTCACTTAAAAATTGCGAATTTTTTAAGGCCGCGGCTGAACCTTATTTTGTTTGAAACAGGGGCAGCGGCTGCGGCTTCGCTTCTCGCGGCCGAGGCCGGCCTCCGTCGGCACTCCGCCGGCGTTTCACCCTCTCCCTCCCTCGCTAGCTCTCTCTTTCCTTCTCCTTCTCCGACTCCGGCAACGAGTTTTGTTTTCGTTGCCGGAACCGTACCGGCTTGGGATGGCCAGAACCGTCCGGTTCAAGACAGTTCCGCCGACCCTGCTCATATATGATGTGAAATGTTAAAGTGGGCACCTTGGCGGCCTGCCTTGGCAGCCATTATTTAAAGCAGTAATTGTTTCATACTTGTTGCTAATGTACTGCTTCTTAACTGGCGTCACAATCGATTCTTTTTTGCTATTATTTGCTGTTATTGAGGTGAGAATAATATTGTCCAAATGCTTATGACCTTTCAAAACATTCTTATTTTTGACGATACTTTTCAGCACCTAAAGGAATCACAAAATAATGGTCTACCATCATGTCAAGTAGATCTGTTAATTTAATGCACTTGATAAATGTTGCAAATCTTACAGTTACCATTTTGAAATAAGTAGAGCTTCATATTTGGGGAAGTTCACCCAAATCACGGTACTAAATGAAAATGAATTTGACTTGGGTTCATAATTCCATTTTCCATTGTAAAACTATTGCGTACTATGGTGAGAAGAATGATATGAGCTCTCTCGGTTCTGTTACTTTTATTTGGTTATTGGAATAGAACACACATGTTGTTAACTGTTTCTTTGTGGGTCATGTGCATCGATTACAGAAAAAATAGTAGTCTGGTACAGGTGATTGATTGCTAGATTTACTTTAAGTAGCTATATTCTAACTAAGACTCTCTTTCTTCTTTTTTTGTTGAGTAGCCAGAGAAATTATTTCATCGAAAGTACTCCAATATTACAAGTGAGGCTTTAGCTGGAACTCGTGCTAGGGGTCTTACAAAGGTTGAAGATCTTCAAATTGGTCAAGATCTACTTTTAAGGTTGTCTCTTTTTTTCTTTTTTCCTGTTTTATTTCTTACAGGTACATCTCCAGAACTGATAGCCGATTCTAAGCCCGGATCATCGCTCAAAACTTTTCACAAAAAAATTAGACATAGGTAATGAGGAATGCTCAATGGTTTGCTTGGCTCAGGAGAGTTTGGTATGAAAAGTTAGAGACGCCATTCGAATGCACGCCACTGACTCGAAGTTTGCGAGGAACTAAAATAGTCTTCTATCTCTTTAATGATGCTATTTTCCTCTAATGATGCAACACTGTTTCTGTTTTGTGCGGGATCTTGATATTTTGTGCTCTAAGTTTTAAATGTTCTTTCCCCGACTCCTTTGTTGTTTTAGAAATGTGGAATCTATGCTACACTCTTTCCCCCTCTTTGGATATTAATGTTGTAATATCTAGTCGAGGCTACATATGTTTTGGTATTATAAATACAATATGTTGTCCGCTCGAGAAAAGTTTTAAAAACTGACAAAGCATATGTAGATTCTCCCAATTTGCAGATATCTCTCAGGACATTATAGGAAGGGCGTAAAAGATCTCATAAGCAAGCTCCATATGACAAATACTGATCTTGTATATATGTGGGGCTATGGCTCGAGTTTTAATTGCTCTAGACAACTTTACTTCTGAAGTGTGGAACCACTCAGTTTTCATAGAACAATCAAAACCATCTAATGGAAAGGCCATCAAACAGCTCTATCATAGTTCACTGATCATATAAATGAAATGATTGGAGCACCTCAAATAGGATTGACATGAATGGCTAAAGATTTGGCGAAATATATGTTTGATTTGCTGACTCACTCTCTATACAAACAGCTATAGCTAATTTTAAGATATCCTAGAAAGGAGAATTGAAGGTTGGAATGAACGTATACAAAGAATTTTTGGAATTCCCACCTCCGGTTCCGAGGTGAGGGTGAAGTCACCATTGAGTTGGACCTGGCTTTGGTCAGCCGTCGAGACTGACCGCAATTGCAAGAATAGGTTCTACTCTCTTGGTTGGAAAGTAAAATTCGTTTAGTACGAGATCGCTTCACACCTTGCAGTGTTTACACCTCTTGCCTATTGAAGTTATGTTCAAAAACCTTGTACGAGAACTTGTATAGAGAAGGATTTTCCATGGTGCAGCAATTCTTCCATACCAACTTAGCTGCCTGGCACTGCTATTGGCATAACAACCAAGTCAAACCAAGGACCTATGGAAGTCAAGGCTGTCCCGGTAAATATTGGATCAAACAATAGGGGACCGTAGCACTGATTCTCAATTCTCAACCTTAGAGAACCTTTTCTTTATATCTATATAGATTTGTCGCATAGGTATCCAAACTGTACATCCCCTCGGAATCATGAACTAACATGTTTCTTGAAATATCAGAAACAATTGATGTAGTCTCAAGACTCCATCTTATACATAGTTTATGTTTTTTGTTGTTTCTGTGATTTTCATCCAAAACTATGTTTAAGCTTGGATTTACAGTCAAGTCATGTACTAGTACTGCCAAGCAAAAAGGGTCTACCTAGGTGTGATAGGAAGCCTAACCCAACTCCAAACCACCACACTTAATTGCTTGAGCCTTAGTCTTTCTTCAATGCCCATGGTCATCACTCATCTCTAGGAACGGAGGAGGATGGATGAGAGTCTTGGAAATAGAATTGTGCATGTATGGAAGAAGAGGGGAAGGAAGTTAGAAGAGAAAAAAAAAGATACACCATAAATCTGCAGAAATACGCAGAAATTTGCAGAAAACAGCATAGAGAAAAAAGAAAAAAGAAAAAAAATACTATTCACGTGAACAATAATCCGACCTATTACTGTTCATGGAATAGTAACCCGACCCATTACTGTTCACAGAACAGTAACCCGACCCGATTACTATTCACGGAACGGTAACTTGGCCTATAAAAAGGGAGGACAACATCAAAAAAAGAGAGGAAGAGAAGAACAAATCCTAAAAAGGTGAGTGCCACCGTGGGTGAAGTCCTGAGAGATCCTTTTTTTTTCCACTTTCATCCTGCTTCTTGACCTATTTCTTCTTGGAGCCACCTTCTTGACCCCGTCATCCTTCATCTCGATATCTTGGTGAAGCGTGGCCTGAAGATTCTCATTGGATTGGAAGGACCAAACTCGCAGAGGTAATTATCCGACTAGTTCTATCACCATCTTTTGCCCAGCCCTCGTTTTTTCATCCATCAATCATTTATCTTCATCCATTATCATTACCATTGTTGCCATCTATCACATCCTTGGAACCCGAGTTTGCTGGCAGTATTTTTTTTATTTTTCTGTTGTAGTTATTTTCAGTTTGCTGCATTAGTTATATTTCATTGATTAGGCTTCATTAATAAAATATCTATCATGTTTTGTTTTGCGTTCACATATCTCTATGATGTTCTTTTGGGTTGATGAGTATTTGCTGAAGTGTCTAATCAATTGTACCATAATTGATTATTATGAAATCAATCTACACCTGTAGTAATCGATTATAGGTTGCACTAAAGTGGTATCAGAAAAAATAGGTCCTGCATATCTACGAATCTTTATTATTGTGTTGCATTAAAACATTCATTTTTCTGCATTTTAAATTCTGAGAATTAAATTTCTGCACTTCAAAACAGAGAAATATATTTTCTGGATTAAAAAAATAATAAATTATATTTTCTGCATTTAAAACTACAAAAAGTTTAATTTTTGGAGTTAAAAATACAGAAAAATTAGTTTCTGCATTTTAAAAAAATTCTGCATTCATTTTCCGCATTTAAAAAATAAGAAAATATTTCTGCATTAAAATATTAATTTCTGTATTAAAATATTTATTTTCGGCAAAAATATAAAAAAATCAAAAAAAAGTTTTCTGAAAAAAATCTGTTTCACTTTCATAATATTAGAAGCACCTCCGAAACAGTTTTGGGTCGAATCTTAGCCTACAATCATGTTTGATAATTGGCAAGATACATTTAGAACCCAGCAACAAATCTTAGAGCAGATCCAACGACAGGTAGAACACCTCTCCAACTTCATGACTAGACTAGAATTGAACATACTTGAGATAGTGAGACCTAGGAGAGAGAAAAACCATCAGGATGAGCCAAGATGTAGAGTCAGATCTCAAGGTAGACAAAGGGTCAATTAGAGGGTAGTCGAGAGTAGTGAGTCAGATGAGATAGAAAATGACTTAGACGACCGACCACTACGTAGGAACAGAGAGAGACCACCACATAGAGAACCTCCTCGTGCTAGACGTTGGGATGATGGCATTAAGATAGATATTGGAAATTTTGAGGGGCGTTTCCGCCAGATATTTTTCTTGATTGGGTCGATAAAATTGACCACTATTTTGATTGGAAAGAAATTTCTGAGGATAAAGAGGTCAAATTTGTGACCCTCAAATTAAAGGGACATGCATTGGTTTGGTGGAAGCAACTCCAAGAACGAAGAGTTCAGCAAGGTAAGGATAAGATCCGTACTTGAAGTAAGATGAAGGAGAAGTTGAGGAAGCGATTTGTCCCATTGAATTATCGCCAAAACCTCTACTTGAAATTCCAAAACCTCCGACAAGGGACTAGGACTGTGGATGAGTATACCGAGGAGTTCTATGAGCTCCAAGCAAGACACGACCTTAGTGAGGACCCCATTCATGTTGCCAGTAGATATATCAATGGCTTGAGGTGGGACATCCTGGACCAAGTAGAGATATTCGATGTTTTGAGTATTGATGATGCCCATCACCATGCACTAAGAGTAGAAGCACAACAAAGGTGAACCATTGGTTGAAAGTGGGACTCAAACAGAAACTTCACTACCTATGAAGAGAGTCAGTTCGGAAACAAGGCAATAAGTTCTCAGAATCCTACCAAGACTACAACTGCCCTAAAGCCCAATTCTAACAAGAAATTATGGGACAAAAAAAAAGGCGTACTGGCACCGGCACATGATTCCACTACCATTTGCTATAAGTGCCGACAATTCGGACATAAATTCTCTAAATGTCTCCTGAGAGAATTCTAGTCTCAGTCACACTTGATTGAGCAAAGATGCCAGGACGATTCAGATGAACCCAATCTACAGGCAAATGAGGGTGAGTCTGAACAACAAGATGAGTCGGAGAATGACGATGTTTATATTACAGGTGATGAGGTGGGCCCACTCATGGTGATTCACCGTGTCATGGTCGCACCTAAGCAACCTGCCTAGGACAATTGGTTGAGGCAAAGTATTTTCTTGACTATAGGTACTGCAGGAGGATATAAATGTTCTATCTTGATTGATAGTGGCAGTACTAAAAACTTCGTGTTTCAAGACATGGTTGATAAACTAAAGATACCTACTTTAGCAAAAAAAAACTAAAGATACCTACACAAAAGATTCATAAACCATATAAGGTATCTTGGTTTAAGGAGGGAGTTGAGGTTCCAGTCACCCATAGGTGTCTAGTAGAGTTTTTCATTGGAAAACGATATCAAGATCAGGTATGGTGTGACGTTATGCTTATGGAGGTGTGCCACGTGTTTTAGGTAGGCCTTGGCAGTACGATAGGAAGATCCAGCATGACAGAGAAAAGAATACATATTTCTTTGTGAAAGATAAAATGAATATTATACTCTATCCACAAAAGGAATTTTATAGATATAACGAAAAATTTTGTGAAAAAAAAAGCAAAGAACCTACTCAAAGGGCGTTGATTTTAAATTCAAAATCTTTCAAAGCTGAACTGAAAGAGGACTCGGTAGTTTGTGTTCTGGTAGAAAAAGAAATCTAGGAGGAATTGGAGATTCCAAAAGCAGTCCAACCTTTATTGTCTGAATTCAAGGACGGATTCCTATTTAGAGGATTACACTTGCGCGTATGTGGAGATGAATTGCGTGAGACTTTGATTCGGAAATTTCATGGAGGGTTAGCTGCTCATGATGGACAGAGCCACACTTTAGGACTCCTAGTTGAGAGGTATTTCTGGCCTAAGATGAGAGACGACATCATTAATACGTGCGAAAATGTCAACATTGTCAACAGAAAAAGGAAAAGATCCAGAATACAGGCTTGTACACCTCGTTGCCTATCCCTAGTGGCCCTTGGGAGGATATCACCATGGACTTCATTGTAGGACTACCCATGACTGCTAGGAAGGTTGATTCGATTTTTGTTGTGGTGGACTGATTTTAAAAAATGGCACACTTCATTCTATGTAGGAAAATATATGATGCATCTCATATAGCACATTTATTTTTTAAAGAAATTGTCAGATTGCATGGTATTTCAAGATTATTCACATCTGATAGGGAGACAAAATTCACTAGTTATTTTTGAAAAACTCTTTGGAGCAAATGAGGAACAAAACTAAACTTCAGCAGTGCTTATCACCACCAAACAGATGGTCAGACAGAGGTAGTGAACCATACGCTTGGTAACATGCTTAGATGTTTGGTTAGTGAGCGTCCTACTCAGTAGGATTTGGTTTTAGCACAGGCTGAATTTGCATACAACAGTTCTATAAATTGTACTACTGGTAAGTCTCCATTTGAAAACATTTACGATTTTTCTATTCCACACATACTTGATCGTGCTTCCATTTTCTATCATGGTCGGATAAGTGCCGAAGCAGAGGACAATATTGAGCAGGTCCGTCACATCCAACGGAAAGTCCATCAACGCTTGCTTGACTCCAATGCCAGGTATAAGGATGATACTGACTGTCATCGCAGGGAGGTTTACTTTGCAGAGGGCGATCTGGTGATGGCCTATTTTAGGAGAGAGATTTTCATTAGGCAGTTACAGCAAACTCGACCTGCAAAAGTATGGTTCATTCCGCATACGTCGAAAGCCGGGGGTGAATGCCTATTTGTTGGAGCTTTTAGACAACGTCCAGACTTTTTCAATTTTCAACGTCGTCGATCTGTACCAGTTCCATGGAGATCCATCAGAGGCGGTTGCAGTTCCAGATTTATCCAGCACCGGCTCAGAGTCCAGTTTTCATGAGGGTATTAAGGATATTCTTGACGTGCGAGCAGTAGACACTAGGCGTGGGCAGTACTGCAGATTCCTTGTGCATTGGCAAGGGAGACCTATGTCAGACAGTTCCTGGACCAGCGAGGACGAGTTGAGGCGCCAGAGATCTAATTTATTGCAGCACATAAAGGAGGCATACTCGTCAGGAGTCGAGTTCTTCCCAGTTGGAGGGAACTGATGGAGTCTCAAGATTCCATCTTATACATAGTTTATGTTTTTTGTTGTTTCTGTGTTTTTCATCCAAAACCATGTTTAGGCTTGGATTTTCAGTCGAGTCGTGTATTAGTACTGCCAAACAAAAAGGGTCCACCTAGGTGTGATAGGAAGCCTAACCCAACTCCAAACCACCATACTTAATTGCTTGAGCCTTAGCCTTTCTTCAATGCCCACGGTCATCACTCATCCCTAGGAACGGAGGAGGATGGATGATAGTCTTGGAAATAGAATTGTGCATGTACGGAAGAAGAGGGGAAGGAAGTTAGAAGAGAAAAAAAAGATACAACATAAATCTGCAGAAATACGCAGAAATCTGTAGAAAAAACACAGAGAAAAAAAAAAAAAAATACTGTTCATGTGAATAGTAATCCAATCCGTTACTGTTTACATAATAGTAACATGACCCGTTACTATTCACAGAACAGTAATCCGACCCGATTACTATTCATGGAACAGTAACTCGGCCTATAAAAAGGGAAGACAACATCAAAAAAAAAGAAAGAGAAGAAGAAACCCTAGAAAGGTGAGTGCCACCGTGGGCGAAGTCCTGAGAGACCCTTTTTCTTCCACTTTCATCCTGCTTCTTGACCTATTTCTTCTTGAAGCCACCTTCTTGACTCTGTCATCCTTCATCTCGATACCTTGGTGGAGCGCGGCCTTAAGATTCTTATTGGATTGGAGGGACCAAACTCGCAGAGGTAATTATCCGACTAGTTCTATCACCATCTTTTGCCCAGCCCTCGTTTCTTCGTCCATCAATCGTTATCTCCACCCATCATCATTACCATCGTTGCCATCTATCACATCCTTAGAACCAGAGTTTGCTGGCAATATTTTTTTATTGTTCTGTTGTAGTATTTTCAGTTTGCTGCATTAGTTATATTTCATTGGTTAGGCTTCAGTAATAAGATGTCTATCATGTTCTATTTTGCGTTCACATATCTCTATGATGTTCTTTTGGGATGATGAGTATTTGCTGAAGTGTCTAATCAATCGCACCATAATTGATTATTATAAAATCAATTTATACCTGTAGTAATCGATTATAGGTTGCACCAACAATGAACATTATGGCCTAGTTGTAGAGATTTTTTTATGACCCTATCATTTTTTCCTCTTTTCCTGTTTTTCTTTATATTTCTTTACTGGATGCATAATGACTGGAAGCTGCAAGTAGGCTTATATCATTTCTTTCTAAGTACTGACTATATTCAGCTTTATGATTTAGGCTATAGAATGGGTTTTGGGTTTCTCTTATTCCTTTGTTCTTGGAATAGTGCAGAGAATGTTGTTATAAATAGTTCATAGGTTTGAGAAACTAGATTCTTTGTTCTAGGGCAATTGCCCAGGTGATCTTGAGGGAGACATTCTGCCAGTGCAGAAGATCCAAGACCCTAGCGTCCCTTGCTTTTTTTTTTGTTTGTATTATGATTCCAAAACAACACGATCACTCATTTTTACCACCCATAGGTCGTAAGAAACTGGATATTAAAAAAGAAATGGAAAAAATGACAACATATTTCAACTTAGATTTGCAAGTCTTAATTCGATACAGCTCCAGGGAACTTGTTACGGGTATTTGTCCTGAAAAGTCCTGTAAGCCTTGTGGTATAATAGAAGATATTTTTATTGCTTCACAAAAAAACATAATAATCTAAAATCAGTATCAGTTAGATATTTTGAGATAATTACTTCAATGCATTGCCTTATAAACTAAATGATATTTTTTTGGTTATTTTGATTTAAAAGACATGAGGCATACCATCTTGTGAATGGACCTTATGCCTTACCTGCTTCTTCATGCTGATAGTGCTTAGATGTTTGCATTTTATCTTCTGATTCATGACATGATATGTCTCAACACATAATATAAATGGCCCTGAGGTGCATTTCAATGTATGAGGATCTCATCTACATCAACTTGCAAAATGCTAGTCTAAGAGATGTCACTTCGGCATATATATGACAACAATCTCTTGTTTACATGCAGTACTAAAGATAATAATGAATTTACAATAGTACGGGAAAGCATTAGAAGAAAGATGGAGGCAAGTTGAGTTCAAATGTTTCTACAATTAACACTGTTGCCGGCTAATGCTTTTACTTTGCTCACCTGAAAGTACTTTCAATCAACTCTTGAATTTATGCTTCTTGCGCCTTGATTCTCTTCATATCATTCTTGTGTAGATAACTTGCAGTGAGGTACTTGTTGAACCCAGTAAAGCACTTCGAAAACTTCCTAGAGTACAACATTTATCTGCAGAGTTATCAGGCAAATTAAGGAATGAAGATGATGAGGTAATATTTTGTGGAGGGTGGCGCCATCTTTCAGATCGTAATCTTCTAATCTTTGATGTTGTTTTGTTATACCTATCTGTATTTTGAGCTGAGTTATCACATCATAAAATATGCCATTTTGACTTGTCTATTTCTCTTATGGTGTGGGCTCCCAAGTATGGCATTTAGCTTTTACAGATTATACCTTGAATATTTTCATCTAGCCTTTTCAAAGTTTTGCTGTTCTTCTGTCACAGATTTGGTATGTTTGTACATTTTCGTTTAGCCTTGTCTAAACATTTCTAATTTCTTTGTAGTTTGACATTCTAACATCTCTCCACCCAAGTCCAGCAGTTTGTGGATTGCCTACAGAAGAGGCACGCCGATTTATAGAAGAAATTGGTATATACATCACCTTTTAATTCAATTTCGTAACTACATGTCTCCGCTAAAGCCTTATAAAAGATATCAAAATTAAAATATGCAGTTTTGACAGTATTCTACTTTTCTAATTACTATTGAAAGTTGAGGAGCAGGTGCTGTAATAAATCCAAATTAATCTAGTAATCCAAATTAATACATCCTTGCTCACAACATAATACAAGATATGGAAATAGGGCATATGCATTGTGGACGTACATTACAGATATAATTGGTATTTATGCACTTCTTACCTCAAATTATCTAAAAGGCAATTCCAGCATGCAAGCAGCCAGAGCTTTTGCAAAGCACCTGGCTTGTAAGCTGCTTACTAGTTGTGGTGGTTTCATATGTTAACAACATCTAAAAATTAATTGTAAATTGGAAAACAGATAAACTCAGTATAAAGTTTTATATAGTTTAATAGAAAAAAATATCAAGTTAGGCATTACTAGTAGTTAGAAGAGTGGACTGCTAGCAGCTAGGAAGGAGGGTGAGCAGTGCTAGAGACAGGATTTTGTCCATAGGGGGCAAAAATATTAAGATACTTAGATATCTATAATTTATAATTCAGCATGTTAAACTTCATGACAAGCAGAACTAGACTTTATTACCACTCTTTCCTTTTCTTCCTCCTAAACTTCATTGCAGGTTTAAATTATATTTAAATTATACAACTGACCATAATCAGCATAACAAGGGTCTCATATTCATGTTTTCCAATTTGACAATAGAACCTTTTACAATGGTTGTATAAGAGTGATGCAATGTAACAAAATATAATTAATAATTAAAGGTAAAATTGAATGTTCTTTGGTACTAAAGATGGAAATCAAGAACTAAGGATAAAGAATAATCTATATAGTTTGATAGTCTTCATAAAGAAAAAACAACAGTTAAATAAATGAGACATACTTGTTCACTAGCCTCTAACATAAAAGGAAGCTGTCCTCCGCCTTCTCCTCTTCTTAAGATAACAGCAATTGCTGTATTTTTCTCTACTTTTCAGAATACTAGCAACATATTGTTGAGATGATTGAGAATTAAAGTGCAGCCTATCCTAATTTTCTTTCCAGGTGAAAGAAGAGTGCCTA
Organism: Phoenix dactylifera; assembly: GCF_051530095.1. Taxonomy (NCBI): domain Eukaryota; kingdom Viridiplantae; phylum Streptophyta; class Magnoliopsida; order Arecales; family Arecaceae; genus Phoenix; species Phoenix dactylifera. The sequence goes on along the minus strand of NC_143190.1, from coordinate 69,193,292 downwards.
GAGACCAATCTAATCTAACATAGTCAACCCGGTTTTTTTTTTTTTCTTTTTTCCGCATTCTTCTTCGAGAAGCTTGGTAGCATGTTCCTATTAGAATAAGGCTGTGGAATTGTGATGTCGTTAGCTATTGTCATGGAGATTATGTCCCTTTTTTTTATAGATTTTTTAATTTTTGGCAGGCAATCTTTTGATGATCTGATAAGGGCCATTAACTTAATAGCTAGTTATTTTGTGGGCCACTTTCTCTTCCTAAGAAAGTATGCTAAATTTGTGGAATGTTGGATGGTCCAAGGCTTTTATTTTGTGCTTTTTTTGGCCCCAATCTTCTTTTTAAGTAGCTGTAGGCAACATGGAGTTTGTGGGGCATATATACAGGACCCCAAAGTTCCTTGAGGGAGAGAAAGGGAGGGGATGGGGGGACGCCCCGCTCCACCAATGAGGGAGAGGAGGAAGTTAACCAATAGTAGGGGGGAGGGGGTGAAAGAGATCGATCGGTTCTAACAGTGATTGCATGCTGAAATTTTAAAATTTTTCTATGACTGCACCCGTTCGGGTTGCCTACGTACCCCTTTACAAGAGGGATCAAGCCACACGTAGTTCTTTTAATTTAAAATCGCAGCGGAAAACATTGAATTAAACATTTTAATTCTAGCATGCATAAGAAATCAGATTTCAAAACATCACTACAAACACTCATGATCAATATGCCGGGATCGTTTAAACGATTATGCTAAAACATTTGCATGATTAATATTAGATCTGAAATGAGAATATTAAGTTCTCAACTTGACTAGTATATGATCCAACTAATCTTCGAATACCCATTGAATAGGTTTTGAAGATTACTTTGTGAAGAGCCCCTGAAAAGGTTTAACCCTCGGGGATTAGATCTTATCTAAATTACTGGTATCAGATTTATACCTTTGCAAAATCAGAATATAATGGACCAAATGCTCGAGCTTCGCAGCCCCACAATCGTCTGGCCTCCACGAGTAATCCACGCGAAGTTCCTGGAGAGATCCAATACCGCGGAAGTGCTAGCTTGCGCAGAATTTCTTGAGGCTGAAATTTGATCTTCTGACACTATCAACCTTTGATCTGCCTTCTTGGAAGAATTTGGAGGAAAGGTTTATAAGGATTGAAGAGGACTTAGATCTCATCTAAAGACTCTTATCAGGGACCCCTATCAGCTATGGCTAGATGGATTTAGAGGAAGATGAAATCGGCTAGAAGGAAAGGCTGAATTTTTTGATTGCATGAACTAGGCTTCCTTTCTTTTTCCTTGCATTCGACCACCAGCAAGATGAGGTCTTTTTATTGTCGCCATCCCTCCTAACTCCTCTCCTCTTCACACGCCAACCTTCCAATATTTTGGGAGGATTTTATGGGGTTTTGAATTCAAAATTCAAATGCTTGTTTCATGCGCCAACGCTTGATGAAGATTGATCACATCTACACCTTTCATCTTGTCGCCATCTCCCTCATTCAATTTCGAATTTCCATGCCCACAATCTGATGGTTAGAGGGTCATGCGGAGGTGGGAGGAGTTTGAATTCAAAATTCAAACTCAAATGCAAATGGGAGAGAGAAATGCATACATGTGTCGTGGCACCATGAAGAGAGAGAGTTTGATCTTATCCAATTCTTTTCATGAACTTATCTCTCCATGTCGCCCCATCTGATGATGGAGGTCCCTGATGTGTGCCACATGTCCCATGGCGCCATTAAATAAATTAAATTAATTTTTAATCATATTAAAAATCAATTCATGGCGCCATGCATGGATATGTGACATGTGGATTTCAAGATCCGAACAGTTTCAGATCAAACCCATTTAATTTAATTAAATCCTAACAATTAGGATTGTCCAATTACCTTGGGTTGAATCTAATCCAATTAGGTCAATCCCTAATTAAGCACAAATTTAATCTAATTTAATTTGGTCAGCCTAAGTCCTCTTGATTTAGACCTAATCCAATTAGGTCAAAAATCCTGATTGAGCCCAGAGTTGAATCCAATTCAATTTGGCTCATCCTCAGTCCAATTACTCAATCAAATTGAGTTTATTAGTAATCTAATTACTAATTAATTCTCCAATAATTATTTTAATTATTTTATAAGATAATTTGCCAATCGACTTGACCAAATTATCCCTGAGTGATTCTCAACCATCCATCAGCTATCTTGATCAATCAGGAAACTTCTATGCGTGTGACCTCATAAGCTCGAACCTAAGCCGGTAGTACAGGAACGACTTCCTGCACTACTCGATGTGACCATCTAGCAATGGTACCCGACGTCCGGATAGGCCGAATATATGAGAAGCAAATATTCTGGAACCCTGGACTATGGTTACTGTATAATTCATCCCTTTGACTCCTAATGCCAGGATGACCTTAGAGTTTTGTCAACTCTGTGATCAGTGCATTCATGATGTGATTCAACTTTAGAAATCCTGTGACTCCTCACAAGGATTACCCTGGCCAAGGTTTTGCTAAATTGAACACAAAGCATTATCTCCCGTTTTTAGGAAGGGTCATTTTTATCTTGACTCACTCACTGATTTCGCAAGTACTTGACTGCACCCAGTAACCTTCCGTCCCAGAATTAGAAATTCTGGTAGTCCGGTACCAAAGTACAGTGAGTTGCTTGCTCATCACTGTGGTGATCTCAGGTCTGAGGGATACTTATATCCATATCCACTCGGAACATCTCTCGACAGTAGAGTGTTCCGAAATTTATCATGTTCAGTGAAATGTACTCCTACACTTCACCTGTATGACATATCAGTATCTCCACACTCCTTGGTTAAGAGGACAACCAACGTATATGTCTCACAACGACCTAATCTCGATAATGCTGTCGTCCTAGTAACAGTATATCATTTGGTCGCGAACAGGTTTAAGGACTTGAAGATAAATCCTCCTTTATCATAAAATAAGTCCTAAGGACTTCATCATATAAGAGTTCATTTGAAGATGTTCAATAAAATGATGAATAATGCCAAATAACACTTTATTAATTTGTCAATTTATTTACAAAATTCAATCATCAATATGCTGCTGACGATTGACTTTTAGGATACAATTCCCAACAGGGGGTAGTTCACACAAGGAAGGAATAGGAGAGGTGGTGGGGATTGGAGTAAGGAGGAAGCTGTATGTATATATGTACATATGTATGTGCATATGCGTAGCCACAACTGCATGACGGCCATGAGAAGAGCACCTCTCCCGCTTCCTTCTCTTTCTCTCTCTTGTTACTTGTCGGTGCTTAGGAAATGGCGGGGAGAAGTTACTATGTGAAATCTTATGACTTGCTCACCTATTAATGGCTTTGACCTGCCTGATCTGATTATAAATACTCGAATCTGCCTTTAACTGCCTAACCTGCCCAGATTCTAATCTGTTTACCATGCCTATGGGTGTGTTTTTCGCTTAGATAGGATGTCTCGACACTCCTTATGCAACCAAGCCGCATATGGGGGACTTGGGCCCTAAGAAAGGCAGAAAAGGTGCCATCTTAGCCTAGACAGCGATCCTTTAGAGCAGTCTTTACTCGCATAAAACTAATGACTAATCATTCACCAAAATTAAAACTGATGAGTAATGACTAACATGAAATAACATGAACCTTAAAAAAATGGAGCCTATCATTAAATTGGAGATTGGAGAAGCAATATGGTGTTAGTTTGTTCGAGTACTGTTTGGAAATGCTGCAGCTTTGCAAGAATTCAGTGTACAAGGCAATAAGTCAAAATATGCAATTACAATGTTTTATGATCCTCTAGCAAAATATGTAAATATGATTAAGAAGTTTGTTTACACATAATACTTTAAATCATACAACATTTCTAACACCCTCCTCAAAGTTGCAACAGATTGACATGCATTGAGAGCGTTCTGTACTGTGGATCTTTGTGAAGTAGTCTGCCAATTTCTTTGTAGATTGGGCATAATGAAGTGGTAGATATGAAGACAGAAGTTTCAAATGAGGTGCTAGTCAATCTTAATGAGCTTTTCCCTCTCTGCATAAGCCCAAAATGCTGCCAATTCAAATGTCAGTCTAGTTATTACTCTTGAAGTGGAGTGATGAGCACAATAGTGATGTCACGGAAAAGGCACTGAGATAGATGAAGTCCATTGCATCATAAGCCACTAAAAAAAAGACTCCAGGATTTTCTTTTTTCTCTTAAAAATGGAAAGCCTAATTTCATTCTAAATGATTGATGCTGCCTACTATTATAATATTATGCACAAGAGCACCTACAACTGTAGGAACTCTGATGGAGACTAATATGAGTAGTTTTTTACTTTTTCTAGAGATGTTTGATCGAGGTATGTATGCTGGACCTGTTGGTTGGTTTGGAGGAAGAGAAAGTGAATTTGCTGTTGGGATCAGATCGGCTTTAGTGGGAAAGGTAAGGATAAACAAAGGCTTCTTTCTGCAAATGCTTCAAACCTGGAAATGTAGATTTGGAATTTAATGAGTGTAATGCCTGCTAACATATGGTTTGATCAGTCCTAACATACCCTAACACTTTATGGCCAAAATACACCACTACCTATGTTCTGTCTTCATTCAGTTCTCTTCAGATTTATATTATATATTTTGGATTATTTTCTGGTTTGAATCTTAAATATGATATTTGAGCTAAGTAGTCCTAAAGCAAATAACACTGTTGAGACAGTTGAGATGAAATCTGTTGGTTTTGGTCATGAAAATAGATAGGATCTTGAGATCCTAGTTAAAAACCATTAAATTGATTCTAGCTAGGTATTTTAGAACTAATGCCCTTCTGGAATCGGCATGAAACACCTTATTAATTCATCAAACTGCAGAGGATTTGTCTTTTTAACCCAATAGGAAATTACTGTTTCTTTATAAAGTATAGGTAATTTGTTTATAAGATATCAACAAAATAGTAGAGTATAAAAAAGTAGGATAAAATAGCAGTAATTTTTAATAAGAGATAATCGATGGAAAGTTTCAAAATCCTCCTTTTAACCATGAACCAAGATATCAAACTAGCAACAAAAGTCAAGCAAACTTGTACAGCATGAAATCATCCTTTAGAGCATCTACTATGTCTGTTGAAAGCCGAAGAAATTCATGTGAGGGAAGCCTAATAGGTTCTTACAGACGGTGCATGTGTACTACCTTGAGGAGATGAAGATAATGATGCTAAAAGAAAAGGAAACAAGGAATTATGAAGATCTTAGCGAAGAGTATAATTAACTGGATGTAACTTGTAGATGTAGAAGAATTGCTAGTTTGTCCTTACTCTTTTCATTCCACACCCAATCCAACATCTCATAAGGTAGAAATGAGTTATGTAATTTCAGAATTTGTAGGTATTGAAGGTGTGCTGTAGGAAGATGGTATAAGAAATTTACAGGACAAAGGATTTTACAAGGAAAAATGTGTTGCAGTTTGCAATACTTTGAAATAGAAGTTTGGTTTTGGTCTTTGCAAGTAGTAATCTAAATCCCCCCCAACTTTTTGGTATGAGCTAGCTTGCCTGCTATCGTCTGCCCAATTTATAAAGTTCGCATGATGTTTAACAAAAGCTATTGATTACTTACACAATTTAGTTATTCCTTGGATTCGTAGGCCATGTAGATCATCCTACTTTATTCTTAAATTTGTGCATTAACTGAAGTTGTTGAAGGACATCTATATAACATATTGTTGAAGAATGATATATTGATTTCAGTACTATTGCAAAATTTCACATTGTAGCTGAAAACTAGAGGTTCTATCCTTTAAAATAAAAGGGGTCCAAATGGTCAAGTATCTTATTCACAATACTTCCACAAATTGATCTTTTCTGTTAAAATGCTTCAGATGTAAGCATAGCAGCATATTATTTCATCATCGACTTCATGCAATACAGCTTTATAATCTTATAGCTGTTGAACAGAATTGGAAGTATATTTAAAACGAATCTATTGGTGTTTTTCTTTATGGCCCTAGATATAAATGAAATAGGATATATTAACTTGACCGCATATTATGATATTATTCTTATGTTTTTTTTTTCTTTGCATTTATTGGCTAGTAATTTTTTATGCTCAACCTGCTTTACCTATGTGTATTGCAGGGTGTTGGCACATTGGTCTATGCTGGTGCTGGGATCGTTGAAGGAACTAACTCATCTTTGGAATGGGATGAACTAGATCTGAAGGCATCCCAGGTCTCTCTCTCTCTCTCTCTCTCTCTGGCGTTTATGTATGTACGCATGTGGCAAACTGCATACACTGCATGCTCCCACTTTTTTCCCTATTTATATATATATTTATTAAGATTAATGCATGATTCTGTTTATATTGTTTTCCATTTTTCTCAGTTCACAAAGTTGTTTGAACGTAAAGAAGTACCTGATGCTTGCTATCAAGAGATGAACATGGGCTCCGCCAACTGAGCAGGTGACTCGTGACTTTCTGTCGTTGCTAAAATTTTTTATGAAGACTCGCGAGTCTCTCATTTGGATGCATAATAAAATATTTCTTTAAGAGAAAAAAATGGTTTATTTCTGGTCTTCTTGCTCGATAATCCATGTCTCTGGCGAGTTCCAGTTGTAGATTACTCATACAGAAGATTCCGAGGCTGTGATGACTAGAGATGCATGATGTACTTTAAATGTTCTTTCTTACATTATATGAAGGCCAAGTATTTTTTGAGAGATAATTTGTTAGTAAACACGACTTTTCTTCTTTAATCCTTTCTAAACATTGTTTTTTTTTTTTTAACCATTTGAACATTGTCTTTTTTTAACTCGAGAAAAATAAAATTATACTAAAAGAGTGGCTTTATGCATGTTTAGTGTTCGATACATAGACTTGGGAGATAATGGAGGAAAATTTAATAGGGGACTGTTTCTTTGAAATTACTTCGTTTGTTCTAGCCGTGAATGATGCTGTTCTCTAGTTGTAAATGATGATGTTTGCCTTTTCATTTGATGGTGCTTCAACGGGATTTGTTGTTAATGGCAGGCACCGTTGTGGAGGTGGGTGATTGATAGATTGGCTGCTGGTTCAGCTTTTTCCTCCTTTTGCGGTGGACGTGCATGACGAATTCTGGCAGTTGAAAGTCTTGATTAAGCTGAAGAAGAAGGATCTGCTTTCCCGAGGGAATTGCAGATTTCCAAACCTTGTAGCCGGCATATACTTTGGTAATAACTTAAACCATTATGTATGTACAGACATTTTGGTATGTTATTTTACTGTAAACAACACTCCAAGACAGTTGCCATGCGTATATGGCTTTGCCGATGGTCCTGAGAGCCTGTGATGGCCCCACTCATGTTAAGCAAAAAAATTGATTTGGTGAGCCGAGCCCATCCATAAAATACCAGCAGCCCTCTGGCCTAGCTTGGGGAATTTAATTCTTCCCATTTATCCCAAGTCAAGGTTTCCCTTATCCGAGAATCGGACAAAGTTTGGAATTCTCTTTTGCAAGCTTGGAAGATGCGAAGAATTGCCTTTCATCTGCGACTAGCATGAGCGCCGATGAAGAAAAGTTTGGAATAAGCAGTCGCGGGCGCAACCTCGGGACAAGGATTGTATATTTATATTTATATTTATATTTATATATATATATATAGAGAGAGAGAGAGAGAGAGATGCCACTCGCATGCAAACCAACATCAACGCTAGTTTGCTCTCGACTCCAAATGGCTTGCACGCAGAGCTGCACTTTTTTTCAGCCAGCCACTCAATGGACGCAGGATCCCGATAAACATATACTACGCGTTTGCCTCCCAGGTATGAGCATATAACCATCACTGGGTTTTGGTTGCTTACCCCACACTCCAATTATATGGATCCCATACTGAGATGCACCGCCAAAAGTTTTGGTTACTGGTTATTAGCACCATCAGGACAAGCCCCAGTTCATTTCATTACGACTACCACTATGATTTTTTTTAATATTTCAACAATGCATTGCACTCAGCTCCAAACAAAGAGAAGCAAAAAAAAAATCCTTGATTTTTTTGATGCCATGCAGGCATCGGTCACGTCAATCCTTAACGAGCGTCGGATCGTTTTTTTTCCTTGTTTTTTAACCTTATTCTAGTGGGAGAATCATTGGAGGGGTGAGTGGTGACAAGAAATCAGGAGATCCTGATATTTTAAATTCTTAATGGTTTCTTTGTGACAATCCATATCCCCATCTAAAAAGACTACCAGAAGAATGGATTCTTTAGTCTCATATAAATATCTAGCTAACGAGGGGCTAAATACATGCATGCATAAATTCTTGACATTCTATTTAAACTAATGTTCAAATTTATTCAAATTTAATCATAAATACAGATCATGATTAATTTAAATAGACCTATATTGCAGTATCTTCTAGTCCACGTAAACTATGACCGGCTCTACTCCAATACTATTTATGACAATTTAGAAACCTCATCTAAAAAAAATTAATTAAAATATATTATTTAGATTTCTCGACTCAATAAAACATTAACGTACCGTCTCATGTCATCTAATCACATGAAAGGCTTATTGGTCATTCCAAATCTAATCTCTCTCTCTCTCTTCTTTTCTTTTTTTCCCCCTTTTTTTTCCTAAAATAAAGGTTTCCAAAAGGATGAAATCAAGGTCCAGGTTGACTGCTGTGGGAAGCTAACAATAAGGGGCGGGAGGCCACTCGGTGATGGCAAATATATGCGTTTGGAGCAGGTTTTTGCCGTTCCTAAAGATTCACATGCTGATAAGATCCGAGGGAAATTTGAAGAAGCACATCTCTGTTTATTCATGCCAAAGAAGGTGGTGTCAGAGAAGCAGGAACCTCAAAGGGCTGCTTCATGCGAAAAAAAGCAAGTGGGAGCCCCACCCGAGAAGCCAAGCAGCAGCCTGGTCGGGGCTGACAGACTCGAAGAATGTAAAAAGAAAGCGGGGGATTGGAAAGTAAGAATCGCGGAGAATGTGGAAGGGTGGCTGGATTATGGATTGATAGATGGATTACTGGAGACAATCAGCAAGAACAAAAAGGCCATCGCTGTCGGTGCTGCAGCCTTCTCCGTTGGCTTTTATGTATCCGGAAAACTGAGGTCAAGTGGAAGATGAGCACATCCACCAGCCTTCTGCAGTTGACTTGCCACAGTATAACTTGTAAAGTCCTAAAATACAGCAACTACTACAATTATTTTGATCTGCACTAAGATCAAAGTGTGTGAAAATTACTTATCAATTACTCTCATTTCACCCACGGGTAAGGGGTGTTTTATAAAGTACTGGAATACAACTTTTAAAGAATAAGTTCTCTAGATATGATGAAGATTGATATAAACTTTACACGTCAATCATAATAAACTAATAATTTGGTTAGAGTTGATGCTACATACAATTCAAGTTGCCTCCTTCCTTCACCAGCCGAACTCCATTTCTTAGGACTGCTTGATGGCTCATAATATCCTGGCCCAATCTTGACTGCAATCTTCTCACCAATCTCAGCTGCATAGACATCCCTCTCTGCCTTTGTTATCTTGATCTGAAACATGCAATTAGTTGTGAAATTCAGAACGTGGAAGGCTAAAATGGCACTATTTAGGCAGGCATTGCACATGAAAAGCAAAGAAACGAGGTGCTCATTTGGACATTTCATACAGGATTCACTGTCGGTCAGAAGTGAAAGCCATTCTAAATAACTAATCATGCACTCAATCATAATCAAACTTCTCTCGCTGAAGATCAAAACTTTAAACACCATGAGGGAAATAACTTTTCTGTTTTCTTTTATTCTATTTTTCTTTTTTGGATAATGTTTTGATCATGATAAATATTGCTCTACATGAGGGAAACAGACCAATCAAAGCATCCATGAAAACTTAGCACAGAATGTGTGGTCTCAAAAAGTTATTTTTATATATCCTATCCATGTATAATAAGGGATCATTCTTTACAAGTTTCAAACATCTAAAAATAAATAAAGGTGTCTTTATTTTGATGTACGGCATCCACTCCATACTCTTGGAGTGAATCTTCTTCTGATGTCTGAGTGAGATTAATCTAGAAATTTCTTGCTGATGGTGAGAAAATATGTGGTCATGAAAAACTGCAGGTGGGCCAGGATGTGTCAGGATGTAGGCATACCCTTGCATCTCCTTACCAGATGGGAATCTCCAATGACCCTGTTGAAAAAACAAGGTACAACATGAAAAGAATTCCATTATTATGAGACAAGGAAAGTCAGATTTAGATATTTAAATAATCTAACTTGTTTCTGACATTGTGTTAAGGGATGTAAATTCTCAATAAACATCTTTACAGATATACAAGGCTTAAATATTTAACATAACCTAATGGTTTTTTCATAAGCAAACAGCTAGACATTCAATGGCAATGTTTTTCCTTCATTCCAAGTATTGTATCCATAAGATAGCAATCGATTCATTGTTCACAAAGAACTACAAATACTGAACTCCAAATGTACTGTTGGTTCTGGCATGTGAATTTTTCCTAAAATGCCCTTTATTTTCAAAGAAATGCAATTTGAAAGTTGATACGAAAAAAATAATGCTTGAGGAAGTGACCTTAGTGGTTGATCTGTTTCTTCGCATGACATTTTAAACAAAGATAATTTGGAAGAGCATCTATAAGAAAACTAGAAATATGACCTTTTATGGGTGGGTCAACAACAGTAATCAAGGTTCACCAAACCATTACCGGAGATCATACCTGCCGGCGATGGGTTTGGCACAATATGAATCCATACCATACTGTGAGGGAGGGAGAGAGGCGGAGGGGCAAACTTGGGCATTGGTCAGGATCGGTGTCAAAGAGGAGCTTGACAAGCGACCAAGCAAGCAGGATGAGTGATCGGGCGAGCAACAGAGCTTCGAAGCCTTGATCATAGTGGAATGGGGGCATTTAGGGCCTGGGCCTTTAAAGGGGATGAACCAACCCAACCGCCTAAACCATTCTGATTTTTGACCGGTTCGGTTCATCCAGTTCGGGTTGGTTTAGCCTTCCTAGACGATAACAGTAACTCTAGTGGTGAACCAAATAGTTATGAAAGAAAGGCAAGAATGGAGCTCGAAGTAGGAAAAGTAGGTTATATTTCATAAATATTCATTCAATTTGTATAATTGTATTGTTCAAGTTTTCTGCTGGCTGGACTGGGTGATGTTTGATGGAGGATGGTCCTTTATACTAAGTTTTGGGCTTTTACCTCCACTTACTATGAGTCCATATTGACTATCACAGTGCTGGGCTGGGCTGATATTGTGCCAGCCTCTTTCATCTTTGACATTGTCTATACTCTCTAGTGGGTAGATTCGAGTCAAGTCATGTGGATCAATCTACTGGCAGGTTTGGATTTGGTAATCCTCAATAGCAGACAGTGGATAGGAATCTGACTTTTAACCAGTGTAGACTGAAACCATGATAGTTAAGTTTATGATATTTGTAAACAGTGCTGAAATGATATTTAATCAGTGCATTTTATGTATCTAAAGAAGAAACAAATAATATCAAATGGTAGCAACTCAATTAAAGATGTGTACATAAGAACAAAATTCTTTCTATTCCAACCAGTGCAAACAATTAGGGATAAGCAAAGACGATATTGTTAAAGAGTAGAACAGAAAAAGAAAAAGAAAGGCATAATGCTGAAACCAGGAATGGAGACAAAGTCAAAAATGGCAATAAAAATTTAAGCTAAAAAGCTTAACATAGGTCGGTAGGTAAATAGAGAATGGATACCACAAAGGTACATTCAACATAAAGAAAAGGGACGGTGACCAAGAAAAACTAAAATTAGTCCATGAATTGTTCATGTATTCATTAGGAGTTTTAAGATATGCATCTTCCTTGCTTAACAGTGTCAAATAAAGAGAAAGAACTCTAGATACACTTTTGTAACTATTTCGAGAATTTACTAATATTAAAAAGAATCAAGTTAAAATGGATAAATTAGAAAACTTTCACTTTAGACTATGTTGTTTTCCAACATGTCGAAAAATGAAACTATGAAAGATCTCAAGAGGCAAGATAACTTTAGGCATTTCATACCAGAGTAGAGACAGTATCATGATTCTCTATAAATGTAACTGCATGAGATGGCCACCAACCTACAACCCCAAGTGGCTTCCCCTTTTGATCAGATAATTGCCAATACTCGCACGTTTCCAAGTCCTAGAAGAACAAAATAGCCCGTTAAGTTATAATTGACCCAATGACATTTTTATGAAGCAATTAATGATTATAAGCTTAACTTGAACTCAGATGTATTGGTAGTTGCCACTATGGGAAATGGGTGTGGAAAATTGATAGAAGAACAAGAAGCATGAGATGAACACCAAGATAAGTTCTCAAATAGCATAAGCATTCTCCATACAAAAAACAAAGAAAGCATCTTGTGGTTCACTCAGAAACTCCATTTCCACAGGATATTCCTGAACTCCCAGAGATCCTAGGCATTCCCCCATTTGTGGCCGAGACATCACAAAGACTTCTAGGATAACCGGAAGTTTCCAACTTTCTGTGAATCAGTCATGCTGAAATCCAGAAATACAAAGTTAAAGAGCATGCACTAATCTTGTCATCATCGTCATCACCACCATTTTGTGCATCTGTGTTTGGATGTGTGCAGTCAAAAGGATATTGCAATTTACAGCTAAATGCAATATTGCAATACAAAACTCAATGTAACCCTGTGAACAGTTTTAATATAAGTCAAAATTTGACTGAGACACTTCATATAGCAACTTGACTATCCTGGTCATACTGCCCACCACTCTTATGAAGTTTTATTGCATTTTAAAGCACCATTCAAGCAAGGACATTGCATAAATTTGAAAGTTAAAGCACAGGTTCTCAGAAAATGATGCTCCACATTTACCAATAGAGCACAGTAAACAAACAGATGTTAGATTGAAAGTATAACTATAGATATTTTAGGCATTAATACCCATTAAAAGCTTTAAGGCTCAATATCATATAAGTTGATGGACTGGTCAACATAATGATCTTGCTCATATGATGATTGACTAATGTGTAAATCCATGTCAGTCGCATCATTAAGTTAGTGCTCCCCAGCAAGAATAAATGACAGCAGAACTAGCAACTAAATTTTAAAAATTATCTCTATGTTCTTTAATTGATAATATAGAAATGTTTATTTATATAACTTCTAAGTGTTCCTTATTTAAGTCAGAGCAGTATAAGTACCAAAATAATAGCAAAAGATCTAGACCATATGAAATGGTTTTCAGCATTTAGGATCACATAATCCGCCAGCCTCAGAGCTGAGATGAGCTTCAATAGATAAGCATGTTATAGTTCTCTAACGAGTAAAATCTGCTGTGACTTCAAAAGAGAAAAGTGGGATGTTAAAAAGATAAGGAAAAGAGAGTCAACAGATCTTACAGTGTGAAGGATTCCTTTAGTAGTGACATCAAAGGCACCAGCAGTTCCATTTGTAGCATTTATCCAATCAATGATTCTCTGCCTGTGAGCATCTTGATTATACTACTACAACATGTATGGAAATCATACCCAACAAGAGTTACATATCCTCCTTGGTCTAAATCTTACAAAAGGGCCAGTCCTCCAAAATGGATACTGTTTTTTATCTCTTAATCATAATCATATTCAAGCCTTCTCCCAACTATTTCAGTGGCGCTTTATTGATCCTAATTTGCCAAATCTTCCTATTCCATCTCATAATCATAATCATATGAAGCAAAACAATAAACAAAATATTGGTCTTTATACCTTATGCATTCTTCTTTTAATGATAAATAAGGAAAAAATGTCATAAACAGAAATGACTACCAAGATGCACCATGTCATTTCAAAGTTTTTCATGAATTCATGCTATATTACACTGCACAGCTTTCCAAATAATTTCTTTTTTTTTCCAATTATAGTTTCTTAAAGTTTCCAAATTTAGCATCAACATGATGTAGCTTACAACTTTCATTTTGTATGCATTTCTTGATATGAGATCCTGTAATACTTGCAATTTTTCTTCTCTAGAAGAATTCTGGTACAAATAGTAGAGCAACCTTATACTACAGGAAAAAGGGATTTTAACGACGCTTTTTTGCCGACGCTTACTACAAGCATCGGCAATTTCCCGCAGAGCGCCAAAAATAGCCGACGCATTTTAAAAGCGTCGGCAATATACGACACTTCTTAGCGTTGTCGTAGAGTTGCCCTAAGACAACGCTTATTCGCATCGTTGAAAACCAAATACCCATCAAAACCCGCGTCCGCCCCCCTCCTCCATCCTCGATCGACATATCAAGCCCTCCTCTGCCTCCTCCTCCCTCCTCTCCGGCGCCGACCGTTGTCCCGTCCTTCTCCCTCCTCTTCGGCGCCAAGCGACGTCCTCTCCTCCTCCCTCCTCTGCGGCGCAACCTCCTCTCTTACTCTCTCCTCTGCAGCGCCGACCGGAAGAGCCTTGAAGGTATGATTGTTCTTCCCCTTCTTCGAATCCATTGTTTTCTTTCGGTTTGATCAAATTGTTGATTGAATCCCTCTTGTGTTTGATTATTTGGGAAGAAACTTTTTGTTGGATTTTTGTTTTTGTGGATCCGTAGAAGGTATTGGATTAGGGTTCTCTCCGGTGAACTGGACCACGCTATCTAAGAGAAGAGAAAAGAGAGAGGCCCTGGATCACAGACTCAGTATTTTCTTTGCCGTTTCCATAGCCTTTTTTTTTTTCCTTTCACCTTTTTCTTTTTCTGATTCACGGTTTTTGTGAGTTTTGTGTGATGCGTGTGCGTGCGTGCATGTTTGGTAGGTTGTAATAGGGGGGAAGGGAGTGGGTTGGGGTTTGCTGGTTATAATACTGAAATCATAAATTTCTTTTTGTGTGTGGTCGGTTGTAGTAGGGAGGAAGGGAGTGGGTTGGGGTTTGCTGGTTACAATACTGAAATCATTAATTTCTTTTAGGAACTGTCTTCCCTAAATAGGTTAGCCATATGTTTATGTCTGTAACTTATATAATTCAATGCAGTTGTCATCTTCTCTTTGCATGGTTTTGCACGATTATTCATAGTTAGGTATTAAAAAAAACTTTATATAGACTAGTAATATCTTGCTGTCTTTGTTCTGATTAAGTTGCTTGTGAGTGATAGGCTGCGAAGTGTATAATCTAGGGACTGGAAAAGGAACATCTGTGCTGGAAATGGTGACAGCATTTGAGAAGGCCTCTGGAAAGGTACCACTGCTTCTGTTTGCGATAATTTGATCAAAATGGATGAATCATCTCTTGTTTTCCATGCATTGAATAAAGTAAATCAATACAGTATCCGAACTTGTGCTGCTTGTTATACAAGTATTTGTAGTTTCTTTTAGAATTTTCTTGGTAACTTATGAATTTGTAGTTACTAATCCTGAAAATTCTTTCAGAAAATCCCTCTGGTCATGGCTAGAAGGCGGCCTGGTGATGCTGAAATTGTTTATGCATTAACTGCTAAAGCAGAGAAGGAGCTGAATTGGAAGTATGTGCACAATTGTAGTATTAGTAGATTGTTACAGACATATGCATACATGAATTTGTGGCAAATATATTTGTTCCCATTTTTTTTCATTCCTTCTTCCATTTGTTCATTTTGGGTAGTCATTTAATTCACTGCAACCCTAAGAGTTCTTTGACTGAAAATGGGAATCGTCCTTATTGTAGGGAAAGGTATAGAAGTTAAATGCTTTCAACTTTTGGGGTAGTAGGATGATGTTTCTGATTCATCATTCTAATTAAACAATGTTTCTGCTGTTCAAAATGAGCTTACTTTGGTTAAACCAAATGTGATTTTGGTATTTGACTTTTGGGGTTTATCCATGAGCCAGAGACAGCCTTAGTAATTAATTGCTGGAATTGATCTCTTGAGTTGTTCAAACTATTTGAGAGGTATACCATAGTTGTACTTTTTATTGGTAATTCATGAGCATGTGCTTGTCAAATAATGTAGTTGGTCATGATTGCAATTACTTTTGGGGTTTATCCATGAACCAAAAACAGCCTTAGTATTTAATTGCTGTAATTGATCTCTTGGGTTGTTAAACCTTTTTGAGAGCTATATCATGGCTGTGCTCTTGATTGGTAATTCATGAACTTGTCCTTGTCAAATGATGTAGTGGTCATAATTGTTGTTTCTGGTGCATAATGTTTAAATTACTATGGCATGGTGGCAGCTATTTTGAGACTTCCAGCTATATAGAGGTGACATATTGTATATATGCTTCATTCTAATAAGGCCTCTAAGACTATTGGTCTACACATCATGCTGATTTTCCCCCTTAATTCCGTGATTCTTAGACATGAATTTCTAAATGCAGGCAAGCAAAAAGATAGCCGATGCAAAGCTTGCAAAAGATTTCCAAGCAGTTCTAAAAGAGTTTCAGAAAGCTCAAGCAGTTATTCCTTCGAGGTACTGATTTACTCACTCAGCTCTTATTAGGTCTCAAGAAGTCGTGAATAATGATTGTCAGTCATGTGTATTTGTCTTTTTTTTTTTTTTTTGGTTGTGCGAAGCTATTTAACATAAATTTGATGTATTCTCATGAATTTTCACTGGTAAATAGTAGTTTTCATAGTAATTGGTGTATTTTCAATGCTGAATTTCTGCAAATTACAGTATCAATACATGATACATTGCGATCTTTGTGCCCTGCTGATCATCTGATTGCTGTAGCCTAGTTATTTTTGTGCAGCTATACTGCTAGAGAGATAGATGTTAGTGCTGATAAAACATCTGAACAACGTGCTCTGCTTGTGGAATCTAGAAGGTGAGAGGTCTTTCTATTTTAATCCTTTGATGCATAATGATTATATAGTTGAGTCCGTTTGTGAAATTGCCATGCTTGGCACAAAAGACTGTAGTACTGATATTTAAACACTTCTAGATGCTGTGCCAGGTATTATTTGGCACCGATCTCTTGCACATGCAACTTTTGAATTTCTTGCATTGTTTTATAGATTCATCTAGTTGACCTTGATAGGACATTTTCCCATCATTTTGTGGATTCCAGCTGCCTGAGTGCAAAATTCTGTATTGTCGCTCTTTTTCTTGACATCATCAATGTTTACGAGCTCAACTTTCCCTTTTGTGAATTTTTGATTATCGTTCGCTTGATAGTTTTGAGATTGCTGCCATCTATTCTTGGATAGAAATTATCCCCCATTGGCTTCTTCCCTGACATGCGTCTTTGACAATTCTCAGCTGATGTTGGAAGTTTGTGTTTTAATTTTAATTTTGTGGCATTGTAGACAAGAGGTATTGCTACTGGACAATGAAATTGTCTTTAATGAAGCCATCATTGAGGAGAGAGAGGAAGGCATGCAGGAGATGACTGCTCTCCCTCAACCAATTAAAAGTCATGGTTCAGCATATTCAAATCCAAAATACTCACACTCAAGCAACTCGGAGCAAGGTGCTGGAGTTCATAAAAGGGCGTCAGCCATTCCATCAGAGAGTTCTCTAGAAGAGACAAGTAAATAAATTAATTTACATATATGGTTTCCCCTTTTTTTTTGCAGATTCCTGAGACTTGAAAAGCTCATAGAGATAATGATGATGGAGCTGAATCCCGTCCTTGATACCTTCTAGACTGGTTTTTATGGAATTTGATATGTATATGTTTCTTATTTTGCAAAGTACATTGTAATTCTAAGATATGGAAATTTAAATATTTCGAATGATTTGAATGTTTGTGTCAATGTAAATGTAATACAGGTTCATATTGTTATAATGTGTTTTTATAATTTACATTCGTATTTTTATTTTTTTTAAAAAATAGCAATCCCGACGCTTTAAAGCGTTGGTAAATAAAAGTTGTGGCACCCTACGCCGGCCGACGCTTTAAAGCGTCGGTAAAACGCCCTCGCTAACGCTAAAAAATGCGTCGGCAAAAATACATTTGCCGACGCTTTAAAGCGTCGGCGAAAACCCAAAACTGTGCATGCTTTGGACTTTCCTGACGCTTTAAAGCATCGGCGAATATATTTTTGCTGACGCTTTTTTTAGCGTCGGGAAAGCCCTATTTTTGCCAACGCTTTTCCTTAGCGTCAGCAAAAACTTTTGCCACTCCGGTATCGCCGACGCTTTTGCGACGCTTCTGTTTGTGTCGCGGGAACTTCAGCCGACGCTTATAAGCGTCGGTAAAGATTATAAAAAGCGTCGGAAAAGATGAATTTTCTTGTAGTGTTACATCTTTAGCAAGAAATGCATCCTTTGAAATAAATAATTTTGACAGCAACTTAAAACATATAAAAAGCAGTCCCTCTCTAGTGCACCTGTAACAAAGTTTGAAGGGTCTTCTGCTGAAAAATTTTGGTTCCTGGAGGATAAGGGGCAGATGGGATTTCTCGTTTTCTGCCATTATCCTTACAGACTCCCCAGCGAACAACAACATCACCAGGTATATCAGCATCAAATTGCACTATATTCTTATCTGACTCATTGCTTTTCCTCACAGTAACTGTCATAAAATTTTGAACAAACTCTTCTTTCAACAAAAAATATTCTTCATAAAATCCACGAATGTGCTTATTCTGCCGCTAAGTAACTTTGGCTTCACCAGCAATTCCTTGGGTTGAGAACTAGATCGTAGAGCTTTCAGCAGCAAAGCAAGATATGTGGTCAAAAGCCTCTGAAAACAGAAAGAACTAAAAATCATCGTCACCAAGCAACCTCACAACTATAAAGGAGCTTCTCTCCATTGACATATGCTTCTAACAAAAAAAAGCCAAAAAAAACAAGATGTTAAGGAAAAGTGAATGTTATTCACATGGAGAAAGTGAACAACAATTATACAAAACCAGGACATTCCCATGGAGAAAAAGGGTAGCATGTCAATCATTAGCAATGAACTGCCATTTGAGGATCCAAAAAAAAAATGTATGAAGGAAATTCTCTTTTTAGATCAAGCACATGCTATTCCTATGTCACTACAAAATATGTCTTATGAATTCTGGCCCCTAAATCATGAATTTCTAACAAATGTATCCCGCTAGATATAGAAATTCTTGTATTGTTTTAATATTTTTAGTCCCTAATATCATATTAATCTTTCTATACAACTATCAAGAATCCAGATCCTAAACAGGCTACATGGATGCCCAAATACCAAACCAGTATAATATCCCATGCAAACCTTGAATTTATAAGATGTGACAGAAATAGGGATGAAAATGGATCGGATAATATCCTTCTAGATCTGACTAATATTAGTAAACATATTCATATCCATCAAAGAAAAGTGAATATGGAAATGGATACACAACTGTCCAATCTATATGCAAATATCTAATTCCATTTCCTGTACTATTTAGTCTGATATAACTCTCTAAAATTTCAAAAGAAAATAAATGATAACATTGATGTCTTTAATTCAATTTAACATTTTTGATCTTGAAGCTCATAAAGTTCAATTATCTGATTTATATCCACATCTAAACCTATATTGCCAATGTCTGCTATGTATCCACATAAGACTAAAACAAATATGGATATGGAGTCTAGTGTCCAACTAATTTACATATCTGTATCCATGTTCACCAAATAAAAATGGATATAGGTATGGACAAACTGATATCTGATATGTTTGCAGACCTAAACAAAAAGTGGATAAATTAAAAAAAAAAAGAAGAGGAAGGCTGCTGATCCCAAAATCCAAAAATTTATGGAAACCACAAAATTACTTTGAAAATGGAATATGATATGACAAAAACATTAGAGCAGTCAATACAGCCAAACTCAATGATTCTACAGGATAAAGTAGATGGGAATTTGCAAAAAATCGTACGATTTGACAATAATCAGTATCTTACTGTGCAGACATTTAGTAGGCATTTTCTAAAGGTTCCCAGCCCCTGCGCATCCAAAGCAACCATTTAGGCAGTCATGTCATGATAATTGGCTAATATACCACCCAACAAATCAATAAAATAGATAGATGCTTGGAAAATCTTTATGATGAAAAATAGAGCATCTAATAGAAGTATGAAATAAACTAATATTATAAACAATGTCCATGGTTCAACTCCAACCTGAGTGCTCAACTCCACTTTTAAGAAAATTACAAAAATATCTTTCATAATGTTATCGGCTTTTTGCCCTTTCATTCCTCTGTTCACCCTTTATGTGCAGAGCATGTGCTAGATTTTAGTAAACAAAAAATTACAACTTGATGGTTTTACTCATGCTTAAGTCTTGTAGTTTTTCAAAGGATAGCTATATTTAGAAATTTTACAACTCAAATATTAAAAAGAAACAAACAGGCATTAAGAAACTTTGCAAGTAGACTTGTAACAATCAAAACAGAGTAAATCTCATATAGATTAGACTAAGGCCTTGTTTGGAGGAGCTTTTGGAGGGCCAAAAAGCACTTTTTGGTCCTCCAAAAGTACTTTTAGATAAAAAATGGTGTTTGATAAAATTTTCGGAAAGCTGTTTCAGCTTTTGTAGGAAACTAAAAACAGCTTTGAGGGAGAAGCTCCAATTTGGAGCTTTCCGAAAATGTTGTTTTCAGCTTTGTCGGGAAGCTGTTTTTTGGACCAAAATACCCCCATTTAAATCACACTTTTTTTCCCAAAATCCTTATCCCGCCTCTTCCTTTCTTCCTTTCCCTCTCAATCTTCTTCTTCCTTTCTCTCTATTTGTTAGAGAGATAAATGGTCATTAGAAGGATGAAAAATTAATTTACACTAATAATTATAATATTTTATATATTTATTATTGTATTATACTATAAATATAATATTATATTACATTATATCATAATACATTGATATATTATTTAAATAATTTAATATTATATTAAATTATTATTCTATAATACATAATGTTATAGTACTATATTATAATAATATTATATTACATTATATTAATATTATACTATATCACATATTTATGTATTAATACATATTATATTTTATTATGCTCTGTTATATAATACTGGTAATGTCCTTTATGGTCATTTTATCACACAAAAGTACTTTCTCAGTTTGTTTACCAAACACATGTTAAAGTGCCACAGCACTTTAGAAATATAGTTACCAAACAGCAAACAGCAAACAACTTTTTATAAACGCTCTGCTTCAAACAGCTCTACTTCTAATAGCTCTACTTCCAAAAGCTCTACTACTAACAGCTCCCCTAAACAGGGCCTAAACACTTTCCATGGATCGACATTTAGTAACTAATTCCAAGCAGTCGGCAAGTTTCAAGCAATACATCCAAAGGAAAAGGTAAAAGTACCAGGTGAATTAAATGTTTACTTCATGAAAAAGGATTTGCATTAGTATGAATAATCTTTGAGGATCCAATAAATCATACAAGTCTTGAACAGCCAACTGTGAACAGAAAATGCTTTGGGGCACCAGTTAGTGCACAAAAGGTTGCCTTGCTGTCTTGGCAAGTCAGCATTCGATCAACCCACACACACCGCATGAATTCCCGTAAACTGCACATATCCCTTTATGCCACATGGCATGCAGATTAGAGCCAAGAGACTGCAAATTTTAACTCAGACTATGTAAGTCGAACTTGCACAAAAATAGAAATACATAAATCAAAATAGATGCAAGGGGGCATTTATCACTAGTTTGATATTAAATAGAGATTTATTTTTCTTTTTTTTTTCCCCTGGTATATAGATAAAAAGATCTTACTTTCCTTCTTTTCCTTTTCTTTTTGTTTTTCTTTTCAAAGAAAGATTCAACTATAAAGATAACAAAGGGGTGTGGCTTACCTTCCCAGTTCATCACAATAGGTGACTCCCCAGTGCAAAACCCGCTTCCCTTCCAGATTACACCCCACCATGAGCCGCCATCTCGATCCATCTCCCTCCTCCAGATCCAATCTCACTGTTATCTCCCCTTCGACCTGCCATGCCCAAAACCTAGTGAAGTCATCGTCAATTTCAGCGTGCACAACGGACAAGGGGGAGGGTTGGCGGTTCATTGCGAGTCCTAGTTTTGTTAGGATATTATTTTTGTGCAGAATATAAGTGACTTCGGTTTTGAACATCATGGAGTGCTAAATAAAGTAGGACTAGCTTGGTATGTTATTCTCAACAAAGGCGCTCTCCTAGCAGATCTCTTTCTCTTAGACACAAGGATTGTTAGCAGGAGAGTTTGACAAGGACTTGAGTCCTATTCTAACATGAGTTCTAGTACTTAATTGGGAGTGGCGTGTCAGAGTAATAGGATCAGTGAGAGCGTATAAAGTGGATGCATGAAGCTTAGGCCTTGTAGAGAATGAGTAACGTCTTGAAGTTAAGGATAGAAAGTCCCTCGCATGGTAGATTTTATAGAATCCTGTTAGTACAGAGGATTGTGGAGGGCTCAGCGTTATGAGTATCTTGAGCGTCCCGTGATAGTGGCGTTGAGTTCTTGAGGAGAACATTACAGTTCTTTGGCTTTTGATTTTGTGAGTCCCGTAATACTTTTGTTATTTAATAGAAGTTTTTTATTCTCTCCAATATTATTTTCTCTCACAAATATTTTTGTATTTGGTGTTTGTTCTTCTAATACTGGGCATCGGAGGACCTCCTCCGTTCTTCAAAACGAAACCCTAAAATCCCAAAAAAAAATCAATGCAGCACCCCTACCACTGGGCTGCCACCTAGAGCCGCACGAATCGGAAGGACCTCGACCGCCCCCGGATTCGCCGAGAGCAGTGACGGATCGAAATCCATCACCTCTCCAACAAATTTGGAACCGCAAAGAGAGATAAATCGAGCAAGAGAGTAGTTACCGTTTGGGTCCGCTTCAAGGCGAACGTCTCCAAAACAATACTTCGGTCTCTGCGGCGTCGGCGAGGAGGGCGTCGGCGCCAACCCTGCGCTGACGATCGGGGGCGCTCTTCGAGCACAGTTCTCGGAAATTCCTCTGGAAGCCGGGAAGAAGGGTTTCGGGTAGCGGATCAAGCGCGCGAGCTTCCATCTCCACGGCTCGAGGGGAGAAAATGTAGGGTTTTCTCCGGGAGCTGGTGGAGCACCGGCCGCCACCGGACGATCGACATCGGAGACGGGAAGAGAGCTAAGAGAGAGAAAGAGAGGCGCAGAGAAGAAAGAAAAGAGGAAAGATCCGGGCCAAGGAGAGGGAACGCTGCATAAAAGCGGCGAGGATATTCAGGTGATCTATTTGAAGGAGTTTGGTCCGTACGAAGTATTTTTTTAATAAAAATATAATTTTTATTTTTAATAAAAAATATCTAAAAAAATATTTTTAGTATATTTAATTTACTATAAAAAAATATAAATTTTTAAAATATTTATGTTTGGTTGAGCATCTACTTTTTTTTTTGAAAAAACTTATATACAATTCCTATTATATCTTTAATAATAAATTTTTAATATTTTTTTAATGCTGAAGAATTTTTTTAAAAAAAATAAAAATGAACAATTCTTCATTCATGAAAAAATAACTTTTTCATGTTTCTTATTAAAAAAATTTTTATAAAATATGGAAATCATATTTTCGTAAATGTATAATTTTTTCGTTTTTTTTCTTTTGAAAATTTCAATTAAATAAGAGCCATCTTATCATTTTTTTTCGTTGCTTATATTTTTTTTTTTTTTTCGTAGAATAAAAAAACTATATTAAAAAAAAAAGAAGGAAAGAAAAAAAAAGAAAAGAAAGAAAGAAAGAAAGAAAGAAAGAAAGAAAGAAAGAAGAAGAAGAAGAAGAAGAAGAAGAAGAAGAAGAGAGGCAGCTATCCATTATGAAGTCTCCCGGCGTTGGTAATCAATCAGGATCAGAAATCCTCGTCCGCTGTTAGAATCTTGTAAGGATATTTTCTGGCGAGCAATTGAATCCCGACACGTCAACCTGTTTTTATGTACTTTTATTGGATTCTGTTTGGAACATTACAAACTGATCGGCTGTCTAAATTATACTCAATAAATAAGTGGATACTAGAGCACCTAAGTATAGCTATACTCAATAATGTACAATAAGGAGAGCAAATAAGTGGATGGTAGAGCTGCTAGAGCACATTGGTATAGCTATACTCAATAATATACAATAAGGATTTTTTAGGTATATGCCATACTCATATCATACAGGAATATAAAAACTAAACTAAATTATACTTTAGGCACACATAGAAATGCTCTTAAAATTCGTACTATTTTGTCTAGATTACAAGGATATGCAACAGATAAATATTCCTACATCAATGTGTTTCACTAGGTTTAAAGGGATATCTAGATTGTTTGTACTTTTCATATATGGTTCTCATTCAGAATTAGTGCCTTTGCTTTTTTGTTGTGCCAAACTAGTTAGGATTTGCCTAGCAAAAAAAAAAAAAAACAACTAGTTAGGATTTCTATTGAACAGATACAGATAACTATCTGGTAGATGTATAGAGCTAGCAAGAGAGAGCCACATCTATGTTCATATGCCTACAAAATCATAAGAGCATTGCAACAAAATATGACTTGTTGGTGGGTGATACCTAATAGGTGCACAAAAGCATCTCGGTTTTGCTTAATTGACCATGCCAATTATCTAAATCCATGTAGCAGAAGATCCTCTTAAATGAAGGTATTTGTGCTTTTGGATGGTGGCTCATGATCAACCTTATAAAAATCTTAGTTTCCCTAAGGAGGTTTTATCTCGTGGAAACAATGGAACTTTAGCTTTAGCTGGTCCTGACAAGAAACCATTGGTTTTTGCTTGGTGGGTTGGAAATGCCAGACTTATCTATTTGTTCAATAAACTATTTGGAGCTCATGTTGCCCATGCCAAATTAATAGTATTCTGGGCTGGAGCAATGAACCTATTTGAAGTAGCTCATTTTATATAAGAGATGGGAGGCTCATTACTTCAATTGAGATAATAAAAAATTATTTTATTTTTTTAATTTTAGTCAGAACCTTAGGCGGTTCTCGAAAAAAGATAGTAAAAAAAACTATCTCTAAAATCAAGACTAAACGGAATATAGAAACCAATGCTTCCATAGATTCGATCGTAGTATACGGACATGCAACAGAGCTCAATTTTGTATAGGATGCACAGAAATACTTGTGGGCACCTTGTCTAAGGTTCATGTTGCCCAATCCAAAAATAGATGTGAACCACTAATCTTGTGCCCCTATAGATTCTCAACTGGCACCTTCAAGATGTTTCAGATAATTTATTTAACTCAGTCCCTAGACCATCCATAGATGAAGACTCTTATCATAAAAGCAAGGGCTAGCAAATTAGATAGGAAGAATGGCCAAATATTCTCCTCTCCATTCCTACATTCCTCTGCATGCTGGTGGTCCCTTCATAAAATCAATTGTTCCTGAAAACATTATCTCCAAAGCGGGAGAGAATAGATTCCATCTTTCACCACCAGCAGTAACCATCGAACAGTCGTATGGAAAGAGCTCAGAAGCATATCGGAATGTTGTGCCGGGGATACAGGGAGTGCACAAATCATCTGTACCCAGTGGGACAGCACACAGGCTGTTTGAAACCATATACGTTCGATCCATGAACCCTGATGTCTTCCTTATGTTTGCATGTCAAGTGCCCATTTACGGAGTAGGCTGTTTGCTGACCAAGAAAACGGATGTCAGAGGAAAGCAGCATGCCATGATTC
Organism: Phoenix dactylifera; assembly: GCF_051530095.1. Taxonomy (NCBI): domain Eukaryota; kingdom Viridiplantae; phylum Streptophyta; class Magnoliopsida; order Arecales; family Arecaceae; genus Phoenix; species Phoenix dactylifera. The sequence continues at coordinate 69,167,731 of NC_143190.1, read as the reverse complement.
CTTGCCTCCTTGTCCTCGTGCGAGTTGAAAGGAGGGTACGACTCCGACGCTGTTCAAGCCCTTTGTGGTGCACCATGAAGTAACATGTCACCAGAGCTTAAAAGGATCAATGCAAAGAACCTCGGAAAGATGGGGTTTGATTTTCTTTTATTTGGATGGTGGTCTGATCACTAAGGAAGGAACTAGTTTAGCTTAGATTTAAGGAGCACCGAAGTATCGACAATCGGCAAGAAAATGCAACCTCCGACTTGATGACACTGGATGAGTTGGCGAACGGCTGGTGGGCGGTTTTTGTCCAGATTGATCTGCTCGTAGATAAAAATCCAACCTACAAATAGGAGAGAAAATATTGAAGGTTGTTGGACTTGATCTGACGGGAGATTCTCCAATGCCCAAGTGAGATCGAGTTATGAGGAATAACAGAAATATGAGAGAGCTAGTAGAGTAAAGTAAGAGAGAAAAAAGATGTATCTCGAGGTTCTCCAAGTCTTGGAAAAAAGGGCATAGCTCTGTGGCTTGAAAAGAGTGGGTGGACGTACAATAATTACCTAAATGTAAAGTAACTGTTCAATACGTAGGACGACCTGTAACCATCCTGTAATATGCCTCATGAATGCACAAGATTGTAATCGCCCCTCTCAATAGGCTTTAATCACCTTCAATATTCTTTCAATCAGGAATATGTGGCCCATTGTTACTGGTCGGCTCGCTTGATCATCATTATTGTTTGGCTGGTCTAGTTAGTCACAAACTGATGAATCTAGGCCACATTAAATGACAACATTTGATGTTTTTGCAATTTCTTATAGGATGGTAACATTGGCAATCATTTTAACCTTAGAATAATTGGCATAGCTACCCCCAACTTCTGCCATTTAGCATTCCTAATACATCCTGGTAAAATTAATTTCTCAACCAATGCAAAGATCAGGTAGATGTTGATTGTTGACACACTAAACTTTTTTATTAATTTTTTTATTTTGAAATTACCACTTTATGATCAATCATAATTAAGATCGATATTAGATGTTCAGATTCTCCTCATACCTCAAGCGAGAGAGCTCATAATTTGCTAAGACATTAATATAAAAAATAAAAAAAGAAGAAGAGTGAAAAATGAATGAACATTGATGAGGTCAGGGTTTTCAGGCCATGCCTCCGACCTCGTCCCCACCAAACTGGAGCAACAGAACGGCTGCATCCCTTGCGAGGTATTATCCACTGCGGTTAATTACGCGCCCCGAGACGGTTTTGCTCCACAAAAGGCATCTCGCAATGGAAAGGATTTCCCCCTCCATTTAAGGCACAGACCTTTCCGCTACTTAGTCGATGTAGGACTAAGTCCGAGATCCTTTATTCCCATAACATCAACCTCCCCAGCGGGAAGGTCTGTGTTGGGGTCAAGAGCCCCTACCTGGCGCGCCAATGATGAGGTCAGGGTTTTCAGGCCCTGCCTTCGACCTCGTCCCCATCGAACTGGAGCAGCAGAATGACGGCTTCCCTTGCGAGGTATTGTCCACTTTGGGGTTACTTACGCAACCCGAGACAGTTTTGCCCTACAAAAAGCGCCTCACAAGGAAAAGAATTTTTCCCTCTATTTAAGGCACAGACTTTTCCGCTATTCAGTCGATGTGGGACTAAGTTCGAGACCCTTTATTCCTACAACAAACATAATTAATAGTGTTTGTGATACAAGATAAATGCAAATAAAAGAATTAATTATGAAATGAAAGGATGAGCATATAATTTTTGCTGTTCCAAGGATGGCCAATTCTGTCACCCAAATCTCATATAGAAGAGGAGTAACTCGACTTTTTTGCTTGTAAGCGAGACTTGAGCTAGTTTAATGCTGGTAGAAAGACATATGCCACCAACTTCATGAGTTACTTGAACTCAAACATATAGGAAGAGATTGACCCTCACTTTATGGACTCCTCGATCTTTGTGAGTGAGCAAGTGGAACCTCCAGCTTGTAGGAACCTTAACATCCATACAGAAGTAGGTTGAACCTTCATTTTAGTTCACTTGACAACTATATGAGAGCGGATTGAACTTTCTCTATTTGGGTAGAATTGGAGCCATATCTATTGATGGTTGGAAAAATCTTTCAAGAAAGGTTTTGGATCCTTGAATTCTAGAAAGGGATGGTCAGACCAAGTGTTTTATAGGATTGCAAGATAGAAGACATCGATGCCTAAAAAAGTATTGTAGTGGTGAGACATGTTAGCTATAGAAAATAGATTTTCTTTTCCTTTTATCATCCAGATTGGATGTTATTACTTGTAGTTTATTACATAAATAACTCCTTTTTGGATGATTTTCTTGTAAATAACCATCTTATATCTAGAAAACTTCCTTTAAGAAGCTAATTTTAATAGCAAACCATCCATACATAGCCTCTTGCTTGGATAACCAGTAGTAGAATATAAACCTTTAGAGTATCAAAATATAAATTATTTTAATTGAATCTTGATCAGTTTAATATGTGTAACCATTTACTATAGTGTTTTGAGTCTACACATTGCCCCGTGGAACTTGATAAAAATGGATATTTTTGTTGATCCGAATAAATATAAGTCGATACTCAATTGTTAACCTTCCCGTAGGACCTTCATGTCAATCATAATTATACGTTTGGATTGATCAATTTTAAACATCATAACATATAGTCCATTGAGCAAGTTTGTCGACCATGACATAGACCATAATTTTAAATTCAAATAAACATTGACCATACATTCAAACAGATCAATCATTTGTATCAATGATCATATTTTTAAATAAATATATCATACTTATTGACCATAATAGTGGCCAATTGTAAATCATACTGATCAGTCATAACAATTGCCATAGACTTGAATTGGTTGATCATCATCATAGTTACAGCAACGGTCGTACTGTTAAATAGGTCAATCATACTTATCGATCATGATAATAGTCATGGTTTTGAAAAGACTGATCATGCAAATCGATCATAATAATGGCTATAGTTTCAAATTGGTCAATCATTTCGATCAACCATGATAGTAAACATATTGTTGAATAGACTAATCTTATTTATTAATCATGATAATACTCATAATTAAGCAGATCATTCACACTTATCAACCATGATTATTTTTATCAACCATGTATTTAATTATGTTATTGATCAACATAAAACTTTTACACTCTATGTCCACAAGTGTTACTTTTTGCTGGCTTTTTCCAATCAATTTAAATAATGTTCCCCAAATATTTCGGTATCCAAATTGACTGGCTCTTCTAAGCCAATGATTCGCCATAGATTTAAAATTAAAGGGGCATATGAAATAATCATTCCTAGCCTAAATATATGGTCTATTTTTAAATGAATTGACCATATCCTTTGAATAACCAAGCAATTAGCTTTTCTAAGTCAATTATAATGATACCCCCTAAGTTTATGATCAAAAGAGTACATGTAATAATCACTCAGCTGCATGCACAAGCTATCAAATTCCCTCTTAAAATGCATCCATAAATGGTATCACTCGGCCTCCGGTAAATGTACCAAAAATGTTTTCATATTTTAAAATTCCCTCTTCATTATTGATCATAACCAAGATTGACCTGAGATGTCAAAATTCTTTATCATGTCTCAAGTAAGAAGGTTGAGTGAATTAATAATTAATAATGATTACGATATAACATAAACAGGAATTAAAAAATTAATCATGAAAAGAAGAGCATAAATATCATCTCCATTTCTCCAAGGACAACCAACTTTGTCACTTGAACCTCACATGGAAGGAGGAGAGTCGACTTCTTTACTTGTTGATGAGACTAGAGCCGCTTCTTTGATGGTATAATAGCATCCACTATCAATATTGTGAGTTACTCAAACTCTATGCATGGGAAGATTGACCCTCCACTTCATAGATCTCTCAAATTCCATAAGCAAGCAAATTAAACCTCCAGACTGCATGATTCTTGTCAGCATCCATCCTAAAATAGATTGAACATTCACTCTAGGACATTCAATGCATGCCCAAGTAAGAGCGGATGAACTTTCATTCTTCGGGTAGAATTAGAGCTGCATTCGTTGATGATTAGAAGATCCTTCTACTATTAAGACATGCGGCACATGCTTTGGAACATAGAATCTAGCAGGGGGTCATCAGATCAAATGTTTCATAGGATTGTTAGATGGAAGACGGTCGACACTTGATAGAAGTGTTGTAGTGTTGAATTGTGGATGTTATTTTCAGCAAAAACATTTTTAGGAGGTAGTTTCTTGTCTGATAACTCTAGTGATTACCAACAGTTTTTTTACATATATAACCTTTTCTTGCAAATAACTATCCTATATCCTGATAATTTCATTTAGAAAGTTAACTTCATTGGTGAACCAATCATATACAGCCTCTTTGTCAGTAACAAGTGGCCAAACATGAGCCTTTTTGAAGTATCGAAACATAAATTATTAACTAAATCTTGATCGGTCTCTATATTTTTGATCATTTACTATAGTTGGTAGATTGCCGAATAATTTTTGGATGCAAACGTTCATGGCATCTGTTTGCTGTGGCTATAGCTGGCTAACCTTTCGATATGAGAATTCTTATTGTTGGATGCTGAAGAAAAGCACATAATTGCATCATCAATCGTCTAATGCCTTCAAAGATAAGGTTGATCTGTTTTGTAAACATCTGTAAATAGGATCATAAAACAACCATGAAGGGTGGCGTACCTGGATCCATGGATTTTCTGAATGATCAAGCTTCGTTTCTCCCTCTTGGCCACTGTTCAAACACCCAGTGATGGATTCCGATTTTTGTGTTCACGTTATGGGCAGAGAGTGAGACCCCTTCAAATATCCTACCATCAAGGATATTATGCTTTCACTTCTCTAGGAGTTAGTTATGGTAATAATCCTATAACTGACCATGTTATGGTCATGTGGGTCAAAACCCAACATTCTCCCACTTGGCCCATATAACCATACTTTGGTTAGAATGATATAAACATTAGGTGCGCATCATTCTAATCCACGGTCAATTGGGTTATCATAATACTATAATTAAACAACTTACTAATGCGAGTCAAGGCGGTTCCATATCAACATAATGACATAGTTCCTTCCAAGTACTACAACACTAGCAAATTATTTAACCATAGTCCATAAATGAGAAGTTTCTATAATGGTCAAACATTATGTCTTTATCAGAGATAATTCCTGTGATCATACATTCAAACTCATACATGTACATATATTTGAAGAACAAAAAAATCAGAAACATAATTAATTATATCTAAGTGTGAAGAAATAAACATAATACAATCCTCAATTAATATCATGGATTACAACTAAGACCCATTCTTTCAACATGCTCTTTAAAAGTCTTCGGTTGTAAACCTTTTGTCAAAGGATCTGCAATTATGAGCTCTGTCCTCATATTTACTATAGACACATTTTGTTTCTAAACTTCCTCCTTGACAACGAAAAATTTAAGCTCAATGTGCTTGGCACCATTAGAATATTTGTCGTTTCTGGAGAAATAGACGCTGCAGTATTGTCACAAAAGATTCTCAGCGGCCTGGCAATAGAGTTGACAATCCCAAACCCCGAGATGAAGTTATGTAGCCACAAACTATGAACCGTAGCCTCAAAGCATGCCACAAATTCTGCTTCCATGGTGGGCGAAGCAGTGCTTGTCTGTTTGGCACTTTTTCATGAGATTGCTCCTCCAGCTAATAGGAACAAATAGCCAAACGATGACTTTCTACTATCCACACATCTAGCAAAGTCCGAATCCGAATAGCCAATTATCTCAAGGCTATCTGACTTTCTATATGTAAGCATGTAATTCTTTGTTCCTTGCAAGTATCTCATTACCTTCTTTGCAGCTTTTCAGTGATCCATCCCTGGATTACTTTGGTATCTGCCTAGCATTCCAACTGCAAAACTGATATCTAGTCTAGTACAGATCCGAGCATACATCAAGCTACCAACCGCAGAAGCATAAGGTATATTTTTCATCTGCTTACGTTCCAATTCATTCTGTGGGCATTGCATGAGACTAAATTTATCTTCTTTCTAAATTGGAACAACAATGGCTGAACAGTTCTCCATACCAAATCTCTCTAGAACTTTATCTATATATGCCTTTTGAGACAACCCTAACAATTCACGTGATCGATCACGAAATATTTCAATGCCTATCACGTAGTTGCCTCATTCATATCTTTCATTTCAAAGTTCTTTGAGAGAAAAATCTTAGTTTCATATAATAAGCCAAGATCACTACTGGCAAGCAATATATCATCAACATATAGAACTAGAAAGATAAACTTGCTCCCATTGACCTTCAGGTTTATACACCGATCAACAATGTTTTTCTTAAAACCGAAGGAAGTGATGGTATCATTGAACTTGCGATACCATTGTCGGAAAGCTTGTTTAAGACCATATATTGACTTCTTTAATTTGCAAACCATGTGTTCTTTTTCTTTTAATGAAAAACCTTCGGGCTGGTCCATATAGACTTCTTCATCTAAACTCCAATTCAGAAAAGCAGTTTTCACGTCAATTTGGTACAACTCTAAATCATAATGTGCAACCAAAGCCATAATGATTCTAAATTAGTCCCTTTTAGATAGAGGAGAAAAGGACTTTTTATAATCAATGCCTCCTTTCTGAGTGAAATCTTTGGCCACTAGTCTGGTTTTATGTCGTTCAACATTGCCCTTTGAATCGAGCTTGGTCTTAAAGACCCACTTACACCCAACTGTCTTATAACCTTCGGGCAAATCAACGACATCCCAGACTTAATTCTGATCTATTGATTTTAACTCATCTTTCATGGCATCAATCCATTTAGTAGAATCAATACTTTCTATGGCTTGTTTAAAAGAAACCGGATCTTTTCTTGTCCCTATATCAAAATCAAATTCTTGTAGATAAACCATATAATCATTTAGAAAGGCAGATCTTCTTTCTCTTTGAGATCTCCTTAATGTCATCCCTTGTGGTTCTTCTACAACTTGTTCAGTGGTGATAACTTCATTATGGAGTATTTGGTCATTAATTTGTTGTTCATTGTTATTAAACTGTGACAACTGTAGGAACAACAATTTTCTTAGAAGTCATAGGTAAAGGGACTTGCACTCTAACTTCTTGAATTTTCACATTTTGTGGTTTATCACTCCCACTGGTTTCACCATTTTTAATGAATTTGACATTACCGGTCTCTATAATTCTCGTACTATGGTTAGGACAGTAAATCCTATACCCTTTGAATTTTTCGGGATAACCTATAAAGTATCCACTAATCATTCTAAAATCCAATTTCTTTTCATGTGGATTATAAATTCTCACCTCTGCTGGACAATCCCAAACATGCAGGTGTCTTAAACTCGGTTTCCTTCTTGTCCATAACAAAAGGAATTTTTGGAGCTGCCTTACTAGAAACCCGGTTTAATATGTATACAGCGGTCTTAAGGGCTTCCATCCACAACGATATGGGCAATGAAAAATTACTCAACATACTCCTAACCATATCCATAAGTGTATGATTACGCCTTTCAGCTACTCTATTCTGCTGTGGCATTCCCGACATAGTGTATTGAGCACGTATACTGTTCGTCCGATTTCTGTTCACCTAAAAATATGCTAAACTAATCATTGTTAGAACCGACAAATAAATTTTAATTTAATTTTACTCTTACCTTTCCTACTCGAAGAATAGCGGTTGTAAGAGGTCGATCCACAGGGAAGCGATTGGAGTTGCATAAAAATTAGAACGTTCACTCGGATTTGAAATTGATTTTTGAATGATAAAAGGAAAACATTATTTTAAGGATGTTGATGGATTCTCTAGTCTACCGGAGAATGTTTTCTATTTGAAAATAAACAAAGAAAAGAAAGAAAACTTGCAATTAAAATTTGATGCGGAGTAGAAGTCGATTTCTAAAGATAGAATATAAATTAAAATCGTCAATCGAACTGCAAAGATTTATTCCAAGGTTATCTTAAAATTAAGAATTCTAGAATGCATATAATAAATTATAAAATATTAAATTAACACTTAGACATGTATTGCATAAAAGAAAAATTAAAAGATTGCATAAAAAAATAGAAATTAAACTGAACCTAGACCATGGATTGCATGAAAGAAAATTGATTGATTTCATAAAAAGGAATGATTCAAAAAGTAAAGAAAAATTGAAGATGAAGCCTAAAGCTTATTTCTTCTGCAAATTAAAATAAAATAAAATAAAATAAAATTTCATTTTCTCTCCCTTTCTCTCCATTTCTCTCCCACGGTAGAACTCAACATAAGATATAATTTTTTTATTCCTTTCTCCCCCCCAAGAACAGAGCAATGCTCTGTTTTCCTTCTCTTTTCTTTGGACCCGCCGGCCACCACCTCCGCCTTGGGCCAGCCGACTACCCTCCTCTTATAGCCCTTGGAGATGCGTTGGGGACGAGCTGGCAGCACGGTGATTGTGGAGCGTTGGGATTTCGGGAGAATCACGGGCGGAAGGGATGTTGCAAATGGGATCCGCTGGCTGGAGAAGAAACGGAAGGAGGGAGAGGGCGGACGCTGAGGACGTTGATCCGAAAAGGAGGAAATGCGGGATGCTGTCGCGGAAGGAAGGAGGCGCGCGTGGAGGCAGAGGGCGTCAATCCATGGGATTACGGGCTGCATTTGAAATGGGCGGAAGAAATGGCTGAAAAATTGCTCGGGATCCTTGGATGCTTGAGCTCACGGGAGAGGCGGACACTGAGAGGAGGTGTTGATGAAGCGGAAGGAGGGATCTGCGGGATGAATGCTTCACAGATGGAAGCTGGGAGGAGGCGATCACACGCGGACTCGGTTGGATGTCATTCACGGACGCGTGATGCAGGGGCGGGCGTGGGACTGCTGGGAGGAATCTTGGAGGAGGCGGACTCGGACGAGCGCGTGAGCTTCGTGGGATGCTAGGAGGAGCTGATCTGCCGTGGATCCGGGAAGAGTTGGAGGTGTCGTGGACGGCGGGATGGCAGTGGGAGAAGGAAATGAGATCACGGGTCATCTGTTTTGACTAGAGGTCAATTGCAAGTCTTTCAAGTCATGGGTCACCCAGCACCTCATAGTTATGGTATGGCCAAATTAGAATTGCCCAAAATTATTTCCCAAAAGCACAAAAGAAATGGACCCGATTCGGATCCGAACCCGACTCGGACCCGACCCGATCTTCAACCGGGTCGGATCTGGGAAGGGATCCTTCTGAAGTCAAATTTGTACTCAATGTGCATTTTATCTCTAATTTATGATAATCTGTGTCAAACCCAAATATAATATTAATCTAGTGAATTTATTATTATCGATTAGCAATAACACTAATTTTAGTGACATGTAGGTCGCACTTTTGTGCTCTCATCACGCCCCCCAACTAGCTTATTGCTAGTCTCTAGCAATTAACAAGCAAACGATAAAATGAGGGCACAAAAAGATGTAGTCTAACTTATGATTTTTTTCTCTCTCTTTTTTTTTATTAAAGCTAAATACACAAACTAAGATATGTACCCATTTTCGTAGGCAGTCACGATTGCACTTAGCACATGCAACAAGCCTTTAAACCCCTAGGTTATCCTAGTGGATGAGTGTTGTCTCTTGAGGGTTTGCAGTGAAGTTACCCACAAACTTCATCAGTCAGAAATTTCCAATTTTTAACTCAAAATTTGAACAAGTATTACTGTATGAACTTAGAATTGCAAGGACAATAAAGACTTATTGCTATCATATTTAAGCAGACTCTAACTCAAGTTCCATTACTCCCATCTATCTGCTAACAAGTCAAGAATGTAGTGAGGTGCAAGATAGTATCATATAAATGAGTGGCTTTTACTTACTTCCACATGATCACTCTAATTTTCAAGACTTTCTAGAGTTAAATGGTAATGAACACCCCAGATTTATTTATTTATTTATTTTTTTCAGATTGAATGCTAAGAAGAATGACTTGTGCAATATCTAGCCTTATTAAGCATTTTAGCTGACCTATATAGCGAGTGTTAGGCCAATGACTCCCGATCCAGATGGCACAGGGCACTAGGTGTAGAGACACCCTAACAGGCTTAATAACTCAAGTTAACTAGGCTTTAAGGCCAAATTAATCACTCAGAGTTTAATCTCAATCATCCTCACCTTTTTACGCGAACACTCGCTGCTTGCCAGGCAAGAGGCCCGGTTACTCAGTGAGAAGACTTAAAATAAACTCATTATTTTATTTTATTTTCTCTCTCTTTTTTTTTTAGGGTGTTCATCACACATATAACTTTAAATTATCCTGAAGATTAAAAGTATTCATATTAGTTGCAAGTATACGTACCCCACTATTCATATGTTTACGTGTAGGTGCTAAATCATCTTGTATCATGGTAGCAGAAGATAAGTGGGACGAAAACTCAAGCTAGAACTGCTATCATATTTCTTAACTCAAAGCTATTGTCAAAGCAATTCCTAGTTTGTACAGCCAAAAAGATTAGAGTTTGAGTTAAAAATTTGAAATCTCTTTTTTTCTAATTTTAATTTTTTTTAATTGCATAGAAAAATAAAAAATCAAAAATATTCTTATCTCCATACCTAAATCTAACATTGTCCTCAATGTTAAAAAAGATTTAAAGCAGTAATAGGACAGAGGAGAAGTTACCTGATATGGGTGGGTAAATTGAAAATTGGGGCAAAATACCCCCAAACCTACATGTTAGTAATTTTTTTTTATTTTTTTTAATAATATTTATATGTTGGGTTGCCTCCCAAAGAGCGCTAAGTTTTATGTCTTCAGCCAGATAATTCTAATTCATTTATGATAAACAGGGTCGGTCAGAAGTGTCTCCTCGACTTCTGGACTCAAATACTCAAGGTATGGTTTTAAACGATGTCCATTAACTTGAAACGACCTACCATCTTTAGTATTGCATATTACTACCGCACCATGCGGATGCACTTTCTCTACCGTGTATGGGCCAATCCAGCGAGATTTAAGTTTTCCAGGGAATAGATGTAATCGAGAATCATATAAGAGAACTTTTTGTCCTTGGTGAAACTCTTTACGAGTAATCATTTTATCATGCATGACTTTCATGCGATCCTTGTACTTCTTAACACACTCGTAAGCATCGTTCCTAATTTCTTCAAGCTCGTCGAGCTGAAGCTTTTTATGTTCTCCTGCCTTGTCGAGATCGAAATTTAGGCGTTTGATTGCCCAATACGCCTTGTGTTCTAACTCGACAGGTAAATGGCAAGCCTTGCTATAGACAATCCTATATGGGGACATTCCAATTGGTGTTTTGTAGGCCGTTCGATATGCCCACAATGCATCTGTTAACCTAAGGGACCAATCCTTTCGAGATGGATTGACAGTTTTTTCAAGGATGGTCTTAATTTTTCTGTTGGAAATCTCAACTTGTCTACTTGTTTGTGGATGATATGGTGTACCGACCTTGTGGGTGATGTTGTACTTCCTAGCAAGGGCTTTATAAATTCTATTGCAAAAATGTTTCCCCCCATTACTAATGATAGCCCAAGGGGTGCCAAAGCGAGCGAAGACAGACTCCTTAAGAAACTTGATCACTACTTTATGATCATTGGTCTTACATGCGACAGCCTCAATCCACTTGGACACATAGTCAACAGCTAGGAGTATGTACTGGTGCCCAAATGACATAGGAAAAAGACCCATAAAATCAATACCCCAAACATCAAAGATTTCTACAATTAAGATCGAGTTCAGAGGCATCTTATTTTTTTAAAAAAATTTTTCTAGTCTTTGACATCGGTCACATGATTTGCAATACTCGTGTGAGTCATGAAATAGTGTGGGCCAATAGAATCTGCACTGCAAAACCTTTGCAGCCGTCTTTTTACCACTGAAATGACCACCACAAGCGTGGTCATGATAAAAGGAAAGGACTTTCCTTTGCTCGTATTCAGGGATGCACCGTCGGATGATCTGATCAGGGCAATATTTAAATAGGTATGGTTTATCCCAAAAATACCACTTTACACGAGCTAGGAAGCGGAATTTCTCTTGTTTGGTCCATGAACTGGGCATTCGTTCAGTAACTAGATAGTTGACTACATCAGCATACTATGGAACATTGGTATGGGAAATCATCATTAATTGTTCATCAGGGAAGGTCTCGGACACAGGCATGGATTCTCCAGATGATTCAACAATTAATCTGGACAAGTGGTCAGCTACAACATTTTCAGATCCCTTTTTATCTCGTATTTCAAGATCAAATTCTTGAAGCAATAGGATCCAACGAATGAGTCTTGCCTTGGCATCCTTCTTTGTAAGAAGGTACTTAAGGGCAGCATGATCAGAATAAATGAGGACCTTGGATCCTATCAGATAGGGACGAAATTTATCTAGAGCAAAAACAACTACCAACAATTCTTTTTCAGTGGTGGAATAGTTGAGTTGGGCGTCATTCAGAGTTTTGCTCGCATAATGAATAACATGGGGAAGCTTCTCTACTCGCTGTCCTAAGACGGCACCTATTGCATAATCAGATGCATCACACATGATTTCAAATGGCAGATTTCAATCAGGGGATCTTATGATGGGTGCTGAGGTTAGTTCAGACTTTAGTCTTTCGAAAGTAGTTATACGAATTGGCGAAAAATTAAAAGTAGCATCTTTCGCCAACAAATCGCATAAGGGTTTTGACAATTTACTGAAATCCTTGAAAAAGCGGTGGTAAAAACCCACATGCCCTAAAAAGGATCTGACTTTCCTAACAGTTTTGGGAGGTGGTAACTTGGCAATTAATTCTACTTTGGCTTTATCCACCTCGATTCCCCTTTGTGACACAATGTGTCCCAAAATAATACCTGATTGGACCATAAAATGGCATTTTTCCCAGTTAAGAACTAAATTTTTCTCTTTACATCGTTCTACAACAAGGGTCAAGTGATGGAGACATTCATTAAAATTGGATTCGAATACAGAAAGGTTATCTATAAAAACTTCTAAAAATTTCTCCACCATGTCGGAGAAAATGCTCATCATACACCGCTGGAATGTAGTCGGTGCATTGCATAACCCAAAAGGCATACGACAATAGGCAAAAGTGCCATAAGGATAGGTGAATATGGTTTTCTCTTGATCCTCACGTGCAATTGGAACTTGGTTATATCCAGAATAACCATCAAGGAAACAGTAATGAGAGTGGCCATCTAGACGTTCTAACATTTGGTCAATGAAGGGTAGTGGGAAGTGGTCTTTCCTAGTCATGGCGTTCAGCTTTCTGTAGTCGATGCACACTCGCCATCCAGTTTGGATTCGAGTTGGGACTAACTCATTTTGGTCATTCTTGATCACAGTAATTCCAGATTTCTTGGGTACGACTTGAACTGGGCTCACCCACTCGCTATCAGAAATAGGATATATAATCCCTACATCTAAGAGTTTAATAATTTCAGCTAGAACCACATCCTTCATGACTGGGTTAAGTCGCCTTTGTGGTTCTCTAGAGGTTTTTGCATCCTCTTCTAGATGAATTTTATGTTGGATCACAGAAGGGCTAATCCCCTTAATATCAGCTATAGACCAGCCGATCGCTTCTTGATTTTTCTGAAGGATATTTAACAACTTCTCTTCCTGTTCTTCAGTTAAATTTGATGCAATAATAACAGGTAAGGTGTTGTTGTCCCCTAGAAATGCATATTTTAGGTTTCCAGGCAGATCTTTTAGTTTAAGCTGGGGAGGTTTGACACTTGAAGGTACTAGCTGGGATTCACGTATAGGTAATGATTCAAATTTAGTAGCTCATCTGCTAGTATCCATTACAGGAATGGAATCTAGTAATGCATTAACCTCCTGATTCGACTCTCCTTCCTCACAATCTTGACTGAATTGAGCCAAACATCTTTCTAGTGGATCAGAATAACTTGATTCCTCGAAGAACTTGCTAATTATGTTTTCAATCATGTGAATTTCTTCTAAATCGTCCATCTCAGATGGTTGATTACTACTGTGAAAGACATTGAGTTGGACGGTCAATTTTCCAAATGCTAAGGTCATTATCCCATTTCGGCAACTGATCACAGCATTTGAAGTAGCCAAAAATGGTCTACCAAGGATTACCGGGATGTGACTACCTGGGTTTTTCACTGGTTCAGTTTCGAGGACTACAAATTCCACAGGGTAGTAAAACTCATTTACCTTTACAATTACATCCTCTACAATTCCCTTAGGATACTTCACAGTCCTATCTGCTAATGACAAAGTAATGTTTGTGGGCTTTAATTCCCCCAAACCTAGTTCGGTATAGACAGAATAGGGTAATAGGTTTACACTTGCTCCTAAGTCTAATAGGGCTCTCCGAATGATGGTTTCTCCTATTTTAATTTCAACAGTGGGGCAACCAGGGTCCTTGTATTTTGGGGCAATCTGTTGTTGAATAAGAGATAAGGCTTGTGCCGCCATCACAGCTTGCCTAGGAATACTGGTTTTCCTTTTCACCGTAGTTAGGTCTTTTAAGAATTTTGTATAGGAGGGGATCTGTCTGATGGCATCTAGGAAGGGTAAATTTATTTGAACATTTTTAAAGACTTCCATGATTTCATCGTACTGAGATTTTTTCTTTGAGTCTTGTAGTCTACTAGGAAAGGGAGCCTTCGGTGTGTACGTCTCTATTGGTTTCTCCTCTATTCCTTGTGTTCCCTGTTCTTGTGCCTTTTTCTAAGTGGGGTTTGGTTCATGCTTTTCTTCTTTTTCTTGTACAGGAAGTCGGATCTTGTTGTCCACTTGTTTGCCAGACCGTAAAGTGGTAATTGCCTGGACTTCATGGGTTGAGTTTCCATTCGAATCAATCTGAAACTGGCCTCTTGGCCCTTGATTCTGTTGCCTACTAGGGTTAGGTACTGGCTGACTTAGCAATTCACCTCTCTTCCTATCCCCTAGAGAGTTAGCTATTTGGCTCAGACTAACCTCAAGTTTTGCAATCGCTTGCGCATGGAATTGGTTAGTTTGTGTTTGAGCCATGTTGGTCTGTTGTTGCTGTTGGATGAAGTCTTGTTGCTGCTTCATCATATTAGCCATCATGGTTTCTAGAGTTGAAGATTGTTGTAGGGCAGGGGTATTGTAAGGAGGTATAGATGGAACCAAAGGTTGGTTCATTTGTGATGGACCTATCCTGGGAAAATTCTTTTGAAAACCTGGTGGACCACCTTGATGCTGAATAGGTTCATTTTGCTTGTATGAGAAATTTGGGTGGAACCTATTATCAGGGTGGTAGACTGGGCTGAATGAATTGGGAGTGGGCTTCTTGAAGGCACTATATGAGTTTAGAGCATTTGCCTGCTCAGCCTTAATATTGGGTAAACTAGGACAACACTCCACTAGATACTCAGAACTGTTACACAAGATATATAAACTTTGTGACTCGTGATCCACTTTCATGATGGGATTTGTTTGGGAAAAACCCAAATCATCCGGAAGATGCTGTTTCAAGGGGCGCCCGATGCAAGGCAGCCACCTCGGCCAGGCGCCCGACCAGAGGGCGCCGGGCCGTAGGCGCCCGACTTAAGGCAGCCAGCTCGGCCAGGCGCCCGACCAGAAGGTGCCGACCAGGCAACGCCCGGGCCGCAAGCGCCCGACTTGGGGCAGCCAGCCCCGCTCAGCGCCCGGCTGGATGCCCGGTTCCGAAGCATCCCACCCTAGTACTCGGCCTCTGCCTGACACCTTTCGGGAGCCTAACTCAAGACCCTCAAATCTCGCCATATCAGGCTACCACCAGACCATTAATGGGCATGGCCTCTGTAGGCCTCCAGTGCACTCAACCATTAATGAGCACGACTCAAGATGATCTCCGGATCACTCGACCATCAAAGCGTATGACCTTTCCCGATCACCGGTTCACTCAACAATCAATGCACTCGTTATCTACGGACCCCAGACCCTCCACAGCGGGCGGTTGAACCACTCCACCAGGTTCGATCAACCACGACAGTTCACTGACTCTGGTCTGATCCGGCCTCATCCCCCACGACGCCATTAATGCACATGATCGTGCTCAATTATCACAAAGAGGACAACCTGCCCCGTCACCTCCCAGGTAATACAATATTCCTCTATAAAGGGGAAACCCTCCATCGGGGGAGGAGGGGACACAAAAACCCGGAAAAGAAACATCCTCCTTTTTTTCTCCCTCTTACTTTCTTCCTCTGACTTAAGTATCGGAGGGCCGACGCCGGGAACCCCGGCCACCAACTTCTTGCAGGTCTTCCGGAGGACGCCACCCGCCGACGTACCGCCGCCCGCCATTCCAACAGCGGAGCTCCTCCCCCCTCAGCCGACGGACGCCCTCGGGTCCAATTTCCAGCAACAGTTGGCGCTAGAGAAAGGGCCCGAGTCACGGTCATAAAGTTGAGGAGTAAAGGAGCCTCCAATGCCTCCCGGCGTCCACCACAAAGTCCCGAACACTCTGTCCAGAATTTACCACCTCCGGCTGATCCAATTTTCCAAGTTTAGCCAGAACAGTTCAATGTCCTGGTACAGCAAGTCCAGGCATTAGCTGCTGCCATCCAAGGCCTGCGGCACGAGGAAGCCCTACCTACGCTCGCCCCGCAGGCCCAGGTCCCGCCGGTGCTTCATCCAAACGGTCCGATTCTCCAAGGCCAGAACCTTCACGGCTCTTCTAGGGCCAACAACGAGGAGCGAGTGTCTCCCCGGAGAGAGCTGCTTGGGGGATCTTTAGACAGAAGGCCCCAGCTCTCCGAAGCAGAGTCGGCACCGGACCACCGCGAGCCGGAGCAAACTACGGCGACAATTCTCCGGGCTGGGGAGCTCGACAGAAAAGTCGAGAACCTGGAGCGCCAGATCGAAGCGCTCCGCAGCAGAAAGGCAAGGCATGAGGGGGACTTTGAATTCACCACCAAGTCCCCCTTCTCCCGCCAGATTGAGGACGAGCCGATCCCCTCGAGGTTCAAGATGCCTCAAGTGGAGCCTTACAGCGGAACCACCGACCCCCTCGACCACCTGGAAAGCTACCGGGCTCTCATGGCACTACAAGGTTCCTCGGAGGCTGTGCTCTGCAAAACCTTCCCAGCGACCCTCCGAGGAACAGCTCGACTCTGGTTTTCCGGGCTGAAGCCAAGTACGGTATCCTCTTTCGAGCAGCTCGGCAGGCAGTTCGCCACCAACTTTGCTGCCAGCCGACGCCAGCGGCGGACGTCGGATTCCCTCCTAGATATCAAGCAGAAGGAGGGAGAATCTCTTAAAGAGTACCTCGACCGCTTCACCGTCGCGACCTGAAAAGTTCGCGAGCTCGACCAGTCGATAGCCATATCGGCGTTAAAGATTGGAGCTCGCTCTTATAGATTCCTCTTCTCCATCGAGAAGAGCTTCCCAGCTGACTTCACCGAAATGCTGGCCCGGGCCCAAAAATATGCGAAGGCCGAGGAGGCCATCGCCTCCAGGCGGGGCGCGACCGAACAGGCTTCGAAGAAGCAGAAGAAACACCGCGTGGAGCGCGGCCGCCGGCAAAGCCCATCTCCCCGTCGAAATAAAATTTTGCCACGACTAAGGAGTCCACCTCGGCAACAGAGGCGGTGCAGAACAAGGTCCCCGCCCCGACTGAGGTCTCCAACACGGCCGCGGGTTCAGCCGAGGAAGTACGAGAATTATACTCCCCTCAACGCTCCCCGGACGGAGATTCTGGTGGAGATCGAGGGCCGAGATTATTTTCGGCCTCCACCATCGATCAGGGGTTCCGGAGCCCACCGCAACCCTAGGAAGTATTGCCGCTTCAACCGAGATCACGGTCACACCACAGAGGACTGCTTTCAGCTCCGAAACGAGATCGAGGCACTTATCCGTCGTGGAGTATTGAACCGGTTTGTACAAAATCGGCTCGAGGAACGAAGGCCAGCAGAAAATGCCGAGCAGCCCGATGTCTCAAATGTCAATAGGCCCATCGCAGGCACTATTGACACCATCGGAAGAACCTTGGTCGGAGGGCCGGCCGAGGAAAGGGACCCCCCAAAGCGCCTGCGCACCTCCGAAGCCATCTCATTCTCAGACGAGGACTTGAAAGGGGTTGAAGTTCCCAACGATGACGCGGTGGTGATCTCAATGATTGTAAATAAGTTTGATGTAAAACGTGTCCTTGTTGATAATGGAAGCTCAGCAAACATTTTGTATTATGCTGCTTATCAAAAGATGGGGATGGCAGAAGACCAACTTCGGAGAATGAATGCTCCGCTGGTTGGATTTACCGGAGATTCGGTCTCGGTTGAGGGCAAAGTCGGCCTCCTGGTCACGGTCGGGCTTGCCCCTCGAGAAAGCACCGTAGAGACAGATTTTCTTGTGGTCCGCCTACCCTCAGCCTATAATGCCATTCTTGGACGACCAGGGCTGAACGCCCTCCGAGCCGTGGTCTCGACCTATCACTTGCTCATGCGATTCCCTACTGACCAAGGAGTCGGCGAAGTTCGCGGGGACCAATTGATAGCCAGATGATGTTATATGGCGGCTTACAAAGTAAAATGGCCAAGCAAAGTATCTGGCCAGCAGGAGTTATCGGCTGAGGTGTCCACTCAAGCAATGGACCACACGTTGCCCATCGAAACCTTGGAGGTGCGGGGCCACCCTTTGGAAAAGCGGGTGGAACCTGGTGAGCTTCTTACTCAAATCCCATACAAGAAGATTGTCCAGAGCTAACCGTGCAAGTCGGCTCCAGCCTGAGTTCCCTGGAGAAGGAACAGCTGATCGGATTCCTCCGGGCCAACAAGGACATCTTCGCCTGGATGCCCGCCGATATGCCGAGAGTCGACCCCGAGGTCATGGTTCACCGGCTCCAGGTGAGACCAACTTGCAGACCCGTAAAGCAAAAGAAGCGGAGATCCGCCCCGGAACGACAGCGAGCTGCGGCCGAGGAAGTGGACAGACTCCTCGAGGCCGGCTTCATCCGGGAGGTCTCCTATCCAGATTGGCTCGCCAACGTGGTCCTTGTGAAGAAAACCAATGGAAAATGGCGTATGTGCGTGGACTACACCGACCTGAATAAGGCCTGCCCATTGGATAGCTTCCCCCTTTCGAGAATCGACCAGCTCGTGGATTCCACTTCGGGGCACCAACTCTTGACCTTCATGGACGCCTTTTCGGGATACAACCAAATCCGAATGGCGCCAGAAGACGAGGAGAAGACAGCTTTCATCACCGACACGGGCACTTATTGCTACAAAGTGATGCCGTTCGGGCTAAAGAATGCAGGAGCTACATACTAGAGGTTGGTCAACCAAATCTTCAAGGACCAGATAGGCTGAAACATGGAGGTCTATGTGGACGACATGCTGGTAAAAAGACGGACAGCCGAATACCATGTGGCCGACCTCGATGAAATATTCTCCAAGCTCAGGAAGTACCAAATGAAGCTTAACCCGGCCAAGTGTGCGTTCGGAGTCACCTCGGGCAAATTTTTGGATTTTATAGTAACCCAGCGCGGAGTCGAAGCTAACCCCGAGAAGATTCGGGCGCTGCAGGAGATGGTACCACCAAAGACGGTTAAGGAGGTACAACGACTCACTGGGCGGATCGCGGCCTTGGGAAGATTTGTCTCCAGGTCAGCCGAGCGGTGCCTCCCATTCTTCAGAATTCTCAAGCGACCAAAGGACTTCTTGTGGTCGGGAGAGTGCCAACAAGCTTTCGAAGAACTTAGATGCCTTCTCGCCTCTCCGCCACTGCTCACCAAGCCTCAACAGGGCGAGCTTCTCTACCTGTACTTGGCTGTCTCCCCGGTCGCAGTGAGCTCGGTCCTAGTCCGAGAAGAGGACAAGCTTCAAAAGCCTGTCTACTACACCAGCCGGGTCCTCAGAGATGCTGAGACCCGATATTCTAAGCTGGAAAAGACAATCTTCGCCCTAATCATCTCAGCCCGAAGACTTCGACCCTACTTCCAAGCTCACACAGTAGCCATACTGACCGACCAGCCAATAAAGCAGATCTTACAATGATCGGACCGGGCCGGGAGAATTGCCAAATGGGCAGTCAAGCTCGGAAAGTTTGATCTCGAATATCGCCCAAGACCGGCAATTAAAACTCAAGCGCTCGCTGATTTTATCGTAGAATGCACCCTGCCAGACGACCCCGAGCACCTACACATACCAACGTAGGAAACCCCGAGGCCACCCTGGGTCCTGTACGTGGACGGCTCCTCGACCTCGGGGGGTAGCGGAGCAGGACTCATCCTCACCAGCCCGAATGGGGTAGTTGCAGAGCAAGCCTTACGCCTCGAGTTCCCTGCCTCGAACAATGAGGCGGAATATGAGGCACTCATCGCTGGGCTCAAATTGGCAAGAGAGTTGAAGGTCGAAGACCTAAAAGTCTATAGCGACTCCCAGCTGGTCGTAAGCCAAGTTCTAGGAGATTTTGAAGCAAAAGAGCTCTCAATAAAGAAATATCTTCATAAAGTACGGGAACTCATCTCCGCCCTGAGCGCCTTCAATATTCAGCATATTCCCAGAGTGGAGACCTCAAGGCCGACCTGTTGTCAAAGTTGGCGACCTCTCGCATGAGCGAGCTCCCCAAGGCGACGGCGCTCGAATATCTCCAAACACCCAGCACAGAAGAGCCTGACCTGGCCATGTGCATAGACACCGAGCCGAGCTGGATAGATGAGCTCGTCGACTATCTACAAAGTGAGGTCCTCTCCGAGGATGAGCTCGAATCTCACCGGATCAGGCGCCAAGCTTCCCGATTCATATTATATGAAGGCAAGCTCTACCGGAAGTCGTTTACCTCTCCTCTCCTCAGATGCCTCCGCCCGTCTGAAGCAGACTATACTATGCGAGAGGTCCATGAAGGGATATGCGGGAACCATTTGGGAGGCCGAGCACTGGCTCAAAAAATGTTGCGCCAAGGATATTTTTGGCCTACACTCCAGAAGGACACACTAGACTTTGTCCGAAAGTGCGATCGATGCCAGCAAAATGCCAATGTCCAGCGCTGTCCTTCGGTCCCACTGACTTCAATCGGTGCACCTTGGCCGTTTGCCCAGTGGGGCATCGACATCCTGGGGCCATTCCCCCTGGCGACCAGGCAGAGAAAATTTCTGGTCGTCTCCATCGACTACTTTACCAAGTGGGTCGAAGCCGAGCCTGTGGCCCGGATCACCGAGCAGAAAATGAGGGACTTCGTCTGGAAGTCAATCATTTGCAGGTTTGGGCTCCCCAACATCCTTATATCTGATAACGGTCGTCAGTTTGACAACATCCGTTTCAGAGAATTCTGCTCCGAGCTCGGAATCGACCACCGCTTCACCTCGGTAGCTCACCCCCAAACAAATGGAGAAACTGAAGTGACGAATTGCACCATACTCCAAGGACTCAAAGCCAGGCTGGACCGATCCAAGGGGCAATGGGCTGAAGACCTCTACAACGTCCTGTGGGCCTACAGAACAATATTTCGGCTCCCCACTGGCGAGACCCCCTTTAACTTGGCATACGGAACGGAAGCCGTCATTCCTCTGGAAATCGGGCTCCCCTCCCTAAGTGTCGAGCACTACAACGCGGCCTCCAACTCCTCCCAACTCAGAGAGAACCTGAACCTCATCGAGGAGACCAGGAAGGCGGCCCGGGTTCGTATGGCAAGGTACCAACGAAAGACAGCACAATACTTGAACTCCAGAGTAAAAGCCAAGCTCTTCAAGGTAGGAGATCTCGTCCTTAGGAGGGCCGAGGCTTCTCAGCCCGCCGAGCAGGGGAAGCTAGCCCCGAATTGGGAAGGACCATACCGAGTCACGCGAGTTCAGCGACCCGGAGCTTACAAGTTGGGAACCCTCGAGGGGGCTCCTATCCCTCGAAGCTGGAACTCTGAGAACCTTCGGATATACTACCAATGAGCCCTTTAGGAGTCATCAACAAACAGGAATGCAATTCTCTCTCCATTTGTGATAATTTGTTTACGGTTCTTCATTAATTACCTCATACTCCTGACGCTGGGACACATAAATCCCAGGAAATCCCGACAAAGCTCGGATGCCCGAAAGTTTGAATGCTCGACGGAGCTCGGGCGCCCATCTGCTCGACAAAGTTCGGGATGCTCCGTAGGTCGACCGTAGAGTCTCAAACTTTCTCGACCTCAGAAAGCGTCGCAGGTCGACAGTGCATTTCCAGACCCCTCGACCTCGCGCACGATACCTCGACAAAGTTCGGGATGCCCCGTAGGTCGACCGTAGAGTCTTAAACTTCCTCGACCTCGGAAAGCGTCGCAGGTCGACAGTGCGTTCTCAGACCCCTCGACCTTGCGCACGATACCTCGACAAAGTTCGGGATGCCCCGTAGGTCGACTGTAGAGTCTCAAACTCCCTCGACCTCGGAAAGCGTCGCAGGTCGACAGTGCGTTCCCAGACCCCTCGACCTTGCGCACGATACCTCGACAAAGTTCGGGATGCCCCGTAGGTCGACCGTAGAGTCTCAAACTCCCTCGACCTCGGAAAGCGTCGCAGGTCGACAGTGCGTTCCCAGACCCCTCGACCTTGCGCACGATACCTCAATAAAGTTCGGGATGCCCCGTAGGTCGACCGTAGAGTCTCAAACTCTCTCGACCTCGGAAAGCATCGCAGGTCGACAGTGCGTTTCCAGACCCCTCGACCTTGCGCACGATACCTCGACAAAGTTCGAGATGCCCGTAGGTCGACCGTAGAGTCTCAAACTCCCTCGACCTCGGGATGTGCCACCGGATCAACTGCAAACCCGAGTTCCAGGTGTTGAGCTCGACTCTCCGACTGAAGTCGGAATGCCCCGAGAACCCGTTCCAAACTCCCTCAACCTCGGGTAGTATCGTGGGTCGACTGCAAGCCCGAGCATCTTCGGCCTTGCATCCATCGGCAAAAACCAGGATTTTCCGTGATGACTTTCCCCGACCGCGAAAAGATTGGCAAAAACGGGGACCTTTACAGACCCCCCGATCTGCAGAAGACCACCTTTAAAGAATGTCCCTTGGAGACGATCCCAGAGCGGACTCGGCCGTCAACCTGAAGTGCTCGGCCCCGATGGTGCGAAAGGTATTACTTACCTAGCACCTACATTTATCGCATTTACTTTATGCACCAGGATGGTCGACGAAGTCTCGGTCGAGCTCAAGATTTCAAGGGTGAGATGCCTAGCCGAGCCAAATACAAGCCAAAGAACGAGGGAGCAGGCTACGCCTTGGCCCCGACACTGCATACGGATACGTGTCCCCGAAGCCAAACAACGCTTCAAAGAGCTGACCGCAGAATACACCCGACAGTGAGAAAGGTATTCCTCACTCAACACTTATGCTATCGCGTTCGTTTGCTTACGCTATAATATTCAACAGTCTCGACTAAGCTCGGAAGCTCCCCCGACCAGGGTTGAGATCCGTCTAATGTCCGTTCGAACCTTGGTTCATAACCCCGTCGGGGACAGGCTTTAGAACCTCTACGAGTTTATACCCGTAAAGCCGAGTCTAAAGACCCGACCAAAGCCTCTTGGAAGGTTAACCCCGCCAAGGCCAAAGAATCGAGCTCGATGCTCCGAAAATTCGGATCCAAGAACCCGGCAGAATTCGGTTCCGAGCTCAAGGGCTCGGCAAGTCCGAGCTCCGACCAGAGCGCGAAATCGATTAAAGTTTGAAACGAGTTCCTATCAGATCTAAGTTCGGAGCATTTTCTAATGGGCCTATGCTTATCGAGCCCGAAAACCTGTTAAAAGGAACTAGATCTAACCGGTTGAGAAGGAAAAGGCAAAACAGGAGTAAATTTAGAATGAACTTAGAAAAGAGATCTTCATTAATAAAAGCCCGAAGGCCAAGTACAAGACTTGGGCTTGGCCATACACTTTTAGGGGCCGACCTTACTTAAAAAAAAAAAAAAAACAACAAAGGTAAATCCCGAAGAGGCGGGCGCTGCTCCTTAGTTATCCGCAGTCATCGCCTCGGCCCGGGCCACGTCAGCAACTTGAGGGGCAGCATCAGAAGCTCCTTCGACCGCCGAAATTTCACCCTCCTCGGCCGTCGGGGGTTCGGCCCTATCCGAGTCTTCGAACGCGTTGAGCCCCTCGACCCCTGCTCCGGGTCGGAGTAGATCAAGGTCGAACTCGGGGCAGAGCCGCCTCAGTTGATTTTGGAAGTCATTGAAGCCGCGAACGAGCCCATCCACGGCCTCCTCCTCCATCAGTTTCTGGAACTCTTCCGATTTTCGGAAGAGTTGGACCGCCCTCTTTGCCTCCTCTTCGACCTTGAGGTGAGCCTCCTTCACCTCCTGCTCGCGGATAGCGAGCACCGAAGTGGCCTCGGTCAGACGCGCCTCTGAAGCACGCAACTCTGACCTGGCTAGGGCGTGTGCGCCCTTCTCCTCCTCGAGCTCGGCGTTCAGAGCCCAAATCTCATCCTAGGCCGCCTCCACCTTCGCTTGGAGCGCTTTTTGCTCGGCCTCAGACGCGAGGCGCCTCGCCTCGGCTTCCTCCTGCCCCCGCTGATACTTTCGGGCTCGTTCCCGATAGTCTGCGACAATATGCATCAGCGTTTCGATCTCGTGGAGGTGCTGTAAAAGAGAGATAAGAAACAAAGTCCGAGCCAATTCGAAACGAACTTACACAAATGCAAAGGCAAACTTACCCGGATGGCAGAACAGATGGTCGTATCCATGAAGGCGCCATAACTCATGGACCGGACCTTGGCCTGGTCGGCCGGGAGCAGCGCGACCCGAAGAACTTCGCGCGCCGTTTGGGGATTATCCAGGGCCAAATCGCCCTCGAAGACTGCCCAACCAGGAGCATAAGGTACTCTCTCCTGGTGGCCTTGATCCCCCGACAGGCCCGGAGAACTGGGCCTTGCTGGGCTCGATGAATGCGGCTCCGCAGCCCCCTGACTGCTACTCGGCTCGGGACCAGGGAGTTGGGGTTGGGCAGGTGCCCAACCCGACCGCTGTGAGATGGGGGCGGGACACGCAAGCGTAAAAGCCCCCGTAGGGCCCCTACCCTCTTGACCGTGGTTCGGAGCCTCCATCCGAACAGTTCTAGCCACCCTCGTCCCGGCAACCATGCCAGATGAAGACCTGGCTTTCTTCCTGGGCTCGAGAGGGGCCCCACCAGCTTCGGCCGCCCTCTTCTGGAACCGAGCATACAAGGCCGAATCCTTCGTCACCATTTTTGGAATGTCTGAGAGCAAAAAAATAAAGAAAAAGGGTAAATATCAGGAAATAAGACCAAGCAAAAAAACAAAACACGAATAGAAACTACCCTTACCCTGAGGACGCGCCGAGCTCAGGCCGACGTTAACCAGAGTATCCTCGCTCACAAGGTCGTTTAGCAGAATGTCCTCCTCGAGGCCGCTAAGGGCATCGAGGATCTTCTGCTCGCCCTTGGACAGGATGGGGAGCTTGTTGACGGCCTTGAACCGGGCCTGCTCCCACCGAGGATTGAACTCCCACGTCCGCTCGGAAGACAAAAAGAAAAATTTCTTTTTCCATCCGTGGATGGATGAAGGAGCCCCCCGGAAAAGCGGCCGACCACCCCGAATGGCAAGGTAAAGCCACTCTCCGTCACCCGGGTTGGACTTCAATAAGAAGTACCACCGAAAAACGTTGACGGAGGTCGGCATCCCGTGCAAAAGGCACAAGGATAAAAAACCGACTATAGTTCTCCACGCGTTCGGAACGAGTTGCGCCGGGACGATCTGATATGTCGCCAGCAACTCGTTCACAAGCCCATGAAGGGGGAACCGCAGGCCGGCCCAGAGTGATTCTGTGTACACTCCGATCCGGCCCGGAGGGGGCCTGGTCACCCGATCCCTCGACCCCGCGGATTCCAAGCGGAACCCGTACTGAGGGAAGAACCACTTCTCGACCATTTCCATCTCCTTGACACTAATGGCGGACCCAACCTCATCGGGACCACGACCCATCCTAACAAAAAAAAGGGGGAAGGGGGAAAGAAACGAACGAGAACAAGGGCCTCCCGAGCAGACGAAAGAGAGCATCTATCAAGATCACTGCCAGAAATGAAGAGAAACTGGAGTGAAGGTCCCGGGAGGCCGCTGGAGGAACGGGGAAGGGGATAGTTGGAGGATAAGCAGCAAAAGTCGCCAAATAGAAACCCTCAGGGCTAAGTTGAGGGCTTGTATAAACCTTTTCAACAGCCCAGATCGGCAAAACAGGATCCCACGTCCCGTTTAGATCGTGCCATGTGCCGATCCCGAGAGCCATACGAGCATATCCAGTTCGAATCGACGCCTTGAATGTCGAATCAAGGCGGCATGACATCGGATCGCGGAGCCACATCATGAGCCCACGACACGAGGCCGTTTCGAAGGGCGAAAAGGCGTCGCCCCATATCTCCTTATTAATATCACCTTGAAACGTGCAAAACGTCACCAAAATTCGAAAACTCAGTCCCTACCAATGCGGCATTAAATGAACTACTTTTCGTGTCCGAGCCCGCAAGCGGCTCGAACTAGGAAGTCGGAGGGTAGTGTTGGGAAAAAATCCAAATCATCCAAAAGATGTTGTTTCAAGGGGCGCCCGATGCAAGGCAGCCACCTCGGCCAGGCGCTCGACCAGAGGGCGCCGACCAAGCAATACCCGGGCCGTAGGCGCCGTTGGCGCCCGACTTAAGGCAGCCAGCTCGGCCAGGCGCCCGATCAGAAGGCGCCGACCAGGCAATGCCCGGGCCGCAAGCGCCCGATTTGGGGCAGCCAGCCCCGCTCAACGCCCGGCCGGATGCCAAGTTCCGAAGCATCCCACCCTAGTACTCGGCCTCGGCCTGACACCTTTTGGGAGCCAAACTCCAGACCCTCAAATCTCGCCATATCAGGCTACCGCCAGACCATTAATGTGCATGGCCTCTGTAGGCCTCCAGTGCACTCAACCATTAATGAGCACGACTCAAGATGATCTCCGGATCACTCGACCTTCAAAGCGTATGACCTTCCCCGATCACCGGTTCGCTCAAGATGATCTCCAGCCGAGGCTCCTCCTCGGATAGTGTTGATGACGCCGGCGATGGGCCTGTTGGCATTCGAACCTTCAGGCTGTGCTGCTCCTTCGGCGGGCTGCTTTTCTTCACGCCGGCCTTGCACAAACCGATCGAGCACCCCTCGGCGGATGAGTGCTTCGATCTCATTTCGGAGCTGGTAACACTCCTCGGTATCATGGCCTTGATCCCGGTGGAAACGGCAATACTTCCGGTTATCGCGCCGGGTTCGGGTATCAGGCTTCAGAGGTGGGAGCCGGATGCGATCCCGACTCTCGATCTCCATGAGGATTTCGGCCCGAGGAGCGTTGAGGGGAGTGTATCTTTCATACCTCCCTTCAGGTGCAGGGGCTTGCAGTGGGAACCTCGGGCGGGGTGGTGACCTCTGCCGTGGCGGTCCCCTCAGCCGGGGTGGACTCTTTGGGCGGGGCGGATTCTTAGCTCGTTGCGGAGACGGGCTTTTAGGCTGGCCGCGCTCCTCGCGGCGTCTCTTCTTGGGGTTCTGCTC
This sequence comes from Phoenix dactylifera, assembly GCF_051530095.1. Lineage (NCBI taxonomy): Eukaryota > Viridiplantae > Streptophyta > Magnoliopsida > Arecales > Arecaceae > Phoenix > Phoenix dactylifera. The sequence continues at coordinate 69,140,269 of NC_143190.1, read as the reverse complement.
GGCTCCGCCCCGCCTGGCTGCCACGGCTTCTTCTGCCTTGGCGTACTTCCGCGCCCGAGCGAACATTTCGGTGAGGTCCGCGGGAAAACTCTTCTCGATCGAGAAGAGAAATCTGTAGGACCGGGCTCCAGTCTTCAGCGCCGACATGGCGATTGACTGGTCAAGCTCCCGGACCTTCCATGTTGCGGAGGTGAACCGATCCAAATACTCCTTGAAGGATTCTCCCTCCTTTTGTTTGATATCAAGGAGGGAGTCGGATGTCCGCCGCTGGGGCTGGCTGGCGGCGAAATTGCCAACAAACTGTCTGCCGAGCTGCTCAAAGGAGGAGACAGTACTCGGCTTTAGCCCGGTAAACCACAACCGGGCTGGTCCTCGGAGTGTCGCCGGAAAAGCTTTGCACATCATGGCCTCCGAGGCTCCTTGTAGGGCCATTAAGACCCGGTAGCTTTCCAGGTGGTCCAGGGGATCAGCCTTGCCGTTGTAGGGCTCCACCTGGGGCATCTTGAACCGTAACGGGACCGGTTCATCTTCAATTTCCTGGGAGAAGGGCGACTTCGTATTGAACTCGAAGTCGCCGTTACGTCCTGACTTCCTCCCGTGGAGTGCCTGGATTTGACGTTCCAGCCTCTCGACCTTCCGGTCGAGTTCATCGTTCTGGAGAATCGCTGCAGCGGTTCGTTCGAGCGCAGGTTGCCCTGGAACCGACTCAGCTTCTGAAGGCTGTGGCCAACCTCCGTGGCCTCGGGCTGGGCGCTCTCTCCAGGGGGAGGCCTGGACTTGGGAGTCCTGACCTTGAGGGGGAAGTCCACTTGTAGGATGCTCCGGCTGAACCGGAGCTGGAGGAGGCGGTGCCGTTGGGATGCCCCTGGGTTGCAGGCTTTGGACAGCGGTAGCCAGGGCCTGCACTTGTTGTACCAGGGCATCGAACTGCTCCGGCCGAACTTGATGAACTGACTCGGTCGGAGGTGATGAGTTCCGGACGGAACGCTCCGGACTAGGTGGAGGTCGTTGAGAGGCATTGGAAGCCCCTTTGCTTCTTAGTTTCATGGCAGCGAACTCGGTCCCTTCCTCTAGCGCCAACTGTTGCTGGAAATTGGACCCGGGGGCCGCCGCGAAGCCGGAGAAGGAGGAGCTCCGCTGCTACAGGGGGCGGACGGCGGTGCGCCGGCCGGCTGCGTCCTCCACCGTGGGGCGTGGGAGCGTCCGAAGAGGGGTGGTGCGTCCAGTCCTGTCCTGTCCTGCAAAAAAGCCGGTGGCCGGGCTCCCCGGCGCCGGCCCTCCGATGCCTAAGTCAGAGGGGGCAAGTATGTGGAGAGAGCGGGGAGGAGAGTATGTGGAGAAGACACAGAGGATATCTGGATAAGATCAAGAAGATGAAAGGGATGATGTCATCAATTGTGTCTGTGCTTCCTCCCACCCCGTCCCGGAGGGTTCAGTCCGTCTGGAGAGAGTCCCCCTCCTCTTCCCCCCCAGGCTTCCTTTTATAAAAGAATTTGGTTACCTGGGAGGTGACAGGAGGTTTGTCCTGTTCTGTGATAATTGGGCACGATTTAGCCCATTAATGGCGTAGTGGAGAACGGGACCGGATCAGACCGGAACCAGGGAGTTGTCACGGTCGATCGGACCTGTTGGAGTTGTTGAACCGCCGGCCGTGGTGGGCCTGGGGTCCGTGGATGGTAAGTGCATTTATTACCGAATGAACCGGCGGTCAGGTAGAGCCATACGCTCTGATGGTTCAGTGATCCGGAGATCGTCTTGGGCCGTGTTCATTAAATGACTGAGTGCATCGGAGACTTGAGGGAGTCTCGTGCATTAATGGCAGGTCGTGGCGAATGCCTGCGGAGATCTTATGCCTTGATGGCTTGAAGATAGCGGCAGGTTATAGTGGAGTTGTCAGGTCCCTTGGACTTTAGGCAGAGGTTAAACATTAAGGCATCGGCTCGGCAGGGGTGCCGAGCCGAGCTGGTCGCCCAATGGGGCGCCCTGTGGCGGGGCCGCTTTGAGTACTCCTGGTCGGCGCTCTTTAGGCGAGCACCTTCTAGCAGAGCGCCTCTATTCGGCGCTTTTTGCCCCCGGGTCGGCATCCCTTGGCCGAGCATCCCTACTTTGATTATTTTGGCTGGGCGCCCCTTCTTGGCGCTCTCTCTGGTCGGCATCCCTTGGCCGAGTAGTTCTCTGGTCGGCACTTTCTGACCGAGCAGCTCTCTGGTCGGCACTCTCTGACCGAGCAGCTTTCCGGTCGGCGCTCTTTGGCTGAGCGCCTCCGTGGATGTATGACTTGGGGTTTTTCCCCCAACACTACCCCCCGACTTCCGAGTTCCAGTTGGCTACCAGCTGGAGCGCGGGAAGTAGCTTTAGTTGGGTCATTACGAATTCCAAAAATTTCGATTTACTGCGCGTTTTGAATTATCGGAAGCTTCGAGGTGCCTTTAATAGGCGGCGTCTCTTCCTTCCCGAAAAGCCTCATTATTGGGACACTTTTTGCGAAGCGTCCTCGCATCGTGGGCTCATGATGGGGCCGCACGATCTTCGATTGCGGACGCCTTTCCGCACGATCCGATGGGGCGCTTCGATGTTCGAAGCGCTAGCCCTAATTAAATGCGTCGTTCTGTCTTTTAGACCGACACGTGTTATCATCTAACCGGGACGCAGCGTTTTCTTCGCTGATCTGGGCCGTTGGGGAGGTCTATATAAACTCTCCCCCGGCCCCCTGTCCTCTTTCTATTGCTTTCTGCTTCCAGCTTCCTATTCTTCCAGTCTTCCTCAGACCGAAGTCCCTTTTCTCCGGCATCTTCCCCAGGTCCCCCTTCTTTTTGACTTCTCTCTCTTGCAATGGGTTCTTTGCCTAGTGAGGTAGTGTCCACCATGAGTGTCCTGGAGGTCGAGATGACCGAAGAGTGGTTTTTTCCTCTTCACGGGTTCCGTTTGGAACCCGCCAGGCGAAGGGATCGGATAACCGATCCTCCGGTGGGCCGGATCGGAGTGCACTCGGAGTCACTCTGGGCCGGCCTCCGGTTTTCTCTTCACAGCTTCGTGAATGAGTTGCTGGCGGTATGCCAGTTGGTTCCGGCGCAACTTACTCCGAACGCTTGGAGGACAGTGATGGGTTTCCTGTCACTGTGTTTACTGCAGGGGATTCCTACCTCTGTCAACGTCTTCCGGCGACTTTTTATTTTTAAGTCGAATCCGGAAGACGGGGAGTGGCTCTACATTGCCCTTCGGGCGGGTCGGCCACTCTTCCATGGTGCCCCCTCATCCATTCATGGCTGGAAGGAGAAATTCTTCTTCCTGGGTTCTGAACGGTCCTGGGGGTTTGACCCCAGGTGGAGGCCGGCCCAGCTTAAGTCCATCAACAGGCTCCCCCAGCTTTCTCCGCGTGAGCAGGAGATCCTCGACACCATCCGCAGCCTTGGGGACGGGATTTTGCTGAACGGCCTCATTAGCGAGGACGCTCTGGTGAACGTGGGCCTGAGCTCGGCACGTCCTCAGAGTAAGGATAATTACAGCAACCTTTTATTTCCTTAATTGTTCTAATGTTCTAATTTTGTTCGTCTTCGCAGACATCGCGAAGATGGTGACAAAGAGCGAAGTTCTTTATGCTCGCTTCCAGAAGAGAGTGGCCGAGCTCTCAGGAGAGCCCGCCGAGTCGAGAAAGAAGCAGAAGGTCTCGGCAACCTCGACTCCCTCAGCGGCGGTGGTGGCCGAGGCGGGTCCTTCTCGCCCCGCGCATCCCGAGGCGGGGCCTTCTCGCCCTGCGCATCCCGAGGCGGGGCCTTCTCGCCCCGCTGACTCCGAGGCGGGTCCTTCTCAGCCCGCACGCCCTGAGGCTGATCGGGGAGAGGGCGCGGGCTCCGGGGGCTCGGGCTCCAGAGCCCCGATGGCGCCCCTATGCCCGGCGCCCTTGGCGCAGGTCCCTGGTCGGCAGGACGCTCCAGTTGCCGACCAGGGGAGGAGTTCAGCGGGTCCCGTGCTTGCACGCCCCGTTATAGTTGTGCGGCGGTCAGATCGGCCGCTCATCCGACCCCAGCCCCCTAGCTCCGCGGCGGGGAGCAGTCAGGGAGCCCCGGGGTCGGCTCTGCCTAGGCCAGCCGATGCTGGCCTTCCGGGCCTATCAGGCTCGGAGGAACGGGTGCCCTATGCACCCACCTGGTCAGTGTTCGAGGGTGACTCAGCCCTCGAAAACCCACAAGTGGCGCGCGAGGTATTTCGGCTCGCGCTGCTCCCGGCTGACCGGGCCATGATGCAGTCCATGAGCTACAACACTTTCATGGACTTTACCCGCTGCAATACCGTCCGGGTGAGTAAAATTTTCCTCTTACGTGATTTGTAGAGATTTTTTACTCGTGGTGCCTTACGTCTCTTTTTTACAGCACTTGCACGAGACGGAGATGCTGATGCACCTGGTTCAAGAGTACCGGGAGAAAGCCCGGAGGTGCCAGCGCAGCTACGAGGAGGCCCAGAAGAGGTACATGGCCGCCGAGGCGAAGTACCTGGCCTCCGAGGAGAAATACCAGGCCTCTGAGGCCGAACAGCAGGTGCTCCAAGGGAAAGTCGGAGCATCTGATGAAAAGATTCGAGCTCTGACCGCTGAGCTCGATGAAGAGAAGGGCGCGCACGCATTGGCGAGGTCCGAGCTGCGCGCCGCAGAGGCTCGATTGGCCAAAGCCGAGCAGGCGTTGGCTTCCCGCGAGCAGGAGGTGGGGGATGCCCGCCTCCGACATTCGGAGCTCGAGCAGGAGCTGAGGGGCCTCGAGCGGAAAGCCGCGTACCACGAGGCCCGGGAGATAGAGGCCCGGGAGAACGCCCAAAACGCAGTGAAGCTCTTCCGCGAGTCGGAGGAGTTTTGCGAACTCATGGCAGAGGAGGGCGTGAACGGGCTGATCCAAGGCTTCCGGGATTTCCGCAACCAGTTGCGGCAGCTTCTCCCGGACTTCGATGTAAACCTGCTCAAGCCGGGAGCAGGGGTCAAAAGGCCGGGGGCGGAGGCGGAGGCAGAAACTCCGGAAGTCGACCAAGGAGGTCTGGCCGAGGCGGCCGAAGCCGTCCCCGAAGTTGCCGAGGTCGCCTCTGAGGCTACCCCCATTGCTGCCGAGGCCACCGAAGAGGTCTCGCGTGCTGAGCCAACCAGTCCCGGTACTGCCGAGGCCGAAGTGGTCGAGCTCGAGCCTTCGATGTAATTTTGGTTATTTCTTGTAAAGTCGGGATGGCCTCCCATACTTGTAAGGGCCAAACCCGAGTTTTGTACTTAGCCTACGGGCCTTTTTGAAATGAATATGCATTTCCTTTTGGAAACTCGTCTGTCGTAGTCCAAGTTTTTCTGCTCGGATCCATTTTAGGTTCCGAAGATATAAGCTCTAGGGCCTCAGCTTTTCCCGCCACAGGGTTTGAGTTTAAGCTTGGCTTGTCGAGCTTCATTGCTCGGTCCTTCAACCAGTGGTATAGCAACGCTTGAGCTTATACCAAGGATTCGGGCTCGGAGAGTTTTTCGGTGCCTAGTCCAGGACTTGACCGAGCCCTAAGGCGGTCACCAGGACTCAAATTTCAGCGAAGTTACCTATTTCCAATCCTCGCGTTGCCGGGGCGGACCACGTTCGTTTCTAACGAACAAGTCAAATGCCCGTCAGCTTGTGACGGGGATTCGCCGGACTTTGTATGATAATGTGCTGGTGTCACGAGCACTCCTTCGCCGAGGCGATCGAAGACGCTCCTCTGCTCGGTGTCCGCTACTTGAGGACATCGGCAGAGAAAATTCGAGAACAGAATAGGTAATGTAAACATTAATGTAGAAACATAAATGGGTACCTTGTACCGTGTGCGTCCTTGTGCCGAGGCGACTGAAGACGCTTCTCTTGTACCATGTGTCCTTGCGCCGAGGCGACTGAAGACACTTCTCTGCTCGGACTCCGTTCTTTGGGGACGCCGACAGAGATCCGGTGATGAAGAGCGGGCCGAACTCGTTGGCTGAAGCCGGGGCATCCCTATAACTCATCTCGATGTCTCGAGCATCCCTATAGCCGGGGCATCCCGACGTCTCGGGGCATCCTGACTGTAGTCAGGGTAGGAGCACGAGCCGAGCTCGTCCGGTCAGAGAGGACCGCTAACTCATAGCCGATGGAGCACGAGCCGAGCTCGTCCGGTCAGAGAGGACCGCTAACTCATAGCCGATGGAGCACGAGCCGAGCTCGTCCGGTCAGAGAGGACCGCTAACTCATATCCCGACGTCTCGGGCGTCCCTATAGCCGGGGCATCCCGACGTCTCGGGGCATCCCGACGGATCGGGGCATCCCGACGTCTCGGGGCATCCTGACCGTGGTCAGGGTAGGAGCACGAGCCGAGCTCGTCCGGTCAGAGAGGACCGCTAACTCATAGCCGATGGAGCACGAGCCGAGCTCGTCCGGTCAGAGAGGACCGCTAACTCATAGCCGATGGAGCACGAGCCGAGCTCGTCCGGTCAGAGAGGACCGCTAACTCATATCCCGACGTCTCGGGCCATCCCGACGGATCGGGGCATCCCGTTGCGGCAGGGCATCCCAATATATTGGGGCATCCTGACGTCTCAGGGTAGGAGCACGAGCCGAGCTCGTCCGGTCAGAGAGGACCGCTAACTCATAGCCGATGGAGCATGAGCCGAGCTCGTCCGATCAGAGAGGACCGCTAACTCATAGCCGATGGAGCACGAGCCGAGCTCATCCGGTCAGAGAGGACCACTAACTCATATCTCGACGTCTCGGGCGTCCCTATAGCCGGGGCATCCCGACGTCTCGGGGCATCCCGACAGATCGGGGCATCCCGACGTCTCGGGGCATCCTGACCGTGGTCAGGGTAGGAGCACGAGCCGAGCTCGTCCGGTCAGAGAGGACCGCTAACTCATAGCCGATGGAGCACGAGCCGAGCTCGTCCGGTCAGAGAGGACCGCTAACTCATAGCCGATGGAGCACGAGCCGAGCTCGTCCGGTCAGAGAGGACCGCTAACTCATATCCCGGCGTCTCGGGCATCCCTATAGCTGGGGCCTCCCGTTGCGGCAGGGCATCCTGACCGTGGTCAGGGTAGGAGAAATAATCCTGACACCATGAGATAATCAGAAAAATCGGTGAGCTCAAAATGAGTATGCGGACCATAAGTTTATTATAAAATGGAATTCATAAAACGAAATTCAATAGTTGAATAATGGGGAACCCCTTAGGGTTCTACTGATGGTACACGCGGAGATTTTCAGAGCTCCAGCTCCGTGGAATAAGAGTCCTGTCTAGGGACTCTAGCTGATAAGTCCTGGGTCGGCGGATGCGCGTGACTCGGTATGGTCCTTCCCAGTTTGGGGCCAGCTTCCCTTGCTCAGTTGGTCGGGAGGCTTCAGCTCTTCTGAGGACAAGATCCCTTGGTCTGAAAGATTTGATTTTGACCCTGGCGTTGTAGTACTGAGCTGTCTTTTGCTGGTACCTCGCCATACGAACTCGGGCGGCCTCCCTTGTTTCCTCGATCAAGTCGAGGTTGCTTCTGAGCTGCGAAGGGTTGGAGCCGGCATCATGATGCTCGACTCTTGGAGAGGGAAGCCCAAGTTCCAGCGAGATGACGGCCTCCGTTCCATATGTTAGGTTGAAGGGAGTCTCACCGGTGGGGACACGGAACGTGATCCGGTAAGCCCACAGGACATTGTATAGGTCTTCGACCCATTGTCCTTTGGATTTGTCGACCCTGGCTTTGAGACCCTGCAAAATAGTACGATTTGTTACCTCGGTTTCTCCATTCGTTTGAGGATGCGCGACCGAGGTGAAGCGGTGGTCAATGCCAAGCTCGGAGCAGAACTCTCTGAAGTGAATGTTGTCGAATTGGCGACCGTTGTCAGAGATGAGGATGCGGGGAAGCCCGAATCTGCAGATAATGGACTTCCAAACAAAATTCCGCATCTTTTGCTCGGTGATCCGGGCAAGGGGCTCGGCTTCCACCCACTTGGTGAAGTAGTCGATGGAGACGACCAGAAATTTTCTTTGCCCGGTGGCCAGTGGAAATGGCCCTAGGATGTCAATTTCCCACTGGGCAAAAGGCCAAGGGAAGCTGATAGAAGTCAAAGGGGCCGAGGGCCGGCGCTGAACATTGGCGTTCCTTTGGCACCGGTCACATCTTTGGACGAAGTCCATAGCATCCTTCTAGAGTGTCGGCCAATAGTACCCTTGACGCAAAATTTTATGGGCCAATGCTCGCCCTCCCAAATGATTCCCGCAAATCCCTTCGTGGACTTCGCGTAGGGCATAATCAGCCTCCGTTGGGCGGAGGCATCTGAGGAGGAGAGAGGTGAAGGATCTCCGATAGAGCTTTCCCTCGTACAATATGTACCGGGTAGCGAGGCGTTTGATCCGGCGAGCCTCTTGTTCGTCGGTGGGGAGGACTTCGTCTTGCAGGTAGCCGATGAGTTCGTCCATCCAGCTTGGCTCGAACTCAGTGCAGAGGGTCTGCTCGGGCTCATCCGTACTAGGCTTTTGGAGATACTCCAGTACTGCCTCCTTGGGAAGCTCGCTCATGCGAGAGGACGCCAGCTTTGATAGCTGGTCGGCCCTGAGGTTCTCCGACCTGGCAACATGTTGAATGTGAAAAGAGTCCAGGGTTGAGGCGAGATCCCGTACCTTCTGAAGATACTTCTGCATGGTCGGGTCTCTGGCTTCGAAGTCGCCCACAATTTGGTTGACGACGAGCTGAGAATCGCTGAAGGCCTTCAAGTCCTTCACTCCTAGCTCTTTGGCTAGCTTGAGCCCGGCGACGAGCGCTTCGTACTCCGCCATATTATTGGAAGCAGGGAACTCGAGACGCAGGGCTTGCTCGGTGACCACTCCTTCTGGGCTAGTGAGGATGAGCCCTGCTCCGCTACCCCCCGAGTTTGAAGAGCCATCGACATGCAGAGTCCATGTCAAACTCGGGGTCTGCTCCACTGGTGGTTCAGGTTCGGGCTCGATCTCATGCAGTATAGTGCACTCGACAATAAAGTCTGCGAGCGTTTGTGCTTTGATCGCCGGTCTGGGTCGGTACTCGATGTCGAATTCGCCGAGCTCGATGGCCCATTTGGCGATCCGTCCCGCGCGATCTAATTTCTGCAGGATCTGCTTGACCGGCTGGTCGGTCAGCACAGCCACTGTGTGGGCTTGGAAGTACGGTCGGAGCCTTCGAGCCGAGATGACCAGAGCATAGGCGGTCTTCTCGAGCTTGGTGTATCGGGTCTCGGCGTCCCTCAAGACCCGGCTGGTATAATACACTGGCTTTTGAAGTTTGCCCTCCTCTCGGACCAGGACCGAGCTTACTGCCACAGGGGAGACGGCCAGATACAGGTAGAGAAGCTCGCCCTGGTGAGGCTTTGTGAGCAGGGGAGGAGAAGCCAGGAGGTGCTTGAGCTCTTCAAAAGATTGCTGGCACTTGTCCGACCACAAAAAATTCTTCGGCTTCTTGAGGGCTGCGAAGAATGGAAGGCAGCGCTCAGCCGAGCGGGAGATGAATCTCCCGAGGGCTGCAACTCGGCCTGTGAGCCGTTGTACCTCCTTGACCGTCCTGGGGGGCGTCATCTTTTGGAGGGCTCGGATCTTCTCTGGATTGGCCTCAATTCCTCGCTGTGTAATAATGAAGCCGAGGAATTTGCCGAAGGTGACCCCGAATGCACACTTGGCTGGATTGAGCTTCATCTGGTACTTTCGGAGTGTGGAGAATGCTTCAGTGAGGTCGGCTATATGATCTTGCGCCACCTTGCTTTTCACCAACATGTCATCCACATAGACCTCCATATTCCGGCCTATTTGATCTTTGAAGATCCGGCTGACCAGTCTTTGATAGGTTGCCCCGGCATTTTTTGTTGCCCAGTAGATACAACCCAAGAGGGGGGGTGAATTGGGTCTTTTAAAACTTTTATGCTACTTCTAAAACTTTTTGATTAACTATGCTAAGTTGTATAGATGCACAGTGAAAGTTAAACTTAGCAAGGGTTTGATGTATAGACTTCGACTTGATTAAATATGCTTGCAACTAAAGGATGTGCGGATAAGAATTAAGCAAGCAATTTATCTAAGTAAGTAAGTGTGTTAGTTAGACAATAACTAGAGGCATTACAAACACAAAGGACATATAGTGGTTCGGTGCACCCCAGCACCTACATCCACTCCCCAAGACCTCTTGGAAATTTCACTATAATCCTACCGATTACAGCCGGTTGTTTTACAAGCTCACAACTCAACTTGTTGTTTTACGAGCGCACAACGAACTCGGTCGGTTTTTCCAGGCTCACCGACTAGAACCTCTCCGATTGTTTTCCCGGGATCACAATCAAACCCTTACACGTTGGTTTTACCCTCGGCTCACCAACAAACCTATCACCGTTGGTTTTCCCTTTGGCTCACCAACAAACCTTAACACCGTTGGTTTTTCTTTGGCTCACCAACAAACCTTAACCCCTTGATTCAATCCCTTGATTGAATCAAGTTACAAGATATTAAAACAAAGTATAAAACAAAACAAAGCTTCTTAAACAAGCAAATATGACAATATAAACAAATAGAGTAAAGAGAAGCCCTCAAACGAGTTTTGAAGATGGAGGAGCTCGGCTTCTTCTTTACTTGATCCTCCTCTGATTTGGCATGAAGTAGAGGATCCCCGAGGCAGCACACGGATGGAGAGGAAGCTTTCGGATTCACTTGGATGCTCTTCTTCTCTCTATTTCGTTTTGGATGGCCCTTTTGTGCTTATGGGAGATTTCCTTTGTAATCTCTTTGAGATCTCTTTCCTAGATGATCTCTCCCACTTCCATGAGTTCTCCCCTAGCTCTCTTCTTGTTTTTATAGCTTTAGATGGCGTGGAAACAAGAATATAGCCGTTAGAGACAAAAAAAAGAGCCGTTGGACACAGTCTGCATTTTCTGACAATGTTACCGTTGGGATCGGAGTCGACTCGCGCGTTCAGGAGTCGGCTCGCCTGTTGCAGGAGTCGGCTCGTGTTTTACCGGAGACGACTCGGCTACTGTTCCAAATTTGAATTAATGTGCTTGCCTCGACTGGGAGTCGACTCGTCTTAACCTGGAGTCGACTCGCCAACTTCTGGAGCTTGACTTGGCAATTTCGGAGTCGGCTCATCCACTGAAGTCCGTGGATCCAATTTTGAATTTTGTCCTCTCGAGTCGACTCGACTGTCCTGGGAGTCGACTCGAATCTCAGAGCCCGAACTTCCGATCCTCTGTCTTTTGGCTCGTCCAGTCTTGGAGTCGACTCGAACTTCCTTGGAGTTGACTCGGCTCTCAGTTTGCGAAACACAGCCTTCTGCCATCTTGGTGTAGCGCTGCCTTGGAGTCGACTCGAGCTGTCTGGGAGTCGACTCGAATCTCAGAGGCAGTAACTTGGTTTTCTGTCTGTTGATGGTCGCGGAGTCTCGGAGTCGACTCGTGCAATGCGGGAGTCGACTCGAATCTCAGAGTCCCAAAAATGCTCTCTGACTTTTTCTTTGTGTTCCGCTGAGAGTCGACTCTTGCTTTCTTTGGAGTCGACCTACCAACCATCGGAGTCGACTCGCGTTCCACTGGAGTCGACTCGAATCTCAGAGTCCCAAAAATGCTCTCTGACTTTTTCTTTGTGTTCCGCTGAGAGTCGACTCTTGCTTTCTTTGGAGTCGACCTACCAACCATCGGAGTCGACTCGCGTTCCACTGGAGTCGACTCGAATCTCAGACCCGAAAACTGCTCTCTGACTTTTCTGCCTGTGACTCCTAGGAGTCGACTCATACTTCCCCGGAGTCGACTCGGTAAACATTGGAGTCGACTCGAATTCCTCAGGAGTCGACTCGAAGACTATTCTTTCGAATTTTTCCTTTGATTTTACTCCTCCAATTTGAACCTTTTGAACTTTAAACTTGGGCCAATGAATTGTAGCTTTCTTCTAACTTTTCTTGAGAGCTTTTGGAGGCCTTCTTGTGTTCTTCCAACTTGCTATGTTCCTTGCAAAACAAATATCTTTCTCCTTGCAACATAAACATTAGTATCTATACTTCAAGGTTTTGTGATCATCAAAATCAATCTATGAATCAATCTTTGGGTCATCATTTTTCAAGCCGAGCGGCATCACCTTGTAGCAGTAGGTTCCCCCATCGGTGATAAAGGCGGTCTTCTCCTCGTCTTCTGGCGCCATGCGGATCTGGTTGTATCCGGAAAAGGTGTCCATGAATGCCAGCAGCTCGTGACCCGAGGTGGAGTCCATGAGCTGGTCGATGCTGGGGAGTGGGAAGCTGTCCTTTGGGCAGGCTTTATTCAGGTCGGTGTAGTCCACGCACATACGCCACTTCCCGTTGGCTTTCTTGACGAGGACCACATTGGCGAGCCACTCCGGGTAGGCTATCTCCCGGATGAAGCCAGCTCCAAGGAGCTTACTGACCTCCTCGGCTGCTGCTCGCTGGCGTTCAGGGGCGGCACCTCGCTTCTTCTGCCGCACAGGCTTGCTGGTCGGCTTTACTTGGAGCCGGTGGACCACGATCTCTGGATCTATCCCTGGCATGTCTGTAGGCGACCATGCGAAGACATCCATGTTGTCTCGCAGGAAATTGACGAGACGACTTCTCTCGTGCTCATCAAGGCCAGAACCGACCTGCACGGTTAGCTCAGGGAAGTTCTCTTGTAAGGAAACTTGGATCAGTAACTCACCAGGCTCTACCCGCTCTTTCTGAGGGTCGACCCGTGCGTCCATAACCTCGGTTGAGGGCTGGTCAGTCGCTGGGGCAGGCACCTTGGCGGGTCGCTTTGCCTCATGGGTCGCCAGGTAGCATCGCCTTGCCACCATTTGGTCTCCTCGGACTTCGCCGACCCCCTGGCTGGTGGGGAATCGCATGAGCAGGTGGTGAGTGGAGACCACCGCTCGGAGGGCGTTGAGGCCTGGCCTTCCGAGGATGGCATTGTAGACCGAGGGATGGCGTATCACGAGGAAGCTCATCCCCACGGTACTTTCACGGGGGGCGAGCCCGGCTGTGACCAAAAGGTCGATCTCGCCCTCTACTGGGACTGAATCCCCAGTGAATCCAACCAACGGAGCATTCATCCTCCGCAGCTGTTCTTTGGTCATCCCCATTTTACAATATGCACCAAAGTACAAAACGTTCGCCGAGCTTCCATTATCAACTAAGATGCGTTTTACATCAAATCTATTTATGATCATGGAGATGACCACGGCATCATCATGGGGAGTTTCGACTCCCTCTAAATCATTATCTGAAAAGGAGATGGCTTCAGAGGCGCGCAGGCGCTTTGAGGAGGTTTCTTCCTCCGAAGCTTCTCCAGCCGAGGCTCCTTCTCGGATAGTGTTGATGACGCCGGCGATGGGCCTGTTGGCATTCGAACCTTCAGGCTGTGCTGCTCCTTCGGCGGGCTGCTTTTCTTCACGCCGGCCTTGCACAAACCGATCGAGCACCCCTCGGCGGATGAGTGCTTCGATCTCATTTCGGAGCTGGTAACACTCCTCGGTATCATGGCCTTGATCCCGGTGGAAACGGCAATACTTCCGGTTATCGCGCCGGGTTCGGGTATCAGGCTTCAGAGGTGGGAGCCGGATGCGATCCCGACTCTCGATCTCCATGAGGATTTCGGCCCGAGGAGCGTTGAGGGGAGTGTATCTTTCATACCTCCCTTCAGGTGCAGGGGCTTGCAGTGGGAACCTCGGGCGGGGTGGTGACCTCTGCCGTGGCGGTCCCCTCAGCCGGGGTGGACTCTTTGGGCGGGGCGGATTCTTAGCTCGTTGCGGAGACGGGCTTTTAGGCTGGCCGCGCTCCTTGCGGCGTCTCTTCTTGGGGTTCTGCTCGGCTCCGCCCCGCCTGGCTGCCACGGCTTCTTCTGCCTTGGCGTACTTCCGCGCCCGAGCGAACATTTCGGTGAGGTCCGCGGGAAAACTCTTCTCGATCGAGAAGAGAAATTTGTAGGACCGGGCTCCAGTCTTCAGCACCGACATGGCGATTGACTGGTCAAGCTCCCGGACCTCCCATGTTGCGGAGGTGAACCGATCCAAATACTCCTTGAAGGATTCTCCCTCCTTTTGTTTGATATCAAGGAGGGAGTCGGATGTCCGCCGCTGGGGCTGGCTGGCGGCGAAATTGCCAGCAAACTGTCTGCCGAGCTGCTCAAAGGAGGAGACAGTACTCGGCTTTAGCCCGGTAAACCACAACCAGGCTGGTCCTCGGAGTGTCGTCGGAAAAGCTTTGCACATCATGGCCTCCGAGGCTCCTTGTAGGGCCATTAAGACCCGGTAGTTTTTCAGGTGGTCCAGGGGATCAGCCTTGCCATTGTAGGGCTCCACCTGGGGCATCTTGAACCGTAACGGGACCGGTTCATCTTCAATTTCCTGGGAGAAGGGCGACTTCGTATTGAACTCGAAGTCGCCGTTACGTCCTGACTTCCTCCCGTGGAGTGCCTGGATTTGACGTTCCAGCCTCTCGACCTTCTGGTCGAGTTCATCGTTCTGGAGAATCGCTGCAGCGGTTCGTTCGAGCGCAGGTTGCCCTGGAACCGACTCAGCTTCTGAAGGCTGTGGCCAACCTCCGTGGCCTCGGGCTGGGCGCTCTCTCCAGGGGGAGGCCTGGACTTGGGAGTCCTGACCTTGAGGGGGAAGTCCACTTGTAGGAGGCTCCGGCTGAACCGGAGCTGGAGGAGGCGGTGCCGTTGGGATGCCCCTGGGTTGCAGGCTTTGGACAGCGGTAGCCAGGGCCTGCACTTGTTGTACCAGGGCATCGAACTGCTCCGGCCGAACTTGATGAACTAACTCGGTCGGACGTGATGAGTTCTGGACGGAACGCTCCGGACTAGGTGGAGGTCGTTGAGAGGCATTGGAAGCCCCTTTGCTTCTTAGTTTCATGGCAGCGAACTCGGTCCCTTCCTCTAGCGGCAACTGTTGCTGGAAATTGGACCCGGGGGCCGCCGCGAAGCCGGAGAAGGAGGAGCTCCGCTGCTACAGGGGGCGGACGGCAGTGCGCCGGCCGGCTGCGTCCTCCACCGTGGGGCGTGGGAGCGTCCGAAGAGGGGTGGTGCGTCCAGTCCTATCCTGTCCTGCAAAAAAGCCGGTGGCCGGGCTCCCCGGCGCCGGCCCTCCGATGCCTAAGTCAGAGGGGGCAAGTATGTGGAGAGAGCGGGGAGGAGAGTATGTGGAGAAGACACAGAGGATATCTGGATAAGATCAAGAAGATGAAAGGGATGATGTCATCAATTGTGTCTGTGCTTCCTCCCCCCCCGTCCCGGAGGGTTCAGTCCGTCTGGAGAGAGTCCCCCTCCTCTTCCCCCCCAGGCTTCCTTTTATAAAAGGATTTGGTTACCTGGGAGGTGACAGGAGGTTTGTCCTGTTCTGTGATAATTGGGCACGATTTAGCCCATTAATGGCGTAGTGGAGAACGGGACCGGATCAGACCGGAACCAGGAAGTTGTCACGGTCGATCGGACCTGTTGGAGTTGTTGAACCGCCGGCCGTGGTGGGCCTGGGGTCCGTGGATGGTAAGTGCATTTATTACCGAATGAACCGGCGGTCAGGTAGAGCCATACGCTCTGATGGTTCAGTGATCCGGAGATCGTCTTGGGCCGTGTTCATTAAATGACTGAGTGCATCGGAGACTTGAGGGAGTCTCGTGCATTAATGGCAGGTCGTGGTGAATGCCTGCGGAGATCTTATGCCTTGATGGCTTGAAGATAGCGGCAGGTTATAGTGGAGTTGTCAGGTCCCTTGGACTTTAGGCAGAGGTTAAACATTAAGGCATCGGCTCGGCAGGGGTGCCGAGCCGAGCTGGTCGCCCAATGGGGCGCCCTGTGGCTGGGCCGCTTTGAGTACTCCTGGTCGGCGCTCTTTAGGCGAGCACCTTCTAGCAGAGCGCCTCTATTCGGCGCTTTTTGCCCCCGGGTCGGCATCCCTTGGCCGAGCATCCCTACTTTGATTATTTTGGCTGGGCGCCCCTTCTTGGCGCTCTCTCTGGTCGGCATCCCTTGGCCGAGTAGTTCTCTGGTCGGCACTTTCTGACCGAGCAGCTCTCTGGTCGGCACTCTCTGACCGAGCAGCTTTTCGGTCGGCGCTCTTTGGCTGAGCGCCTCCGTGGATGTATGACTTGGGGTTTTTCCCCCAACAGCATCCTTAATTTTTTTAGTTTTTACCATGGGATAGAACTTAGCCATGAACTTCCTAGATAGTTGTTCCCATGATGTGATGGAATTAGAAGCAAGAGAATACAGCCATGCAGCGGCACGATCCTCTAAAGTCATGGGAAACAACCTTAATTTAATACCCTCTTCATCTAAGTTTTGATTTCTAAATGTTTGACAGATTGTCAAATATTTGTTTAGATGAATGTAGGGTTGTTCACTCTCGAACCCATGAAACTTGGGTAACATGTTTATTGTTGCAGCTCGAATCTCGAATTGGGCTGCATTATTAATTGGTAATACTATGCAAGTAGGGGGACTAGCAGATGCGGGTGCAAACAACTCATTCAAGGTTCTGATATGTTCACCCATTGTAGAGATTGACGGTTGGTTTACAGTTCGCAGGTTGTGATGAAAAGTTCCATCAATCTCAGGATCAAATGGGGTTAACTTATCCCTTAATGACCTTATACCATGCATACATTATCAACAATTCATTAGATTTGACTCCTACAATAAACGAAATCCTAAGAGAAGAGAAGGGCTAGACACAGATGACCACAACCAACACCACACAACAATTTGACCCTATTAGTCTTAGAATTAAGTGAGGTTTGGTAGCTTCTTAAATCTAGTTGCACAGAGATTTATCAGGTTAAAAAGTTCTTGAAATTCTCTCTAGATTAGACAGCTCCTAATCTCCCTTTCAGATTAAGCTTGAGCTTACCAGTTAAGCGATCCAGTAACCAGTGACTAGGAAAGTTCCGGGGTGTGTGGTGGTGCCAGAAGGGATACACCGATACCACAATACCCGTAACAGTTTTCACTGTTGTAAAACTTTCCTAGACATCACCAATTACTAAATTCTCACTGGAGTGGCTTTCAGCCGCTTCTTTCCAAGAGCCTAATTGAGCTCGAAAACTCTAAGGCCAACGTCTAATTTGATTTTAATTTAATTTGGCTTAGGATATGGATGCAAGGTGGTGATTTTTGGGCTAAGGATAGGTAATGACTTCCTGACCTTATCTTTTTAATGGGTTTTGACCTTAAATTCTTTTATGCAAATGCTTAATACTAAATGCAGCAAATAATCAATGATTTTTAAAGTTTATGCAATGTCATCAGGTTGTACTGATTAAATGAGCAAACAAATTTTTTTTATTTTTTATTTTTAAATTTATTTTTTTTATTTTTTTTTTGTATAGCAATAACTTGAATGTAAACACAATCCTTATGCGTCAGTCAATCTCCGAATGCCCGTTGAATAAGCTCTGAAGATTACTCCATGAGGAGTCCCAATAGAGGTATGATAACCTCGGAGGATTGCACCTTATCAATTACTAGCAAAAATAATAATTTTTTAAATTTTTTTTTGATTTAATTTTTTTCTTTTAAACTTCAAATTTCGAATCTCAGAATTCAAATTTTGAATTTAAAATTTTTTTGAATTTTGGAATTTTTTTAATTTTAATTTTTTTTTGAATTTTAAATTTCGAATTTTAAATTTCAGAATTTAATAACTACGAAATTATTAACTAGAAATTATCAAAATAAGAAAAATTAATAAAAATAAAAATAAAAACTTACTACCGGAGTGCGCTCACTCCGGGCATCCAAAATTCGATTTGATCTTCGTGATCGTTCTTGCTTCTCGATTTGCCTCCCCGGCAATGGTGCCAAAATTTTGTTCGTCCGATTCCTGTTCACCTAAAAATATGCTAAACAGATCGTTGTTAGAACCAACAAACAAATTTTAATTTAATTTTACTCTTACCTTTACTACTCGAAGAATAGCGGTTGTAAGAGGTCAATCCACAGGAAGGCGATTGGAGTTGCATAAAAATTAGAACGTTCACTCGGATTTGAAATTGATTTTTGAATGATAAAAAAAAAATATTATTTTAAGGATGTTGATGGATTCTCTAGTCTACCGAAGAATGTTTTCTATTTAAAAATAAACAAAGGAAAGAAAAAAACTTGCAATTGAAATTTGATGCAGAGTAGAAGTCGATTTCTAAAGACAGAATATAAATTAAAATCGTCAATCGAACTGCAAAGATTCATTCCAAGGTTATCTTAAAATTAAGAATTCTAGAATGCATATAATAAATTGTAAAATATTAATAACACTTAGACATGTATTGCATAAAAGAAAAATTAAAAGATTGCATAAGAAAAATAGAAATTAAACTGAACCTAGACCATGGATTGCATGAAAGAAAATTGATTGATTTCATAAAAAGGAATGATTACAAAAAGTAAAGAAAAATTGAAGATGAAGCCTAAAGCTTATTTCTTCTGCAAATTAAAATAAAATAAAATAAAATAAAATTTCATTTTCTCTCCCTTTCTCTCCATTTCTCTCCCACGGTAGAACTCAACATAAGATATAATTTTTTTATTCCTTTCTTCCCCCCAAGAACAGAGCAATGCTCTATTTTCCTTCTCTTTTCTTTGGACCCGCCGGCCACCACCTCCGCCTTGGGCCAGCCGACTACCCTCCTCTTATAGCCCTTGGAGATGCGTTGGGGACGAGTTGGCAGCACGGTGATTGTGGAGCGTTGGGATTCCGGGAGAATAACGGGCGGAAGGGATGCTGCAAATGGGATCCGCTGGCTGGAGAAGAAACGGAAGGAGGGAGAGGGCGGACGCTGAGGACGTTGATCCGAAAAGGAGGAAATGCGGGATGCTGTCGCGGAAGGAAGGAGGCGCGCGTGGAGGCAGAGGGCGTCAATCCATGGGATTACGGGCTGCATTTGAAATGGGCGGAAGAAATGGCTGGAAAATCGCTCGGGATCCTTGGATGCTTGAGCTCACGGGAGAGGCGGACGCTGGGAGGAGGTGTTGATGAAGCGAAAGGAGGGATCTGCAGGATGAATACTTCACGGATGGAAGCTGGGAGGAGGCGATCACACGCGGACTCGGTTGGATGCCATTCACGGACGCGTGATGCAGGGGCGGGCGTGGGACTGCTGGGAGGAATCTTGGAGGAGGCGGACTCGGATGAGCGCGTGAGCTTCGTGGGATGCTAGGAGGAGCTGATCTGTCGTGGATCCGGGAAGAGTTGGAGGTGTCGTGGACGGCGGGATGGCAGTGGGAGAAGGAAATGAGATCACGGGTCATCTGTTCTGACTAGAGGTCAATTGCAAGTCTTTCAAGTCATGGGTCACCCAGCACCTCAGTTATGGTATGGCCAAATTAGAATTGCCCAAAATTATTTCCAAAAGCACAAAAGAAATGGACCCGATTCGGATCCAAACCCGACTCGGACCCGACCCGATCTTCAACCGGATCGGATCTGGGAAGGGATCCTTCTGAAGTCAAATTTGTACTCAATGTGCATTTTATCTCTAATTTATGATAATCTGTGTCAAACCCAAATATAATATTAATCTAGTGAATTTATTATTATCGATTAGCAATAACACTAATTTTAGTGACATGTAGGTCGCACTTTTGTGCTCTCATCACACCCCCCAACTAGCTTATTGCTAGTCTCTAGCAATTAACAAGCAAACGATAAAATGAGGGCACAAAAAGATGTAGTCTAACTTATGATTTTTTTCTCTCTCTTTTTTTTTATTAAAGCTAAATACACAAACTAAGATATGTACCCATTTTCGTAGGCAGTCACGATTGCACTTAGCACATGCAACAAGCCTTTAAACCCCTAGGTTACCCTAGTGAACGAGTGTTGTTTCGTGAGGGTTTGCAGTGAAGTTACCCACAAACTTCATCAGTCAGGAATTTCCAATTTTTAACTCGAAATTTGAACAAGTATTACTGTATGAACTTAGAATTGCAAGGACAATAAAGACTTATTGCTATCATATTTAAGCAGACTCTAACTCAAGTTCCATTACTCCCATCTATCTGCTAACAAGTCAAGAATGTAGTGAGGTGCAAGATAGTATCATATAAATGAGTGGCTTTTACTTACTTCCACATGATCACTCTAATTTTCAAGACTTTTTAGAGTTAAATGGTAATGAACACCCCAGATTTATTTATTTATTTATTTATTTATTTCAGATTGAATGCTAAGAAGAATGACTTGTGCAATATCTAGCCTTATTAAGCATTCTAGCTGACCCATATAGCGAGTGTTAGGCCAATGACTCCCGATCCAGATGGCACAGGGCACTAGGTGTAGAGACACCCTAACAGGCTTAATAACTCAAGTTAACTAGGCTTTAAGGCCAAATTAATCACTCAGAGTTTAATCTCAATCATCCTCACCTTTTTACGCGAACACTCGCTGCTTGCCAGGCAAGAGGCCCGGTTACTCAGTGAGAAGACTTAAAATAAACTCATTATTTTATTTTATTTTCTCTCTCTTTTTTTTTTAGGGTGCTCATCACACATATAACTTTAAATTATCCTGGAGATTAAAAGTATTCATATTAGTTGCAAGTATACATACCCCACTATTCATATGTTTACGTGTAGGTGCTAAATCATCTTGTATCATGGTAGCAGAAGATAGGTGGGACGAAAACTCAAGCTAGAACTGCTATCATATTTCTTAACTCAAAGCTATTGTCAAAGCAATTCCTAGTTTGTACAGCCAAAAAGATTAGAGTTTGAGTTAAAAATTTGAAATCTCTTTTTTTCTAATTTTAATTTTTTTTAATTGCATAGAAAAATAAAAAATCAAAAATATTCTCATCCCCATACCTAAATCTAACATTGTCCTCAATGTTAAAGAAGATTTAAAGCAGTAATAGGACAGAGGAGAAGTTACCTGATATGGGTGGGTAAATTGAAAATTGGGGCAAAATACCCCCAAACCTGCATGTTAGTAATTTTTTTTTAATTTTTTTTTCTTTTTTTAATAATATTTATATGTTGGGTTGCCTCCCAAAGAGCGCTAAGTTTTATGTCTTCAGCCAGACAATTCTAATTCATTCATGATAAACAGGGTCGGTCAGAAGTGTCTCCTCGACTTCTGGACTCAAATACTCAAGGTATGGTTTTAAACGATGTCCATTAACTTGAAACGACCTACCATCTTTAGTATTGCATATTACTACCGCACCATGCGGATGCACTTTCTCTACCGTGTATGGGCCAGTCCAGCGAGATTTAAGTTTTCCAGGGAATAGATGTAATCGAGAATCATATAAGAGAACTTTTTGTCCTTGGTGAAACTCTTTACGAGTAATCATTTTATCATGCATGACTTTCATGCGATCCTTGTACTTCTTAACACACTCGTAAGCATCGTTCCTAATTTCTTCAAGCTCGTCGAGCTGAAGCTTTTTATGTTCTCCTGCCTTGTCGAGATCGAAATTTAGGCATTTGATTGCCCAATACACCTTGTATTCTAACTCGACAGGTAAATGGCAAGCCTTGCTATAGACAATCCTATATGGGGACATTCCAATTGGTGTTTTGTAGGCCGTTCGATATGCCCACAATGCATCTGTTAACCTAAGGGACCAATCCTTTCGAGATGGATTGACAGTTTTTTCAAGGATGGTCTTAATTTCTCTGTTGGAAATCTCAACTTGTCTACTTGTTTGTGGATGATATGGTGTACCGACCTTGTGGGTGATGTTGTACTTCCTAGCAAGGGCTTTATAAATTCTATTGCAAAAATGTTTCCCCCCATTACTAATGATAGCACAAGGGGTGCCAAAGCGAGCGAAGACAGACTCCTTAAGAAACTTGATCACTACTTTATGATCATTGGTCTTACATGCGACAGCCTCAATCCACTTGGACACATAGTCAACAGCTAGGAGTATGTACTGGTGCCCAAATGACATAGGAAAAGGACCCATAAAATCAATACCCCAAACATCAAAGATTTCTACAATTAAGATCGAGTTCAGAGGCATCTCATTTTTTCTTAAAATTTTTTCTAGTCTTTGACATCGGTCACATGATTTGCAATACTCATGTGAGTCATGAAATAGTGTGGGCCAATAGAATCTGCACTGCAAAACCTTTGCAGCCGTCTTTTTACCACTGAAATGACCACCACAAGCGTGGTCATGACAAAAGGAAAGGACTTTCCTTTGCTCGTATTCAGGGATACACCGTCGGATGATCTGATCAGGGCAATATTTAAATAGGTATGGTTCATCCCAAAAATACCACTTTACACGAGCTAGGAAGCGGAATTTCTCTTGTTTGGTCCATGAACTGGGCATTCGTTCAGTAACTAGATAGTTGACTACATCAGCATACCATGGAATATTGGTATGGAAAATCATCATTAATTGTTCATCAGGGAAGGTCTCGAACACAGGCATGGATTCTCCAGATGATTCAACAATTAATCTGGACAAGTGGTCAGCTACAACATTTTCAGATCCCTTTTTATCTCGTATTTCAAGATCAAATTCTTGAAGCAGTAGGATCCAACGAATGAGTCTTGCCTTGGCATCCTTCTTTGTGAGAAGGTACTTAAGGGCAGCATGATCAGAATAAATGAGGACCTTGGATCCTATCAGATAGGGACGAAATTTATCTAGAGCAAAAACAACTACCAACAATTCTTTTTCAGTGGTGGAATAGTTGAGTTGGGCGTCATTCAGAGTTTTGCTCGCATAATGAATAACATGGGGAAGTTTCTCTACTCGCTGTCCTAAGACGGCACCTATTGCATAATCAGATGCATCACACATGATTTCAAATGGCAGATTTCAATCAAGAAATCTTATGATGGGTGCTGAGGTTAGTTCAGACTTTAGTCTTTCGAAAGCAGTTATACGAATTGGCGAAAAATTAAAAGTAGCATCTTTCGCCAACAAATCGCATAAGGGTTTTGACAATTTACTGAAATCCTTGAAAAAGCGGTGGTAAAAACCCACATGCCCTAAAAAGGATCTGACTTTCCTAACAGTTTTGGGAGGTGGTAACTTGGCAATTAATTCTACTTTGGCTTTATCCACCTCGATTCTCCTTTGTGACACAATGTGTCCCAAAATAATACCTGATTGGACCATAAAATGGCATTTTTTCCAGTTAAGAACTAAATTTTTCTCTTTACATCGTTCTACAACAAGGGTCAAGTGATGGAGACATTCATTAAAATTGGATTCAAATACAGAAAAGTTATCTATAAAAACTTCTAAAAATTTCTCCACCATGTCGGAGAAAATGCTCATCATACACCGCTGGAATGTAGCCGGTGCATTGCATAACCCAAAAAGCATGCGACAATAGGCAAAAGTGCCATAAGGATAGGTGAATATGGTTTTCTCTTGATCCTCACGTGCAATTGGAACTTGGTTATATCCAGAATAACCATCAAGGAAACAGTAATGAGAGTGGCCATCTAGACGTTCTAACATTTGGTCAATGAAGGGTAGTGGGAAGTGGTCTTTCCTAGTCATGGCGTTCAGCTTTCTGTAGTCGATGCACACTCGCCATCCAGTTTGGATTCGAGTTGGGACTAACTCATTTTGGTCATTCTTGATCACAGTAATTCCAGATTTCTTGGGTACGACTTGAACTGGGCTCACCCACTCGCTATCAGAAATAGGATATATAATCCCTACATCTAAGAGTTTAATGATTTCAGCTAGAACCACATCCTTCATGACTGGGTTAAGTCGCCTTTGTGGTTCTCTAGAGGTTTTTGCATCCTCTTCTAGATGAATTTTATGTTGGACCACAGAAGGGCTAATCCCCTTAATATCAGCTATAGACCAGCCATCGCTTCTTGATTTTTCTGAAGGATATTTAACAACTTCTCTTCCTGTTCTTCAGTTAAATTTGATGCAATAATAACAGGTAAGGTGTTGTTGTCCCCTAGAAATGCATATTTTAGGTTTCTAGGCAGATCTTTAAGTTTAAGCTGGGGAGGTTTGACACTTGAAGGTACTAGCTGGGATTCACGTATAGGTAATGATTCAAATTTAGTAGCCCATCTGCTGGTACCCATTACAGGAATGGAATCTAGTAATGCATTAACCTCCTGATTCGACTCTCCTTCCTCACAATCTTGACTGAATTGAGCCAAACATTTTTCTAGTGGATCAGAATAACTTGATTCCTCGAAGAACTTGCTGATTATGTTTTCAATCATGTGAATTTCTTCTAAATCGTCCATCTCAGATGGTTGATTACTACTGTAAAAGACATTGAGTTGGACTGTCAAGTTTCCAAATGCTAAGGTCATTATCCCATTTCGGCAACTGATCACAGCATTTGAAGTGGCCAAAAATGGTCTACCAAGGATTACCGGGATGTGACTACCTGGGTTTTTCACTGGTTCAGTTTCGAGGACTACAAATTCCACAGGGTAGTAAAACTCATTTACCTTTACAATTACATCCTCTACAATTCCCTTAGGATACTTCACAGTCCTATCTGCTAATGACAAAGTAATGTTTGTGGGCTTTAATTCCCCCAAACCTAGTTCGGTATAGACAGAATAGGGTAATAGGTTTACACTTGCTCCTAAGTCTAATAGGGCTCTCCGAATGATGGTTCCTCCTATTTTAATTTCAACAGTGGGGCAACCAGGGTCCTTGTATTTTGGGGCAATCTGTTGTTGAATAAGAGATGAGGCTTGTGCCGCCATCACAGCTTGCCTAGGAATACTGGTTTTTCTTTTCACCGTAGTTAGGTCTTTTAAGAATTTTGTATAGGAGGGGATCTGTCTGATGGCATCTAGGAAGGGTAAATTTATTTGAACATTTTTAAAGACTTCCATGATTTTATCGTACTGAGATTTTTTCTTTGAGTCTTGTAGTCTACTAGGAAAGGGAGCCTTCGGTGTGTACGTCTCTATTGGTTTCTCCTCTATTCCTTGTGTTCTCTGTTCTTGTGCCTTTTTCTGAGTGGGGTTCGGTTCATGCTTTTCTTCTTTTTCTTGTACAGGAAGTTGGACCTTGTTGTCCACTTGCTTGCCAGACCGTAAAGTGGTAATTGCCTGGACTTCATGGGTTGAGTTTTCATTCGAATCAATCTGAAACTGGCCTCTTGGCCCTTGATTCTGTTGCCTACTAGGGTTAGGTACCGGCTGACTTAGCAATTCACCTCTCTTCCTATCCCCTAGAGAGTTAGCTATTTGGCTCAGACTAACCTCAAGTTTTGCAATCACTTGCGCATGGAATTGGTTAGTTTGTGTTTGAGCCATGTTGGTCTGTTGTTGCTGTTGGATGAAGTCTTGTTGCTGCTTCATCATATTAGCCATCATGGTTTCTAGAGTTGAAGATTGTTGTAGGGCAGGGGTATTGTAAGGAGGTACAGATGGAACCAAAGGTTGGTTCATTTGTGATGGACCTATCCTGGAAAAATTCTTCTGAAAATCTGGTGGACCACCTTGATGCTGAATAGGTTCATTTTGCTTGTATGAGAAATTTGGGTGGAACCTATTATCAGGGTGGTAGACTAGGCTGAATGAATTGGGAGTGGGCTTCTTGAAGGCACTATATGAGTTTAGAGCATTTGCCTGCTCAGCCTTAATATTGGGTAAACTAGGACAACACTCCACTAGATACTCAGAACTGTTACACAAGATATATAAACTTTGTGACTCGTGATCCACTTTCATGATGGAATTTGTTGGGGAAAAACCCAAATCATCCGGAAGATGCTGTTTCAAGGGGCGCCCGATGCAAGGCAGCCACCTCGGCCAGGCGCCCGACCAGAGGGCGTCGACCAAGCAATACCCGGGCCGTAGGCGCCGTAGGCACCCGACTTAAGGCAGCTAGCTCGGCCAGGCGCCCGACCAGAAGGTGCCGACCAGGCAACGCCCGGGCCGCAAGCGCCCGACTTGGGGCAGCCAGCCCCGCTCAGCGCCCGGCCGGATGCCCGGTTCCGAAGCATCCCACCCTAGTACTCGGCCTCGGCCTGACACCTTTCGGGAGCCTAACTCCAGACCCTCAAATCTCGCCATATCAGGCTACCGCCAGACCATTAATGGGCATGGCCTCTGTAGGCCTCCAGTGCACTCAACCATTAATGAGCACGACTCAAGATGATCTCCGGATCACTCGACCATCAAAGCGTATGACCTTCCCCGATCACCGGTTCGCTCAACAATCAATGCACTCGTTATCTACGGACCCCAGGCCCTCCACAGCGGGCGGTTGAACCACTCCACCAGGTCCGATCAACCACGACAGTTCACTGACTCCGGTCTGATCCGGTCTCATCCCCCACGATGCCATTAATGCACATGATCGTGCACAATTATCACAAAGAGGACAACCTGCCCCGTCACCTCCCAGGTAATACAATATTCCTCTATAAAGGGGAACCCCTCCATCGGGGGAGGAGGGGACACAAAAACCCGAAAAAGAAACATCCTCCTTTTTTTCTCCCTCTTACTTTTTCCCTCTGACTTAAGCATCGGAGGGCCGACGCCGGGAACCCCGGCCACCGGCTTCTTGCAGGTCCTCCGGAGGACGCCACCCGCCGACGTACCGCCGCCCGCCATTCCAACAGCGGAGCTCCTCCCCCCTTAGCCGACGGACGCCCCCGGGTCCAATTTCCAGCAACAGTTGGCGCTAGAGAAAGGGCCCGAGTCACGGTCATGAAGTTGAGGAGTAAAGGAGCCTCCAATGCCTCCCGGCGTCCACCACAAAGTTCCAAACACTCTGTCCAGAATTTACCACCTCCGGCTGATCCAATTTCCCAAGTTCAGCCGGAACAGTTCAATGTCCTGGTACAGCAAGTCCAGGCATTAGCTGCTGCCATCCAAGGCCTGCGGCGCGAGGAAGCCCTACCTACGCTCGCCCCGCAGGCCCAGGTCCCGCCGGTGCTTCCTCCAAACGGCCCGATTCTCCAAGGCCAGAATCTTCACGGCTCTTCCAGGGCCAACAACGAGGAGCGAGTGTCTCCCCGGAGAGAGCTGCTTGGGGGTGTTGGGAACCCGCCCATGCCGCTGATATTTCAAAAAAATTCAGATGGCAGCGGAATCGGCATAAGCGGGATCGACGTTCATCGCATGAACGTTGTTTCATGAACCGTTCGTAGTTAGATAAGAATTAAAACTTTTTAAACCTTTAGGAAGATCAGATCTTCACCTTGTGCGGGTAGATGATCACCGCAAACTGAAGTTCGTGGTCTAGGATGAAGGTTCGCTTGAAGCAGTTCAAGTGTCCGGCCTCTACGGGTATCCACACGAAGCAGTGATCCGATCAAAGCTCTCTTGTCTTCCCGGGGTGCTAGCTCCCTTGCAAAGACTTCTTTTGATGGCTGATTTCCTCTCTTTCAATCAACCCTTGATTGTGCTTGAGAGGAGGAAGAAGAAGGATGAAGAAGAGGAAGAAGAAGAATCCCCACGCAGCCTTCTTTCTTTTCCCTGCGTTGGAAGGAAGAAGGGAGGAAGAGGATGCCGCCAACACCTTTGGCTTTTATCTTCCTTGCTTGCGGCTGAACCAAGAGGAGAGGAGAGGGAGGCGTACGGCAAGGAGGAAGAGGACTTCTTCTATGCCCTAGGTGCCGCCCACAAGTCCCTTTTTATAGACATGTGGAGCTCCTAACATTTAGGAGTTCTTGATGTCTTTCCTAAGAGGGGGCGCCGTCTCTTCTCCCTTCTCCACGTGGAAAGGGGAGGGGCTTATCCCCTTCCTCATGGTAAACCCTAATCCATATTAGGTAGGAATTGGAATGCCCTAATGTGGTCAAGCCCTAATCCAATTAGGCTTAGCCCAAGGGTGAACCAATTTGGATCCAATCTAGGTAAGTCCTAATCCAATTAGAACTTAAATCAATTTTGACTCAATTGAACTCTTCAATCCTAATCCAATTAGGAGTCTTATTGATTCATTAGATTAATAATTAATTGTGACTTAAGAAACCCTAATCCAAATTAGGACATATATAATTTTAGTCCTAATTCAATTAGGACTCTATTTGAATCCGAAGTCCTAATCCGATTAGGACTCTAGGAATCCTACTCTAAGTAGGAATCCAATTTTGATTCAAAACTCCTAATCTCATTAGGATTGCAGGAATCATATTCCAAGTAGGAATCCCATTCCAAGTAGGAATCCCAGTCCTACTCCAACTAGGATTTCCAGTCCTAATCCAATTAAAACTCTAGAAATCCTACTCGAAGTAGGACTCTTGTTTCAAGTCCAATTAATTAATTTCCTTTGTTCCTTCTTCAACTGAATATCAATCGAATTGATTACTTGTGATTCATAATCACTTTTCAACCATCGGATCGGTCAATACTTCTAGTGTGTGTGACCCCATAGGTTCTACTCTGACTGGTAGTGAGATATATTGTGATCTCTATCACTATATCATTGAAAACTCCTTTCAATGGGTTGGAACGATTCCAACTCAACTCATTAGGGTTTATCGATCATCAAGATAATTCCTGTGAGTCCCACCATCCACCAGTGACACCTAGCAGCATGTAGTGGCTACCCAGTAGAATAGAAAGATGAACCTCTAGGTGCAGTTACCATGTGATACAGTCCTACTATCGTGGATTCCTACAGGACGGAGGTCATGGACAACTCGTCAAACCCCATCGTCTGTCATATGTCAAGATTTATTCGACTCGAGTTCGATAGTGGAAAACTCTTTCTCCACTTTATATTACTGCCCTAGCCAAGGTCTTAGAACTCAGTCTAACAAATCACATAGGATCACTCCTCTTCTATCAAGGTCGATAGATTCCTTGTAGGTGCATACCCTACTCCTACAGTGAACTTACTGCAGCCAATCTACACTACATGGACCCATATGGCTAGAGACTATGTATGTGTGCAGTCAAACTACAATAACCTCACTGTGAGTAGCCGAAGCACCGCAGGTCAAAGGACCAGTCACACTACTACAACATCAAGCAAGTCACTGACGAGTGGATAGACATCCAAGTGACTTCTTGTCTTGGTCACGCTCAGTACCCTTGTTCTCTAACAAGCACCTGCACTATCACTTCAGTGTTCCTACACTGTGGACTCAAGTCTCGTCCATCCAGAAAAAAAGTGATCTGTGCACTGATCGGATCGATCATCGTCCTCGTGATGATCCATTAATCAGGAGCATTTAGAAATTAATCACCAATGATACATGGCTCAAATTCTCAACTCTTGAGAATATGTATCATCATCTTATTAATTTCTTGGACAATTCATAGACACATAAATAATATGAATGAAAAGATGCCTTTTATTTATTCAATAATAAATAGTCAAGTACAAAATTATGTCCCTAGAATTAACAATGTGTCAGCCAGATTGGCTTCTAGGGCATACATCTAACAATCTCCCACTTGCACTAAAGCCAATCAGTCATATATCTAAGCCCCATCTTCTCAAGGTGGGCTTCAGTCTTTTGCTGACTTAGCTGCTTAGTGAACGGGTCTGCCACATTATCCGCGGAGTCTACTCTCTGCACCTCTACATATTTTTTCTCAACATAGTCGCGTATGAGATGGAAGCGCCGCTCTATATGCTTAGACTTCCGATGAGACCTTGGCTCCTTAGCAAGGGCTATGGCGCCATTATTATCGCAGTAGAGTGTTATGGCATCTGATGTCATCACGTCCAACTCTGCAATGAATTTCTTGAACCAGAAGCCTTCCTTAGCAGCTTCAGAGGCGGCGATGTATTCAGCTTCCATAGTAGAATCAGCAATGATCGGTTGTTTAGAACTCTTCCAATTCACTGTACCACCATTGCACAAGAACACATATCCAGATGTTGACTTCCTGTCATCGACATCAGTCATGAAGTCTGAATCTGTGTATCCTTCTACCTTTAACTCTGATGATCCTCCAAAAATCAAGAATAAATCTTTAGTTCTTCTCAAGTACTTAAGAATATTCTTCACAACTGTCCAGTGTTCTTCACCTGGATTCGACTGATATCTGCTTGTGACACTCACAGCAAGAGCTATATCAGGTCGTGTACATAGCATGGCATACATGAGGCTTCCTATTGCCGATGCATAGGGAATCTTGCTCATGCGTTGAATCTCTTCAGATGTGTTGGGGCACATCTTCTTGGAGAGATGAATTCCATGCCTAAGGGGTAAGAGACCCCTCTTGGAGTTTTCCATGCTGAACCTCTTCAGCACCTCCTCTATGTACATCTTCTGTGAAAGGCCAAGCATCCTTTTAGATCTATCTCTATAGACCTTTATTCCCAAAATATAGGATGCTTCCCCAAGGTCTTTCATGGAGAATTCTTTTGACAACCAGACCTTGACCGAGGTTAGCATGGGAATATCATTCCCTATCAGTAGGATGTCGTCCACGTACAGTACGAGAAATACGACAGCGCTCCCACTAACCTTTTTGTAAACACACGGTTCCTCTTCGTTTTTGATGAAATCAAACGTTTTGATTGCGTCATCGAAACGAGTGTTCCAACTCCGAGACGCTTGCTTTAGTCCATAGATGGACCTTTGCAGCTTGCAGACCTTGTGATCTCCATCACTGGAAGTGAAACCCAAAGGCTGTTCCATATAGATATCTTCATCAAGATATCCATTCAGGAAAGCAGTTTTCACATCCATCTGCCAGATTTCATAATCATAAAATGCTGCAATGGCAAGCAATGTTCGGATGGATTTTAGCATGGATACAGATGAAAAGGTCTCCTGATAGTCAATGCCTTCGCGCTGACTATACCCTTTCGCCACAAGCCTTGCCTTATAGGTCTCTACCTCTCCATCCGAACCTATCTTCCTTTTGTAGATCCATTTGCATCCAATAGGTACAATACCTTCTGGTGGGTCTACTAAGGTCCAGACTTGGTTGGAATGCATGGAGTCTAATTCTGACTTCATGGCTTCCAGCCATTTCTCGGAATCGATATCAGATATTGCCTCGTTGTAGGTTTTGGGATCCTGTATATGATCCCTATCTCCCACTAGGAACATTTCCTCGGTATCCTCTTCTAGTATACCTCAGTATCTATCGGGAGGATGGGAGACCCTACTAGATCTACGTGGTGGTCGAGGGACATCGTGTACTGGCTCTGTATGAATGGGTTCAATAGGATCCATGACTTGTTGCTTTTCAGAGACTTTCTCTTCAAGCTCAATTTTCCTCCCACTGCCTCTATCAAGGATAAACTGATTTTCCAAGAAGATGGCATGAGGCTCACAAACACATTGTGATCCTCTGAGACGTAAAAATTGTATCCTAATGACTCTTTAGGATATCCTATAAAATGAGCACTTATGGTCCTAGCCTCTAGTTTGTCCGCCTGTAGTCTCTTGACGTGGGCCGGACATCCCCAAATCTTGAGATGACCCAGACTTGGTTTCTTACCATGCCATATCTCATACGGTGTGGTAGGAACGGATTTAGAGGGAACTCTATTCAATAAATGTTGCCCAGATAGACAACCCAAGAGGGGGGGGGTGAATTGGGTTTTTAAATTAACTTAGCTAATTAAAACTTTGTGGATGATTAACTAAATACTATAGCCAGTTATTTAATTAAAGCTAAGTGCTGTGAGTAATGTGTGGGGAAGAAGATGAGAGACAATGCACTACAAACACAAAGTTTTATAGTGGTTCGGAGCTAACCCTTGCTCCTACGTCCACTCCCCAAGTCTCACTTGGGAATTTCACTATAACCCCCTTGGATTACAGCCGGTTGTTTTGCAAGCTCACAACCGAACTTGTTGTTTTACGAGCTCACAACGAACTCGGTCGGTTTTTCCAGGCTCACCGACTAGAACCACTCCGATTGTTTTCCCGGGATCACAATCAAACCCTTACACTCGTTGGTTTTAAACCGGCTCACCAACCAACCTTAATCCCCTTGATTCAATCCCCCGATTGAATCAAGTAAATACACGAGATAGAAGAAAACAGAAAATAGCTTCTCAAAAAGCAGATTTAAAACAATATAATCGTAAAGGAGTTAGAAGCCCTCAAACGCTTTTAAGATGGTGAAGAGGTGTGGCTTCTGGAACTCCGGTCTCCTCTTGAAAGAGTGATCGACTTGAAAGCAGGAGGAGGAAGCTTTGAATGCTGGGAAGATGTTGGTGGAGCAGTAAATGCAGATCTTCCCTTTTTCTCGTTGAAGAGCACTTAGAGAGCTTGAAGACTTGAATGCTAGGAGTGGAATGTGTGTTCTCTACCTTGCTACAGTCTTCTGTGGCTATTTAAGCCAACCCCCACGGAAACTAGCCGTTACTCTGCTTTTTCTGGCCGTTCTGCACACTCTGCGCAGCCTGACAATGTGACCGTTGGTGGGTTGGAGTCGACTCGCGCGATCAGGAGTCGACTCGGCTGTAGCAGGAGTCGACTCGAGCTTTTCCGGAGTCGACTCGGCAACTGTTCCCAGTTTGAATTAAAGTTGCCGTCTTGACTGGGAGTCGACTCGTCTTGACCCGGAGTCGACTCGCCAACTTCTGGCGCTGACCTGGCAATTTTGGAGTCGGCTCATCCTCTGTAGTCAGTGGATCCAAATTTGAATTTTGTCCACTTGAGTCGACTCGACTGTCCTGGGAGTCGACTCGAATCTCAGAGCCCGAACTCCCGATTCTCTGTCTTTTGGCTCATCCAGTCTTGGAGTCGACTCGAACTTCCTTGGAGTCGACTCGGCTCTCAGTTTCCGAAAGTTGGTCTTCTGCCTTTTGACGTGAAGCTTGTCTTGGAGTCGACTCGAGCTGTCTGGGAGTCGACTCGAATCTCAGAGGCAGTAACATGGTCTTCTGTCTGTCGATGGTCGCACAGTCTCGGAGTCGACTCGCGTACTGCGGGAGTCGACTCGAATCTCAGAGTCCATAAAACGCTCTCTGACTTTTTCTTTGTGTACCGCTGGGAGTCGACTCGCGTTCCACTGGAGTCGACTCGAATCTCAGAGTCCATAAAACGCTCTCTGACTTTTTCTGTGTGTACCGCTGGGAGTCGACTCGCGTTCCACTGGAGTCGACTCGAATCTCAGACCTGAAAAACTGCTCTTCTGTCCTTCTGTCTGTTTTCAGTCGGAGTCGACTCGTACTGATCAGGAGTCGACTCGAGCTCGTGCCAGTGACCTTGATACGCTTGGAGTCGACTCGTGAAACTCGGGAGTCGACTCGTATCTCAGACATTGGTTCATGCAGACTTCTTAACTTATCCAAAATGCTATGAACTAAGTTTAGAGACACTTGGACAGGATTTTCACTGAAACACTCAATTGAATTCATTAGTAATCACAAGATATACTCCAATGCTTTGAGCTCATCAAAATCAAACGGGGTTTTAATCAATCACTCCACAATCTCCCCCTTTTTGATGATGACAAAACTTTGAGTATATGTAAAATGAGTTGCTCAGTAAATAATGAAATAAACTCCATAAATGAATTCAAATGTCTGATAATTTAATTTATCCAAGTTTGAAAGGAGTGAAACATTAAATTTTGGAGTTAAAGTTCCCCCTTTCATTTGGAATTATATAAGCCTTCATATTCTGCAATCAATTGTTTGGCTTATATGACATTAATGATTTAGCTTGATTAAAATTCAGATTTTCCCCCTCAACATATGCATTCAACTATGTTTTGATTTTCTGAATTTCCTTTTAATGCTTTGAAATTTTTGAACTAAAATTTTTGTTTTTAGAGGGAAAATCTGTCAATTTGTTCTTGAGTAGGATTCAGCTAATCTCCGAATATCCCTTGAATAGATTCTGGAGATTACTCCATTAGGAGCCCCAAAAGAGAGATAATGAGCCTCGAGGTACCGAATCCACTTAGAACAAATTTATGTGTGTTTTTAAGAGTTTATCGTTTTATTTATTTCCATTGATTTCTTTTACATATTTTTTAATATTTCTCCCCTTTTACATATTTTATACTTACACATTTCTCCCCCTTTTTGTCATCATACCAAAAAGGAGGTAATCACACACAATCAATGGCACAAATGGCACAGTCAATCATCAAATGGCACAGAAATGAAGATAAGATGTCTACTCATTGTATTGATATGAAGGTGAATACATTTGAGCATACAATAGGTAAAGCAAGAACAATACAAAAGAAGACAAAACACAACTCAAAATCATCTATGACCTCCTCGAGGATGTGGCTCCCCCTCTCGAGGATACATCTCCTCCTCTGGAGGATGTAGCTCCCCCTCTCGAGGATACATCTCCTCCTCTGGAGGATGTAGCTCCTCCTCTCGAGGATGTGACTCCTCCTCTCAATCGGCTCTGCTCCATGAGGAGGGCGACTGCCTCTGTAACATGGCCCAGCTGCGTGATAATAGACGTGGTGGCTCTGCTATGTGTAGTGGAGAGCTCAGTCACCGACGTCTGAAGCCCAGTCACCGAGGTCTGAAGTGCGTCCAGCTTGTCGATGAGCACATTCGACAAGTGCTCGGCCCCCTCGGTGGTGGTGTGCATGTCACGGCGGATGTCATCCCGCATCCTCCTCGTGGTGCTCGTGACCTCGCTCATGCTGTGGAACTGGGCCTGCACCAGGGTCCTAATGTTGTAGATCTCCTGCCGCACCTCAGCCGTCATGTCTGTCACGGCTGTCAAGGATGGGACCAATGCTGAGGATGGAGTGGGTGCAGGAGTGGGAGCTGGCACGGAACCTCGGAGCTCCCGGAGCAGCTCGTCCCTCAAATCTCGGACGATCTCCTGCCGCAGCTCCCGGAGCTGCTCTGGATCAATACGGACCTCCATAGATGGTGGAGCTGAGGAGGAAGGTCCGGCAGAGGTGGTAGGAGCAGGAGGAGTGGATGGAAGGTCTGGATGGTCTGGGAACTCTGGGTAGTCAGAATCTGGCTCAGGACTGGGTGATGGTCTGGTGGTCTGAGCGGTGAGAGTGGACTTCCTAACCCAGATCCCTTCTCTCTTCCGAAATCCCATCCTGTGCATGGTCCCCGTACCCAAGCGATCAGTCCATCGCAAGGCACGAGAGGGTTCCTTCTCAGGAATGGAAATTTCGTACTGCCTAAAGAGAAGAGTGAATATCATTCCGTATGGGAGGGAGAGCCTAGGTCTATCCAGGGGCTCACACATATACCTATAAATGAGCTTGGGGAAGTTGACCGGGGTGTCCTGAAGAATGTAAGACATAATAGCTAGGTCCCTCTCATTCACAAAATCAAATCTCCCTGTCTTAGGGAAGATGGACCTGGACAGAATGCTCAAAAGGATTCTCACTTCAATAGGAAGTGAGCTAGCAGATACCTCATCTAGGGGAGACTGAGGTGGATGCCCTAAGACGATCGTAAGGGCCTCAAATCTATCCTCAGGATGTGCAGGAGCCACCCCTACTAATGGAAGGTGGAGGATATGGGCAATGAGGTCCTCTGTGACACGCAATGGGACACCTAATACCGTGCCCTCAATACCTCCATCTCCCCGATGGACGGTACTGTAGAACTCTTGAACTAGGCCAGGATAGGTGGGAAGGTCCAAGGTGAGGAAGTACTCTAGACCCTGGGCTCTAAGCCTATCGCCTATGGTGAATCCTTCCCGGGAGAGATAGTCGAAAGTGACATACCTCCCGGAGGTGACGGCCTTCCCGGCCAACGGCCTAACATGAACCACCCTAGGCGGGGAACGATCCGGAGGAGGTTGCCTCGCGGGATCGTGCCGCGCCTTGGAGCGCCGCTCGGGACCGGCCACGGGACGGGACCTCTTTCTAACAACTCCCTTGCGAGGCATCTTGACCTAAACGAGATGAAAACCTAGAGAACGAAGAAGGATCGATAGAGGAAGCTCGGGACTGACCTGAAAAGACCTAGGAACGGACGGAAACTCAATGTCCGGCGAAGAATCGACGGGAAAAGGGCTTGGAGACGATCGAGGATGACTTAGGAGTCGGCTCTAGGGCTTTGTGAACAGTGGCGGCTTGAGAAAAAGTGTTTGCGAAACGACAAACCTAGGGTTAAAAAGTCGGATCCCGACTGCGAGTCGACTCCCCTGAGTCGCGAGTCGACTCGACCTCGAGTCGACTCCAGAAAATGCGCGAGTCGACTCTCCTTATGCGCCTGTAGACTTCGAGTCGACTCCCGACAATGTGCGAGTCGACTCCTCCTCAGTTGCCAACTTTGCGAGTCGACTCCCCCAAATGCGCGAGTCGACTCCCCCTTAGGAGCCGGCTCTGAAACTTACTCGAGTCGTCTCTAACCTTGGCACGCACTTAAAAATCATGCTATAACCGTGCCAAATGAGGGAAAATCACCTAGTTGGGATCTGATTTGATGATCATTGAATAGAAACTCTATTTTAACCTCATTTTAATCATCAAAATCAATTAATCTAGTGGAAACTCCCACTAGGATGGGTCAATCACTCCTAATCCCCTCCTAAGTACACTGAACCTCTCTTCACTTAGGGGTTTTGTGAAAATATCTGCTAATTGATTATCAGTACAAACAAATTGGAGAGTCACATCACCATTCAATACATGATCTCTTATGAAGTGATGTCTTATCTCAATGTGTTTAGTTCTTGAGTGTTGAATTGGATTTTTAGTTAGGTTTATGGCACTTGTATTATCACAATTAATGGGGATTTTATCTTGTTTAATGCCATAATCTTCTAATTGTTGTTTAATCCACAAGATTTGAGCACAACAACTCCCGGCTGCAACATATTCAGCTTCTGCAGTGGATAATGCAACCGAGTTTTGTTTCTTGCTAAACCATGAGATTAGGTTTTCTCCTAGAAATTGACAAGACCCGCTGGTACTTTTTCTATCAAGCTTACATCCAGCGAAGTCTGAATCTGTGTACCCTATTAAGTTTAGGCTAGATTCTTTAGAGTACCACAGCCCTATGTTCTTAGTTCCTATTAAGTATTTAAAGATTCTCTTAACTGCAGCTAGGTGTGATTCTTTAGGATTAGCCTGATATCTAGCACACATGCACACACTAAACATAATATCAGGCCTACTTGCAGTAAGATACAGTAAAGAACCTATCATACCTCTATAAAGTTTTTGATCTACAGATTTACCTGATTCATCTTGGTCTAACTTACATGATGAGCTCATGGGGGTGCTGATTGACTTGTTTCCCTCCATATCAAACTTCTTGAGCATCTCCTTGATATATTTGGCTTGATTGATGAAGATGCCTCCTTCAGATTGTTTGATTTGAAGCCCGAGGAAGTAGTTCAGCTCTTCCATCATGCTCATCTCAAACTCACTCTGCATCAAATCAGCAAATTCCTCGCAGAGGCGATTGTTAGTAGCACCGAAAATGATATCATCAACATAAATCTGTACTAATAACATATCCTTATTTTTCTTTTTCAGAAATAATGTTGTATCTACATTTTCCCTAGAGAATTCATGTTCTAATAGAAATTTATTAAGTCTCTCATACCATGCTCTAGGTGCTTGTTTTAGTCCATAAAGTGCTTTGTTCAGTTTATGCACATGATTGGGGTATTGATGATTTTCAAAACCAGGAGGTTGTTCCACATATACCTCCTCATTAATAAACCCATTTAGAAAAGCACTTTTTACATCCATTTGATATAGCTTGAAGTCCTTAGAGCATGCATATGCTAATAATAGTCTAATAGCCTCAAGTCTAGCTACGGGAGCAAAGGTTTCATCAAAGTCTATACCTTCTTCTTGATTATAACCCTTTGCTACTAGTCTAGCCTTATTCCTTATAACAATTCCATTTTCATCTAGCTTATTTTTATATATCCATTTTGTACCTATAATTGGATATTCAGAAGGTCTCTCTACTAGATCCCATACTTTGTTTCTAGTAAATTGGTTTAGTTCTTCTTGCATTGCATTTATCCAATTTACATCATTTTCGGCTTCTTCTATATGTTTGGGCTCAAAGTGTGAAACAAAAGCTAGATGGTTATTCAAATTTCTAAGGGATGCTCTAGTCCTAACGGGTTGGGATGGATCATCTAGAATTAGTTCCTTAGGATGCCCATGAGCATACCTCCAAGCTTTAGTTAGCCCATGATCCACTATAGGCTCTTGGTTTGATGATTCTCCTTCAATCAACTTTTGATTATCATCTTGTAATCCCATCTCATCTATCTTTTCTTCAAGTATTTCAATATCATCATCAAAATTAACCTTCTTACTAGATGAGATGTCACTAGAGTCATCAAAAACAACATGTATAGATTCTTTTATAACTAGGGTTCTTTTATTAAAGATTCTATAGGCTTTACTAGTTGTAGAATAACCTAGGAATATTCCTTCATCAGATTTTGGATCAAATTTCCCTAGATTATCTTTCCCATTATTATGTACAAAACACCTACATCCGAAAACATGAAAATAGTTAACCTTTGGTTTTCTGTTTTTCCACAGTTCATATGGTGTTTTCTTTATGATGGGTCTTAATAGAACTCTATTTAATACATGGCAAGAAGTATTAATGGCTTCTCCCCAAAAGTACTTAGGGAGGTTACTTTCACATAACATCGTTCTAGCCATTTCCTCTAGGGTTCTATTTTTCCTTTCCACAACTCCATTTTGTTGTGGTGTCCTAGGTGCTGAGAAATTGTGGGTTATCCCCTTTTTACTACAAAATTCATCAAATAATTGATTTTCGAATTCGGTACCATGGTCACTTCTAATAGCTATAACTGAGGACTCTCTAGCATTTGTTACTTCCTTATGGAACTTCTTAAACATAGAAAATGCTTGATCCTTATGCGCTAGAAACATGACCCATGTGTACCTAGAGTAATCATCTACTATAACTAGACCATATTTATTTCCACCTAGGCTTGTTGTTCTAGTTGGACCAAATAGGTCCATGTGTAGTAATTCTAGAGGCCTAGAAGTAGAGACACATTTTATGGATTTAAAAGAGTTTCTAGATTGTTTGCCAAATTGACATGCTTCACATATTTTGTTCTTTTCAAATTTTAATTTTGGCAAACCTATCACGGAGTCTCTTTTAACTAGTTTAGTTATTGTGTCCATGCTTGCATGACCTAACTTACGGTGCCATAACCAACTAGCATCATTTTCTTTAGTTTCATTAACAACTAAACATTGGTTATGTTTTGTAAGGTCTTCTAGATCTACCACATATACATTTCCACGTCTCATCCCTTTAAAAACTAAACTATTATCATTAGGATTTGTTATAATACATAGTGATGGTTTAAACATAACATCATATCCTTTATCACATAATTGACTAATGCTTAACAAGTTATGCTTAAGACCATCAACATATCTAACGTTATCTATAAAGGTAGAAGGGGTGATTTGAACTTTACCAATACCAATGATGTGACCTTGGTTGTTGTCTCCAAAAGTCACAGCACCTCCCTTCTTAGCTTCAAGGGTGAAAAATTGATCTTTATCACCCGTCATGTGCCTTGAACAGCCACTATCCAAATACCAGCAGTTTTTGTTGACCTTGGCTGCAAGACACTCCTATACAAGCAAATCATGTCATCTTAGGTACCCAAGTTTTCTTGGGTCCTTCATGGTTAGTCAAGTTGGTTCCTTTTGGAACCCATACCCTTTTATTTTTTCTTTTAGTTTTACTTTTCCTAAAATTACATGCATTTGCTTTATGTCCTACTATTCCACAACAAAAGCAAGTTATTTTCTTAATTTTAGTTTCCCCAGCTTTAACAAAGAAGTTACTAAGAAGTTTTTGCTTATTCTTTGGTTTATACCCTAAACCCGCTTTATTAAATACGGCTCGTTGATTATTAAGTATCATGTTTAACTTTTCAGAACTATATGTGAATTTTTCAACTAAGGGTTTGTATTTGTTTAGTTCTTTAGTTAATGTCTGATTTTCGGTTTTTAGATCATTTAGCTCTTTAGTTAGATCCTTGTTTAAGACTTGTTTATGGTTTTTGAGATCTAAAAATTTCTTTGTTAGTTTCTCAATATCTTTCGTTAAGGTGTTAGTCTTCTTAATTAGGAGTTGGTTGCTTGTCTTAAGTTCTAGATTTTCTTTGGTGAGATTAT
Source organism: Phoenix dactylifera (assembly GCF_051530095.1). Lineage (NCBI taxonomy): Eukaryota > Viridiplantae > Streptophyta > Magnoliopsida > Arecales > Arecaceae > Phoenix > Phoenix dactylifera. Next base: position 69,100,339 of record NC_143190.1, on the reverse strand, counting down.
CTTTATTCTTAATTAATGAATCATGCTTATGAATATAACTTTGGTTAGTTACTTTTAGTTCTCTGTTTTTAACATTTATATTCTTATACTCAATCATTAATTCATTGAACGCATCATAAAGTTCATCAAATGTAAAATCAAAATGCGTATCGGAGATTACCTCATTTTCGTTGGCCATGAAACAGAAATTGGCCTTCTCTTCTTGTTCTTCATCCGATGATGAAGATGATGCGTCGGAGTCCGATAGGGTGGTGACAAGTGCCTTCTTCTTCTTGTACTTACTCCCCTTCTTCAGTAAGGGGCACTCTGCTCTTATGTGTCCCGGCTTCTTGCACTCGTAACACCCAATCCCCTCATTTTCCCTTTCCTTACCTTTGTCTCTGCGGTAGGAATTTGAGGGACCTCTCCTTTGATGATACGTCTTCTTGTGGTTGATAAACTTCTTGAACTTGCGCACAAGAAGTGCCTCACCACCACCTTCCTCATCTTCTTCCTCTTCACTGCTGCTGCTGCAAGACAGGTCCTTGTTAGAAGAAGTAGATTTTAAAGCTATTACCTTTTTCTTATGGGAGGACTCTTCCTCGTTGTGTTGTTTCATGGTAAGCTCATGCGTCATCAGGGATCCAAGGAGCTCTTCAAGTTGAAGCTTGTTCAAGTCTTTAGCTTCTTGGATCGCCGTCACCTTGGCTTCCCACGACCTTGGTAGACACCGAAGGATTTTTCTGACAAGTTCACTGTTAGTATAGTTCTTGCCAAGGCTTTTTAGGCCATTGACAATATCAGTAAACCTAGTGAACATGCTTGTGATTGTTTCATTTGAATCCATTTTAAATAGTTCATATTTATGAACCAAGATGTTTATTTTGGATTCCTTGACTTGATTCGTGCCCTCATGGGTCACTTCAAGTCTGTCCCAAATTTCTTTTGCAGAATTACAAGTTGAAACTCTATTGAATTCATTACGGTCTAAGGCACAATAAAACACATTCATTGCTTTAGAGTTTAGTTGTGCCTTCCTCATGTCATGTTCATCCCAATCCGTTTCTAGTTTGGGTACCTTAACACCCTCTACATATGTGGATGGGATGTATGGGCCATTCACTACAATGGTCCACATCGCATAGTCTTGGGCTTGGATGAATATTCTCATCCTAGCCTTCCAGTATGAGTAGTCGGATCCATTGAAGAAAGGAGGTCTTTGGGTGGACTGACCCTCAATGTGAGAAGATCCAAATGGGGTTGTCATTTTGATCTTTTAACTCTTGAGTGGAAGAGTTTTTGGCTCTGATACCACTTGTTGCCCAGATAGACAACCCAAGAGGGGGGGGGGGGTGAATTGGGTTTTTAAATTAACTTAGCTAATTAAAACTTTGTGGATGATTAACTAAATACTATAGCCAGTTATTTAATTAAAGCTAAGTGCTGTGAGTAATGTGTGGGGAAGAAGATGAGAGACAATGCACTACAAACACAAAGTTTTATAGTGGTTCGGAGCTAACCCTTGCTCCTACGTCCACTCCCCAAGTCTCACTTGGGAATTTCACTATAACCCCCTTGGATTACAGCCGGTTGTTTTGCAAGCTCACAACCGAACTTGTTGTTTTACGAGCTCACAACGAACTCGGTCGGTTTTCCCAGGCTCACCGACTAGAACCACTCCGATTATTTTCCCGGGATCACAATCAAACCCTTACACTCGTTGGTTTTAAACCGGCTCACCAACCAACCTTAATCCCCTTGATTCAATCCCCCAATTGAATCAAGTAAATACACGAGATAGAAGAAAACAGAAAATAGCTTCTCAAAAAGCAGATTTAAAACAATATAATCGTAAAGGAGTTAGAAGCCCTCAAACGCTTTTAAGATGGTGAAGAGGTGTGGCTTCTGGAACTCCGGTCTCCTCTTGAAAGAGTGATCGACTTGAAAGCAGGAGGAGGAAGCTTTGAATGCTGGGAAGATGTTGGTGGAGCAGTAAATGCAGATCTTCCCTTTTTCTCGTTGAAGAGCACTTAGAGAGCTTGAAGACTTGAATGCTAGGAGTGGAATGTGTGTTCTCTACCTTGCTACAGTCTTCTGTGGCTATTTAAGCCAACCCCCACGGAAACTAGCCGTTACTCTGCTTTTTCTGGCCGTTCTGCACACTCTGCGCAGCCTGACAATGTGACCGTTGGTGGGTTGGAGTCGACTCGCGCGATCAGGAGTCGACTCGGCTGTAGCAGGAGTCGACTCGAGCTTTTCCGGAGTCGACTCGGCAACTGTTCCCAGTTTGAATTAAAGTTGCCATCTTGACTGGGAGTCGACTCGTCTTGACCCGGAGTCGACTCGCCAACTTCTGGCGCTGACCTGGCAATTTTGGAGTCGGCTCATCCTCTGTAGTCAGTGGATCCAAATTTGAATTTTGTCCACTCGAGTCGACTCGACTGTCCTGGGAGTCGACTCGAATCTCAGAGCCCGAACTCCCGATTCTCTGTCTTTTGGCTCATCCAGTCTTGGAGTCGACTCGAACTTCCTTGGAGTCGACTCGGCTCTCAGTTTCCGAAAGTTGGTCTTCTGCCTTTTGACGTGAAGCTTGTCTTGGAGTCGACTCGAGCTGTCTGGGAGTCGACTCGAATCTCAGAGGCAGTAACATGGTCTTCTGTCTGTCGATGGTCGCACAGTCTCGGAGTCGACTCGCGTACTGCGGGAGTCGACTCGAATCTCAGAGTCCATAAAACGCTCTCTGACTTTTTCTTTGTGTACCGCTGGGAGTCGACTCGCGTTCCACTGGAGTCGACTCGAATCTCAGAGTCCATAAAACGCTCTCTGACTTTTTCTGTGTGTACCGCTGGGAGTCGACTCGCGTTCCACTGGAGTCGACTCGAATCTCAGACCTGAAAAACTGCTCTTCTGTCCTTCTGTCTGTTTTCAGTCGGAGTCGACTCGTACTGATCAGGAGTCGACTCGAGCTCGTGCCAGTGACCTTGATACGCTTGGAGTCGACTCGTGAAACTCGGGAGTCGACTCGTATCTCAGACATTGGTTCATGCAGACTTCTTAACTTATCCAAAATGCTATGAACCAAGTTTAGAGACACTTGGACAGGATTTTCACTGAAACACTCAATTGAATTCATTAGTAATCACAAGATATACTCCAATGCTTTGAGCTCATCAAAATCAAACGGAGTTTTAATCAATCACTCCACAATAAATAAATAGCTGAAAATAGGGCATCTATCTAAAGAAACAAGGGTAAATCAGTGAAGCTCATCATGGACTGGACCATATCAATAGAGTCCAATTCCTCCTCTCTGACACTCCATTGAGCTGAGGTGTACCAGGAGGAGTCCATTATGAAACTATACCATTCTCCTTGAGATAATCACGGAACTCTCCATTAAGGTATTCACTTCCTCGATCTGATCGAAGAACCTTAATGAGTTTTTGTGCTTATTTTTCTACTTCATATCTAAGCTTTTTGAACCTTTCAAAAGTTTCATATTTGTGTTTCATACACATATCCGTACCGTGAGTAATCATCGGTAAAATGAAGTAAAAATTACAACCCCTAGCCTGCTCATCGAATGGGCCATACACATCAGTGTGCACTAGGGTAAGTATTTCAGTGGACCTCCCTGTGTCCTATAAAGGATAATTTGGCCATCTTTCCTTGAAGGCAGAATTCACAAATCAAATATGACTCGAAAGTCAATGAGCCCAAAAGCTCATATTTCTCCAATTTGTTTATTTTGTCTTCTCCTATATGGCCAAGCCTGAGGTGCCATAAATACTTTAGATTTATCTCATTTTTGGATCTATTAGATCCAATGGTATTCACTGTTTGCTCAGATATATTCACAGATACATCCATATATATGTGATAGAGACTGTCAATCATAAAACCATTTTGAATCAATTTAATTTTCAAATAAATAAAAATCTTTCTGTGCTAAATAAAATACAGAAATCAAATTTCTGCTAGCAATAGGTAACAGTCCCTAAGTATCCTGAGCATATCTGACATACCTTCTGAAGGTCTGTCACCCTTCATGTTCTTTATGCTTCCCATGTATGTAGGACAGTTCCTCTTCCAATGGCCGTTCATGATGCAATGGAAACACTTTTCCTTGCAATTGGCCTTTTTCTTGGAACTTCCTTACTTGGTTTTTCTTAGTCTTCTGCTTCTTCGCAGGCTTCTTCTTCTTCCAAATAGACTCTCTCTTGAAAGTAGAAACCAACTTGACAGCGAAAACGATGCCCCTTGAACTTCTTCAAGGTCCCTAAGGTAGTTACCAATTTATTTAACAATTCTATTTTAGTGCATACAACCTTGTTCATATGGTAGTTTACTATAAACTATTCATATGAAGCTGGAAGGGATTGCGGGATCAAATCCGTTTGCAATTCCTTGTGCATGGTCATGCCAAGCTTCTCAAGCTTCTCTAAGTCCTTTATCATGGTCAAACCATGATCATGGATAGACTGTCCATTGTGCATCTTGGCTTTGAAGAGCCTCTTGGACACTTCAAACCGAGCTGCGTGACTCTGATCACCATACAACTCTTGCAGGTGATTTAATATGTCCCTGGCAGTCTTCATGTTCTCATGCTGGCATTGTAATGCATTGGACATGGATGCCATTGTGCAGCACCTAACTTTATTGTCATTGTTCGTCCACTTAACAAGCGTCTTACGCTGATCAGTGATCGGACGGATTGGTAACACGGGGATTCCATGGTCTAGCATATACCCGAATTTCTCACAATTCAAAACTATTTTTTTGAAATTTGCTGAGCCAATCTTTATAATTGGGTTTGGTCAAACGGTTGTTCTATAGGATATGAGTTAAGAGTTTAGAAGCTGACTTCATAATCCTCAGAGAGTAAAGATTCTAGTTAGACTTTTGTACTTGATCCTAATCTGTTCTAAGGTCTTTTAGAACAAATGTAACTCCCACTATTTTCTCGAATTCCTCACACTCCCCTGGTAGGAAAACGGAAATCCCACACGACTAGGGTTTCTAGTGGGTACTGCGGTCCCACCGATTTACATGCCACCTCACCTAACAGTTATTGGTGACACATAGATTGATGAATGTACAACTCTTGTACAATGCTTCTTAAGCATGTTGCAGTGTAACTTGGTCTCTAAGCCATGAAGACCTCACCTAACAGTTATTGGTCCCATTTCTTAGTTAAGTCAGACCCACCGTATAACCGTAGGAATAAAGTCGTCATTGGGTCCTCACCTAACAGTTATTGGTGCCTAACCCCACCTTTACCCTACAATATCTCATGTCTATAGAGAGGTCCAGCCCTCCGATGCAACTTGACCACTGTATCCAGCCGAGACAAATCAACATCAGAAAGGCCTTAGCAGCTCTACTACAGTGGAAGACCTATTGACTTAATATTGGTTAATCAGGTCTTAGTGTTTGCAACTTGAGCTCTTCATAAGAGGTAATCGAACAATTGGCCAGGTAAGCAGGTGGGAGGCTCCCCTCACTCAGAGAGTAAGGTCCTAATTAAGTAACCACCTTTCATGCTTTCCTAGACACCAATTAGATCAATTAATCTAATATGACTTGCTCATGTCGGTTCACTCTCGACTTGATTGAGGAGGTTTTGATTTAGGTCTCAATTGGGTTTGCTACATCACATGTAAACCTATCTACCCGACTCACATTCACATCACATGCAAACGGCACATTGCAGGCAGTTATAATCGCAGCAATAATTAAAGCTAAACTTTAAATAGGTGATGATCATGGATTCTAGTTAGGTCGTATTACAAGCACATGCACGTCAATCGATCAACTGGTCTTCAACTCTTGAATTGGTTCCAAGCCTCCTTGATCCGATCCTTGATCAACTCTTGATCCAATCGCCATCAACCGCTTAGATCACCTGTTCATCTCATGCCTAGTCTTCAACTTGATCGTTGACGTACATCACATCACACAAATACAACCAGATTGTAAAATAAAAATAAAAATAAATTACATCTCCTTTTAGGAGGCACGCAGGCCTCTCAAAACATCAAATAAGATGCATGCAAGCATCTGAAAAATTACATGACATTGCAGATCACATCGCAGGTCATTACATTTGATACCAAAAGGGTTTGAATCCTATGATCATCACCATATGCAACAATTATAATTTTCAGATCTGAAAACTAACTGATTATATCATGACATAGGTTGCTGATCATGCTAATCATGATTTTAAACTTTGTAATCCCATTAACAATGCAATTAGAATCATCTTTTTATCACATAAAAATCAGCATGCAAAAATCAGCACCCATGAAAAATCTGCATGCAGAAATTTTCAGCATGCATGATCATTCAATTTTCAGATCTAATAAGCCTTTAGATAATTAATTCTTACCTTAATCTACGAAGCCTAGGCTCTGATACCACTGTTGGAAACCCGTCCATGCCGCTGATATTTCAAAAAAATTCAGATGGCAGTGGAATCGGCATAAGCGGGATCGACATTCATCGCATGAACGTTGTTTCATGAACCGTTCGTAGTTAGATAAGAATTAAAACTTTTTAAACCTTTAGAAAGATCAGATCTTCACCTTGTGCGGGTAGATGATCACCGCAAACTGAAGTTCATGGTCTAGGATGAAGGTTCGCTTGAAACCGTTCAAGTGTCCGGCCTCTACGGGTATCCACACGAAGTAGTGATCCGATCAAAGCTCTCTTGTCTTCCCGGGGTACTAGCTCCCTTGCAAAGACTTCTTTTGATGGCTGATTTCCTCTCTTTCAATCAACCCTTGATTGTGCTTGAGAGGAGGAAGAAGAAGGATGAAGAAGAGGAAGAAGAAGAATCCCCACGCAGCCTTCTTTCTTTTCCCTGCGTTGGAAGGAAGAAGGGAGGAAGAGGATGCCGCCAACACCTTTGGCTTTTATCTTCCTTGCTTGCGGCTGAACCAAGAGGAGAGGAGAGGGAGGCGTACGGCAAGGAGGAAGAGGACTTCTTCTATGCCCTAGGTGCCGCCCACAAGTCCCTTTTTATAGACATGTGGAGCTCCTAACATTTAGGAGTTCTTGATGTCTTTCCTAAGAGGGGGCGCCGTCTCTTCTCCCTTCTCCACGTGGAAAGGGGAGGGGCTTATCCCCTTCCTCATGGTAAACCCTAATCCATATTAGGTAGGGATTGGAATGTCCTAATGTGGTCAAGCCCTAATCCAATTAGGCTTAGCCCAAGGGTGAACCAATTTGGATCCAATCTAGGTAAGTCCTAATCCAATTAGAACTTAAATCAATTTTGACTCAATTGAACTCTTCAATCCTAATCCAATTAGGAGTCTTATTGATTCATTAGATTAATAATTAATTGTGACTTAAGAAACCCTAATCCAAATTAGGACATATATAATTTTAGTCCTAATTCAATTAGGACTCTATTTGAATCCGAAGTCCTAATCCGATTAGGACTCTAGGAATCCTACTCCAAGTAGGAATCCAATTTTGATTCAAAACTCCTAATCTCATTAGGATTGCAGAAATCCTAATCCAATTAGGACTCTAGGAATCCTACTCGAAGTAGGACTCTTGTTTCAAGTCCAATTAATTAATTCCCTTTGTTCCTTCTTCAACTGAATATCAATCGAATTGATTACTTGTGATTCATAATCACTTTTCAACCATCGGATCGGTCAATACTTCTAGTGTGTGTGACCCCATAGGTTCTACTCTGACTGGTAGTGAGATATATTGTGATCTCTATCACTATATTATTGAAAACTCCTTTCAATGGGTTGGAACGATTCCAACTCAACTCATTAGGGTTTATCGATCATCGAGATAATCCCTGTGAGTCCCACCATCCACCAGTGACACCTAGCAGCATGTAGTGGCTATCCAGTAGAATAGAAAGATGAACCTCTAGGTGCAGTTACCATGTGATACAGTCCTACTATCGTGGATCCCTACAGGACGGAGGTCATGGACAACTCGTCAAACCCCATCGTCTGTCATATGTCAAGATTTATTCGACTCGAGTTCGATAGTGGAAAACTCTTTCTCCACTTTATATTACTGCCCCGGCCAAGGTCTTAGAACTCAGTCTAACAAATCACATAGGATCACTCCTCTTCTATCAAGGTCGATAGATTCCTTGTAGGTGCATACCCTACTCCTACAATGAACTTACTGCAGCCAATCTACACTATATGGACCCATATGGCTAGAGACCATGTATGTGTGCAGTCAAACTACAATAACCTCACTGTGAGTAGCCGAAGCACCGCAGGTCAAAGGACCAGTCACACTACTGCAACATCAAGCAAGTCACTGACGAGTGGATAGACATCCAAGTGACTTCTTGTCTTGGTCACGCTCAGTACCCTTGTTCTCTAACAAGCACCTACACTATCACTTCAGTGTCTCTACACTGTGGACTCAAGTCTCGTCCATCCAGAAGGAAAGTGATCTGTGCACTGATCGGATCGATCACCGTCCTCGTGATGATCCATTGATCAGGAGCATTTAGAAATTAATCACCAATGATACATGGCTCAAATTCTCAACTTTTAAGAATATGTTTCATCATCTTATTAATTTCTTGGACGATTCATAGACACATAAATAATATGAATGAAAAGATGCCTTTTATTTATTCAATAATAAATAGTCAAGTACAAAATTATGTTCCTAGAATGAACAATGTGTCAGCCAGATTGGCTTCTAGGGCATACATCTAACAGGGGGATCTTTAGACAGAAGGCCCCAGCTCTCCGAAGCAGAGTCGGCACCGGACCACCGCGAGCTGGAGCAAACTACGGCGACAATTCTCCGAGCTGGGGAGCTCGACAGAAAAGTCGAGAACCTGGAGCGCCAGATCGAAGTGCTCCGCAGCAGAAAGGCAAGGCATGAGGGGGACTTTGAATTCACCACCAAGTCCCCCTTTTTCCGCCAGATTGAGGACGAGCCGATCCCCTCGAGGTTCAAGATGCCTCAAGTGGAGCCTTACAGCGGAACCACCGACCTCCTCGACCACCTGGAAAGCTACCGGGCTCTCATGGCACTACAAGGTTCCTCGGAGGCTGTGCTCTGCAAAGCCTTCCCAGCGACCCTCCGAGGAACAGCTCGACTCTGGTTTTCCGGGCTGAAGCCAAGTACGGTATCCTCTTTCGAGCAGCTCGGCAGGCAGTTCGCCACCAACTTTGCTGCCAGCCGACGCCAGCGGCGGACGTCGGATTTCCTCCTAGATATCAAGCAGAAGGAGGGGGAATCTCTTAAAGAGTACCTCGACCACTTCACCGTCGCGACCTGGGAAGTTCGCGAGCTCGACCAGTCGATAGCCATATCGGCGTTAAAGACTGGAGCTCGCTCCTATAGATTCCTCTTCTCCATCGAGAAGAGCTTCCCAGCTGACTTCACCGAAATGCTGGCCCGGGCCCGAAAATATGCGAAGGCCGAGGAGGCCATCGCCTCTAGGCGGGGCGCGACCGAACAGGCTTCGAAGAAGCAGAAGAAACACCGCGAGGAGCGCGGCCGCCGGCAAAGCCCATCTCCCCGTCGAAATAAAATTTTGCCACGACTAAGGAGTCCACCTCGGCAACAGAGGCGACGCAGAACAAGGTCCCCGCCCCGACTGAGGTCTCCAACACGGCCGCGGGTTCAGCCGGGGAAGTACGAGAATTATACTCCCCTCAACGCTCCCCGGATGGAGATTCTGGTGGAGATCGAGGGCCGAGATTATTTTCGGCCTCCACCATCGATCAGGGGTCCCGGAGCCCACCGCAACCCTAGGAAGTATTGCCGCTTCCACCGAGATCACGGTCACACCATAGAGGACTGCTTTCAGCTCCGAAATGAGATCGAGGCACTTATCCGTCGCGGAGTATTGAACCGGTTTGTACAAAATCGGCTCGAGGAACGAAGACCAGCAGAAAATGCCGAGCAGCCCGGTGTCTCAAATGTCAATAGGCCCATCGCAGGCACTATTGACACCATCGGAAGAACCTTGGTCGGAGGGCCGGCCGAGGAAAGGGACCCCTCAAAGCGCCTGCGCACCTCCGAAGCCATCTCATTCTCAGACAAGGACTTGAAAGGGGTTGAAGTTCCCCACGATGACGCGGTGGTGATCTCAATGATTGTAAATAAGTTTGATATAAAATGTATCCTTGTTGATAATGGAAGCTCAGCAAACATTTTATATTATGCTGCTTATCAAAAGATGGGGATGGCAGAAGACCAACTTCGGAGAATGAATGCTCCGCTGGTTGGATTTACCAGGGATTCGGTCTCGGTTGAGGGCGAAGTCGGCCTCCTGGTCACGGTCGGGCTTGCCCCTCGAGAAAGCACCGTAGAGACAGATTTTCTTGTGGTCCGTCTACCCTTAGCCTATAATGCCATTCTTGGACGACCAGGGCTGAACGCCCTCCGAGCCGTGGTCTCGACTTATCACTTGCTCATGCGATTTCCTACTGACCAAGGAGTCGGCGAAGTTCGCGGGGACCAATTGATAGCCAGACGATGTTATATGGCGGCTTACAAAGTAAAACGACCAAGCAAAGTATCTGGCCAGCAGGAGTTATCGGCTGAGGTGTCCACTCAAGCAATGGACCGCACGTTGCCCATCGAAACCTTAGAGGTGCGGGACCACCCTTTGAAAAAGCGGGTGGAACCTGGTGAGCTTCTTACTCAAGTTCCCATACAAGAAGATTGTCCAGAGCTAACCGTGCAAGTCGGCTCCAGCCTGAGTTCCCTGGAGAAGGAACAGCTGATCGGATTCCTCCGGGCCAACAAGGACATCTTCGCCTGGACGCCCGCCGATATGCCGGGAGTCGACCCCGAGGTCATGGTTCACCGGCTCCAGGTGAGACCAACTTGCAGACCCGTAAAGCAAAAGAAGCGGAGATCCGCCCCAGAACGACAGCGAGCTGCGGCCGAGGAAGTGGACAGACTCCTCGAGGCCGGCTTCATCTGGGAGGTCTCCTATCCAGATTGGCTCGCCAACGTGGTCCTTGTGAAGAAAACCAATGGAAAATGGCGTATGTGCGTGGACTACACCGACCTGAACAAGGTCTGCCTATTGGATAGCTTCCCCCTTCCGAGCATCGACCAGCTCGTGGATTCCACTTCGGGGCACCAACTCTTGACCTTCATGAACGCCTTTTCGGGATACAACCAAATTCGAATGGCGCCAGAAGACGAGGAGAAGACAGCTTTCATCACCGACACGGGCACTTATTGCTACAAAGTGATGCCGTTCGGGCTAAAGAATGCAGGAGCTACATACTAGAGGTTGGCCAACCAAATCTTCAAGGACCAGATAGGCTGAAACATGGAGGTCTATGTAGACGACATGCTGGTAAAAAGCCGGACAGCCGAATACCATGTGGCCGACCTCGATGAAACATTCTCCAAGCTCAGAAAGTACCAAATGAAGCTTAACCCGGCTAAGTGTGCGTTCGGAGTCACCTCGGGCAAATTTCTGGATTTTATAGTAACCCAGCGCGGAGTCGAAGCTAACCCCAAGAAGATTCGGGCGCTGCAGGAGATGGTACCACCAAAGAAGGTTAAGGAGGTACAGCGACTCACCGGGCAGATCGCGGCCTTGGGAAGATTTGTCTCCAGGTCAGCCGAGCGGTGCCTCCCATTCTTCAAAATTCTCAAGCGACCAAAGGACTTCTTGTGGTCGGGAGAGTGCCAACAAGCTTTCGAAGAACTTAGATGCCTTCTCGCCTCTCCGCCGCTGCTCACCAAGCCTCAACAGGGCGAGCTTCTCTACCTGTACTTGGCTGTCTCCCCGGTCGCAGTGAGCTCGGTCCTAGTCCGAGAAGAGGACAAGCTTCAAAAGCCTGTCTACTACACCAGCCGGGTCCTCAGAGATGCTGAGACCCGATATTCTAAGCTGGAAAAGACAATCTTCGCCCTAATCATCTCAGCCCGAAGACTCCGACCCTACTTCCAAGCTCACACAGTAGCCATACTGACCGACCAGCCAATAAAACAGATCTTACAACGATCGGACCGAGCTGGAAGAATTGCCAAATGGGCAGTCGAGCTCGGAAAGTTTGATCTCGAATACCGCCCAAGACCGGCAATTAAAGTTGGCGACCTCTCGCATGAGCGAGCTCCCCAAGGCGACGGCGCTCGAATATCTCCAAACACCCAGCACAGAAGAGCCTGACCCGGCCATGTGCATAGACACCGAGCCGAGCTGGATAGATGAGCTCGTCGACTATCTACAAAGTGAGGTCCTCCCCGAGGATGAGCTTGAATCTCGCCGGATCAGGCGCCAAGCTTCCCGATTCATATTATATGAAGGCAAGCTCTACCGGAAGTCGTTTACCTCTGTTGCCCAAGGTGACAAGCCAAGAGGGGGGGGGGGGGTGAATTGGTTTCTTCTGTATTTTGGTGCTTTAAACGTTTTCTTAATTAAGTGCGGTGGATGCTTCCTTAAACTATTTGAATGATTTAAACTAGTGCAAAAATATAAGATGATGCAAGAATAAACGTAAGCACAAGCACAACACAAACACAACAATATATAGTGGTTCGGTGCTCTCCTTAGCACCTACGTCCACTCCCCAAGCGACCCCTTGGGAATTCACTATAATCTCGCGGATTACAGTTGGATTGTTTTCCGGGCTCACAATCCAAAAACCTTTGTTGGTTTTACGGGCTCACCAACGAACCTATACACTTTGGTTTTCCGGGTTCACCAAAAACCTTTGTTGGTTTTGCGGGCTCACCAACGAACCTATACACTTTGGTTTTCCGGGTTCACCAAAAACCTTTGTTGGTTTTGCGGGCTTACCAACGAACCTTTACAAATAGTTTGATAAACAAAAAGGAAAGATTCAAACTCCTAAAAGAGCAAATGTAACAATATTAACTACAAAGAAGAGTTAGAAAATATTTATCGCTTTGAAGTGGCTTCTCTCTTCTTTGTCAAGGATGCTTCACTCTTCAAGGGAGGATGGAGCTCTTGATGACTCTTTGAATCTGCTCAACCTCTTTCTTTGATTCTTGAATGAAGCTCTTGAATGAAGAAGATTAGGGCACTTTTGTTTTCTTGTGTACTCTTTGATATTCCTTTCAAAAGATGTTTCCTCTGATGAATAGTGCCCCTTTAAATAGTTTTCAACCTTCCTTGGACAAGCCCCATTCGTCAGATTTGAAAAACTAGCCGTTACATACCTTGGGAAGGACAGAAAGTACATCTGCAGAACTAGCCGTTACTGTTCAGCCCGTGTTTGGGTCGGCTCAACCTGTCCTTGGGTCGACCCAACTTTGCCTTGGGTCGACTCAACCATTTCTTGGGTCAACCCTCTCAGTAACCACAGAAACCTCAATTTCAGCCTTTCTTCCCATGGGTCGACCCAACCATTCTTTGGGTCGACTCAAAGTTCACTTGGGTCGACTCAAATTCTTCTTGGGTCGACCCTCTCAGTAATTCCAGAGAACCGTTTTCTGTCTGTCTTTCTGTCTTGCCCTTTGGGTCGACCCTCTCAGAGTTTGGGTCGACTCAAGCTTGGGTCGACTCAACCACTGTGTGGGTCGACCCTCTCAGTGAATCCAGAGAGCATTCTTCCTTTGCGTTTTGAGGTTCTTTGGAGGTTGGGTCGACTCATGCTTACCTTGGGTCGACCCAACTCACTGTTCATTTGTGCTGTTTTTGCAGGAGTGTGCCAGATGATTCCTAGATGTGCCGGGGTCGACCCAATCAACCTATGGATCGACTCAATCCACACTTTGCTGCATTCTCAAGGTTAGATTCATCCAAATGAACAAGACCATATATATATTTTCAATTAAACAAATGTACTGAGAGTAATGAACTTATAAATGAAGTATCAATTTAACTTATAGCATGCTCTAGATAATTACTTGTTAATCATCAAAATAACACTATCATCCTCAATCTCCCCCTTTTTGATGATTACAAAATAAAGAGTATAAGCCTATTGATACTTATCTTAAAATCAGTTTTTGAAAAGGGCTTAACTTGCTGAATTTCAGCTTTTCATATATAAGAGTGAAGTCTCCCCCTATATCATTTAAATGTTGCCAATTTGACTTTTTGAGTTACTCCCCCTTTCATTTATAATTCATTAAAGATGAAACTCCAAAAATTTGAGATAAAACATAAGTTTCAGATTATGTATCGAGGTGTGAAAGGTGCGTGCCAAATTCTGAAATTATGTGTGCCAAATTCTGAAATTTGATATAAATTTTTGAGTTGATCATTTTCATTGTTGCAAATTGCTCCCCCTTGGATGTATATGCTTTCCTATATGATTTTCTATTTGTTTTACAAATTATTTCTCTTTCTTTCTTTACTTCTCCTCTTATTACTCTTTCTTTACTTCTCTCCCTTTTTGTTACTCTATTTACTCTAAAGATATCTTTACTTCTCCCCTATTACTCTTTCTTTACTTCTCCCCCTTTTTGTTATCATCAAATAGGTACATGGAAAAAGATGCAATAAATACCAAACTTCAAACTTCATTGATCAAAATAGGAACATTTTAGTATATCAAAAGCAAAAGCAAATACAATATTCCTCAATCAAAGTTTAAAGATGCATGATAACCACCAAATACATATGAGAACTAGATACATATTCTAGTCTCTAAACAAGATCGTGAGACTCTCCCGGATCGCTTGGCTACGGCTCTCTCGGGTCCCTATTTCTCCAAGATCTTGAAGTAATCTACTGTTTGGAGATGATTGGAGAAGATTTGAGAGTGGAAAATAAGGTTTTCGGAAGAGGACAAAGGGTAAACAGTGCCCTAGATAGCTCACGGGTCCCCCTTTTAACAGTGGGATCCCGACGTTGGGTCGACTCAAGAAACTTCTTGGGTCGACTCAACGTTGGGTCGACCCTATTCTGGGTTGGGTTGACCCAAGTGCAGAATTTTTCTTTTCTCTTCCTTTTTGCTTCTAAAAATTTTCCTTGCTTCCAATCCTTATAAATTCTTTCTGGGACAATGATACATGAGTAAGGAATCTATAGATAACAAGTTTGACTCATGTTTCATGGATTTTTAGAAATTGGAGGAATGTATCATGAGACTACTGGCTCCCTTTTATATTTCTTCAATAAAAAGGATCACATATACCTAATTCTCTCCTTAGCGTGCAGAATCTATCTTCACTCAAGGGTTTTGTGAATATGTCGGCTAATTGTTTTTCAGTGCATATATGCTCAATACATATGTTTCCATTTTGCACATGATCCCTAATAAAATCATATCTTATTTCTATGTGTTTGGCTTTAGGAATGAGATATTTAGGATATAAGCCAGAAGTGATCTCTAAATGTAGATTCCAAAGATATTTTTCAAATCAAGTGTAGATGGAATCTTTTTCAAGTTATTTCAAGGAGTATCAAGAATAATATTCAAAGAAGGCACGAATGAAAACTCAACATCTTTATATATATATATATATTAGGTATATAACAAGATGAGAGCAATCTAATTAATTTTCAGAGTATAGTATAAGAGCAAATAAAGATCAAAACTTATATACTCGAAAAACATAAGATTATGTTGAATCCTTAATTCTTAATGACTTCAAAGTTCTTTCATGATATAAAAGTATTGGGGCATATATACCAAAACATGAATTTATGCAGTGTAGGATATAAAATTCAAGGCTTTGAAAGTTCTTTTAGAGTTCTCTTAAAAACTTTCTTTTACTCCTTTAAAGATCATAGCATCAAAATCAATTAAAATGAATTGGCTCAGGATTGAAACACCAAAGTGCAAGCCAATAAGAACTCATAAGTAGATTCCAAGATAAATTTTCAAAACTAAGACAGATGGAATCCTTTTCAATTAAATTTTCAGAAATAAATGATTTACCGATGAATACAGATGGAAATCCAACTTTCAAAAGATATTCAATGAAGCACAAAGTTTAATACCACTTTACATTTAGTATTCTTTGTCTCATCTTTAGATGCGAATTTATACGATTAAGTTCTATATGATCTCTCACTCTGAAATTTTCTTTCTCCCCCTTAATTAATCATTCCATTTGAGAGTTTAGAGTTTTGAAGATAATTTTCAATAAAGAGATTGAGTATTTAAAGCTCCCCCTCAAAAGATGCATTTTCTTTCAAACCTTTTTTTTTGTTCTTCTATAATATCAAGAATGTAGAGTGATCTAGAATTTTTCAAAATTTATAGCAATCACTCTTTTTAATCTTTCAAGAATAAATTATATTTCCTCTTATTTTTTTTTTGAATATGTATGGAAATATTAATCAGAAAATAATTCTTTTGAAGCTCAAATTTCTTTCAAAAGTAATTACATTTTCTTTCCTATAAGAATTATTGAAGTGAGTTGAAATATTCTAAGCTTTAGGATCATTAACTCTCTTCTTAAAAATAGCTTTTCTTTTTAATGATAGAAGCATTTAATTATGTAGGAGTGTATATTCACAATATTAATTTCTTAGTCATAGTTTTTCAGCAATGTATATATGAAGCACCATAAATCTTTTTAATATCAAAATAATATCATATGTTTAGAACCATTTATTTGCAATCAAGATCATTGAAAAACGCATCATTTAGACTAATTTTAATAAACTTATAAGATAGAAAATGATATGCTTCAGATGCGTATCGGAGCAAACAATCAAGGCATCAAAATTAATTCTATTTTTCTTAGACCGTAGTTTTCATCTAGGAATCATATTGAGTTATTCCTCAAAATGATGCAATCATTGAAGCATATAATGAAAGTTACAAAAATGCAATGATAGAAGCATTTTTTAAATTAAGTTTAAGCTTTTATACAAAATCAGATTCTGAATTTCATAAAAATTTTCAAGGAGGCTTTCAGGATTATAATTTGAGATATGCATCTTCTACATTGTAGCTCATCTTAAATTATTAAGATTGAAAACACATATTTCAAGAACATTAGAGCACATCCAGAATCTTTGTAATTCATATTGAA
The DNA here is from genome assembly GCF_051530095.1 of Phoenix dactylifera. NCBI lineage: Eukaryota > Viridiplantae > Streptophyta > Magnoliopsida > Arecales > Arecaceae > Phoenix > Phoenix dactylifera. The sequence continues at coordinate 69,083,416 of NC_143190.1, read as the reverse complement.
TTTTGGTACAAATTGGAGGACATTATGTACTAATGTTAGACAAGATAAAAGATAAATCAGAATCAATTCATTTTGCCTAATTTGCAAATTCAAATTATTCTTTTCTTTTATTTTTCAAAATATATTCATTAAAACAAAATGATGTTGTTGTTGGTAATAACATATTTCAATCAAATTTTATAGGCATGAACCATTACAAGTTATATTTAGGAAAGATCTTTGTTATTTGAATATTGAAAACACATAATTCATAACATCATGTTACATGCAAAACATAATATGCATTAAGTCATAACATCATGTATTAAAACATTAAGAGCAAGCATGTCAAGAATCAAAATTTATTCTTTTTAAATAAACTCTTCCTATTTATATATAATTCTACACTGATTTTATCCTAAAGGTGTGTTTTCAAGTGATCGAAACTTCATTTGGCTTTTCACAAGCTTTTTATATACTTTCATTTATCTTGTCATTCATTTCCTCATTTTTGAATTTCTTCCTTTAACCACTTAGTGAACATTCTAATCTTTATTTCTTTTGGTTTTACTTTTTTTATGCTCTATACTCTATTTGCTCCCTATCCGGTGGAGTTGGAAGGGGCACGAGGTACTACCACTAGCCTCCCTCTTGTGCCGTCCCTAATATGCCCTACACCGAATAGTTGGGTCAAATAGTGTCGGGTACTACCACTAGCCTCCCCATTGACACCATCCCTATGATGAGCAATATAGAAATGTTAAAATGTTCACTTCAAACTCTCCCTGTTTAAGTGTAATTAATTATGGATTTTATCCCTTTCACAAGTCTCACAAATGTGCCGAATGTATTATGCTTATTTTTCTTTTCCTTAAGATCGGAGTATTTACTTAGCTTTTACTTCTTCTGAGCAATGTTCATTTTCTTTTTCTTTATCTCTCTCTCTTTTTGTCATTTTTCAAGTAGTTACATGAAAGAGCAGAATAAAGAATTAATCTAATATGCTGCATATAAATATATATCATGCAAACAGCATTTTCATTATGCCCAATGATTCATAGCTTATCACAAGTTATTTTGAATTAGAAACTTGAGGCATAAACTTGTGTATTTCATGGTTATGCATTATACAGGCAAAAGTGAACTTCAATTTAATCATACCATGAAACAATTTTCATTAGCTTGAGAATGAAGCATGATATCAAGATGATCAGCAATTAAAGGTTTAATCATGCTACCATATAATTTCAGACTATTGATTTTGCTCAACTAACTCACAGGAGAAGGATTTAGATTACCAGTGCATTTAGCATTCTTCAAGCCAAATACCTTTAAGCTTCTTTACACCCTTGGCTGAAGAAAATCTCTCTTTTTTTTGTTTGCAAGGGAATGTTTATTGTATCTTTCATCGAGGTGTCCTTCAAGTTGAAATTTCTTGCTCATAAATCCTGTATCATTAATAAAATCTTTTTCTTTTTTTTGAAGGAAAGTCATTAGTTTCTTCAAGATACAAAACATTCATACAATATATTTCTTAGCTAGATGACTCAACATAAGATATGACAATAATTGAATATTAAGTCACTTTACTTAAGAGATTGTCTAAATATAAGCAAGCATAAGTCACTTGAACTAAAGAGATAACTTCATTAAGTAAAATGGTTCAAGGACAAGCATGTGAGGCAATAGAAGGATTCATCAAGGTCAAATCAAATTTTTTTTTATTTTCAAAATTAATTTAGCTTAGATTCTATTTGCTTAAGATAATTATCAATAAGATATACAAGTTGAGTTTTAATCAAATTATCTTAAACAATTGTTTCTATTAAAATTCAGATTGTTACATAGAATCAAAGTGATAAACTATATTCTCAATAAAAGATCTAGTTTTAAGAATAATATAAATTGATCTTTCTACAACTAGTATCTTTTCATTGAATATTCTATATGCATTGCTTAAAGAGTAATATCCAAAGAAATACTTGTTTTATCAGATTTGGCATATATTTCATTCTTGAGAACATAATATGTATAACTGAAAAACATGAGGGTATGCAACATTTGATTTTCTGTTTTTCATGAGTTCATATGGGGTTTTCTTTAAAAATAGATTTAATAGAAACCTTATAATATGACAAGCTGTGATGATAGTATTAATCAACTGCTATCACAAAGCATTGTCCTTACACAACAAAGGTTCTATATTTTTTTTTTTTTTAATAACCCCTATATGCAATAGTGTTCTTGGTGCAAGCACAATTGTATTCAATACCATTTTATCAACAAATTGGTTTTCAAAGCTGTGCCATGAATTTTCACAGTTTGCAAACCTTTTTCATTTGAAACCTTTTGTAAGTTTGTGCCAAAGCAGAAAATATTTCAATTTAAGTGCCAAGAATAAAACCAACATTAGCTTTGAGAAATCATCCATAATTACAAAATTAGAGAGCTTATCTCCTAGGTTCACAATCCTAGAGATCCAAATAAGTTCTTATGGAGAATTTCCAACGGCTAAAAGATGGAAACAATATTTTCAAATTTAGAAATGATTCTAGTTTATTTTTCTAGATGACATACATAGCAAACTTTGACCTTGCAAAAATTAATCTAAGTGAACCAATGACAAGGTCTTTTGAGATTAAGTCCATACTAGTATGAGTTGATTTTATATGCCAAAAGTGGTTTCTTTAATCTTGGTATTCATAGTGCATATATTTAAAGGCATACCAAGTATACATTCTCATGTCTATGATCAATAAGATAATACCATTGATAAAAAACTCTCAATCAAGTAGATAGAGAATTCATAGAGTTATTCTTAATAAATTGATTAATCATTTAGCAACTTATCCAGCAGTAAGTAAGGCATACTATAAAATGAAGTGATTTGATTATATTTTTAAAAATATTACCTATATCACAAAATTGATTAATACCTCCAATTTATGTTTTAATCAGATACTAAGGCAAAGAGAATGATGAGATGCAAGGATTACTAATTTCATTATTCTTTTCATTTCAATTATTTTTCTAAAGTATATTTTAAGTTTTATTCTTTAATATATGTCTAGAGCACCCAATTTCTAAACCTTGAGTGCTAGACACACCTACAGAAAATATTCAGATTTTCAACTTAGGAACCCAAGCTCTTTTGGGTCCTTGTAGGTTAGCTATTATTGTTCCTTTTGGAACCCATATTTTCTTAATGGCTATTTTGTCCATAGGCTTGCAGAATTTAGGATTATAAGGAGTGAATTTCTGCATCATCTTGTTAAATTTAACAAACATAGATTTAACATGAGTAGTAGATAAACTTACAATTTTCTGTTTTTGCCTATTAGGTTCATTAGATAAATTAGAATCCGTTTTAGGATAGATAGTGGAGGATTTAACACATATATCATTAAGGGATTTTTGTGTGTACCAAGATTGATATCCTAATCCAGCCTTTTTAAATTCAGCTCTTTGATTATTTATCATTAAGTTCAGTTTTTCAGAGCTGATAGTAAATTTTTCAACTATAGGCTTAAATTTGTTAACTTCTTTAGTTAGCCTTTCATTGTCTTCTGAAAGTAATTTATTATTTTTCTGAGTTATATTATAGCTTTCAGCAAGAGATAGATTTTTCTGATTTAGCTTTTTATTCTTTAAACTGCTTCTTATATTCTAAGTATAAATCAGAAAAAGCATCATGAAGTTCATCAAATGTAAAATCAGATTGAGCTTCAGTATGTACTTGATTTTTGAATGAGAAATCACTTTGTGTTCGAGTACATACCTCATCTTCATGTGCTCCAAAGCATAGATTTTCAGTTTCAGTTTGATGCTCTTCTTCTTTGGAACTAGTTTCAAATTCACTAGAAACGTTAGTGCATTCATATTTAACTTCAAGCATATTCCATATTTTCTTAGCAGTTATGCAAAAAGATATGCTATTAAGTTCACTATCATCCAATGCACAATATAGAATATTCATGGCTTTTGCATTTTGCTGAGCCCTTTCTTTATCATGATTAGTGTTTGTGTGTAGCTCATTGACTATGATACTCCATAAATCGTAGTCATGTGCTTAAATGAAAATGCGCATGCGTGCTTTCCAATATGTGTAGTTTATACCATCAAATAGTGGAGGTCTATCAATTAATTGTCCCTCACTCATAGAATATCCCACTTGGGTTGTCATGATCTTTAACTCTTGATTGTGAGATCAATGAGTACTATTAGAGCACCTTGCTCTGATACCACTTGTTGCCCAAGGTGACAAGCCAAGAGGGGGGGGGGGGGTGAATTGGTTTCTTCTGTATTTTGGTGCTTTAAACGTTTTCTTAATTAAGTGCGGTGGATGCTTCCTTAAACTATTTGAATGATTTAAACTAGTGCAAAGATATAAGATGATGCAAGAATAAACGTAAGCACAAGCACAACACAAACACAACAATATATAGTGGTTCGGTGCTCTCCTTAGCACCTACGTCCACTCCCCAAGCGACCCCTTGGGAATTCACTATAATCTCGCGGATTACAGTTGGATTGTTTTCCGGGCTCACAATCCAAAAACCTTTGTTGGTTTTACGGGCTCACCAACGAACCTATACACTTTGGTTTTCCGGGTTCACCAAAAACCTTTGTTGGTTTTGCGGGCTCACCAACGAACCTATACACTTTGGTTTTCCGGGTTCACCAAAAACCTTTGTTGGTTTTGCGGGCTTACCAACGAACCTTTACAAATAGTTTGATAAACAAAAAGGAAAGATTCAAACTCCTAAATGAGCAAATGTAACAATATTAACTACAAAGAAGAGTTAGAAAATATTTATCGCTTTGAAGTGGCTTCTCTCTTCTTTGTCAAGGATGCTTCACTCTTCAAGGGAGGATGGAGCTCTTGATGACTCTTTGAATCTGCTCAACCTCTTTCTTTGATTCTTGAATGAAGCTCTTGAATGAAGAAGATTAGGGCACTTTTGTTTTCTTGTGTACTCTTTGATATTCCTTTCAAAAGATGTTTCCTCTGATGAATAGTGCCCCTTTAAATAGTTTTCAACCTTCCTTGGACAAGCCCCATTCGTCAGATTTGAAAAACTAGCCGTTACATACCTTGGGAAGGACAGAAAGTACATCTGCAGAACTAGCCGTTACTGTTCAGCCCGTGTTTGGGTCGGCTCAACCTGTCCTTGGGTCGACCCAACTTTGCCTTGGGTCGACTCAACCATTTCTTGGGTCGACCCTCTCAGTAACCACAGAAACCTCAATTTCAGCCTTTCTTCCCATGGGTCGACCCAACCATTCTTTGGGTCGACTCAAAGTTCACTTGGGTCGACTCAAATTCTTCTTGGGTCGACCCTCTCAGTAATTCCAGAGAACCGTTTTCTGTCTGTCTTTCTGTCTTGCCCTTTGGGTCGACCCTCTCAGAGTTTGGGTCGACTCAAGCTTGGGTCGACTCAAGCACTGTGTGGGTCGACCCTCTCAGTGAATCCAGAGAGCATTCTTCCTTTGCGTTTTGAGGTTCTTTGGAGGTTGGGTCGACTCATGCTTACCTTGGGTCGACCCAACTCACTGTTCATTTGTGCTGTTTTTGCAGGAGTGTGCCAGATGATTCCTAGATGTGCCGGGGTCGACCCAATCAACCTATGGGTCGACTCAATCCACACTTTGCTGCATTCTCAAGGTTAGATTCATCCAAATGAACAAGACCATATATATATTTTCAATTAAACAAATGTACTGAGAGTAATGAACTTATAAATGAAGTATCAATTTAACTTATAGCATGCTCTAGATAATTACTTGTTAATCATCAAAATAACACTATCATCCTCAACCTCTCCTCTCCTCAAATGCCTCCGCCCGTCCGAAGCAGACTATGCTATGCGAGAGGTCCATGAAGGGATATGCGGGAACCATTTGGGAGGCCGAGCATTGGCTCAAAAAATCTTGCGCCAAGAATATTTTTGGCCTACACTCCAGAAGGACACACTAGACTTTGTCCGAAAGTGCGACCGATGCCAGCAAAATGCCAATGTCTAGCACCGTCCTTCGGTCTCACTGACTTCAATCGGTGCACCTTGGCCGTTTGCCCAGTGGGGCATCGACATCCTAGGGCCATTCCCTCTGGCGACCGGGCAGAGAAAATTTCTGGTCGTCTCCATCGACTACTTTACCAAGTGGGTCGAAGCTGAGCCTATGGCCCGGATCACCGAGCAGAAAATGAGGGACTTCGTCTGGAAGTCAATCATTTGTAGGTTTGGGCTCCCCAACATCCTTATATCTGATAACGGTCGTCAGTTTGACAACATCCGTTTCAGAGAATTCTGCTCCGAGCTCGGCATCGACCACCGCTTCACCTCGGTAGCTCTCCCCCAAACAAATGGAGAAACTGAAGTGGCGAATCGCACCATACTCCAAGGACTCAAAGCCAGGCTGGACCGATCCAAGGGGCAATGGGCTGAAGACCTCTACAACGTCCTGTGGGCCTACAGAACAACATTTCGGCTCCCCACTGGCGAGACCCCTTTAACTTGGCATACGGAACGAAAGCCGTCATTCCTCTGGAAATCGAGCTCCCCTCCCTAAGGGTCGAGCACTACAACGCGGCCTCCAACTCCTCCCAACTCAGAGAGAACCTAGACCTCATCGAGGAGACCAGGGAGGCGGCCCGGGTTCGTATGGCAAGGTACCAACGGAAGACAGCACAATACTTCAACTCCAGAGTAAAAGCCAAGCTCTTCAAGGTAGGAGATCTCGTCCTTAGGAGGGCCGAGGCTTCTCAGCCCACCGAGCAGGGGAAGCTAGCCCCGAATTGGGAAGGACCATACCGAGTCACGCGAGTTCAGCGACCCGGAGCTTACAAGTTGGGAACCCTCGAGGGGGCTCCTATCCCTCGAAGCTGGAACTCCGAGAACCTTCGGATATACTACCAATGAGCCCTTTAGGAGTCATCAACAAACAGGAATGCAATTCTGGTGCAGGACCTGTTCCGGAAGGTATACTTCAGTGGGATTTAAATCTGAAATAGAAGAAGAGGGAGAAGAGAAGGGAGAAGAGGAGGAGAAGGAGAAGAGAAGAAGAAAGGAGGAGAATACGTGGGGAAAATTTCTTAAACTTTCATTAAACCCTAATCATGAAAATAGTTCCCTATACATAGGGCCAAAATACACAATTTGCATAAATCCCCTTACACAGAAATAAATCCTAATAAACCCACAAATACCACAAATAAGCCCTAAAATGCAAACAAGCCCAAAAATAAAAATAAAATAAATATGCAAATAAATGAGTCTGGCTCAATCCGGAGGCTCAGGATCATCTGGATGAAGGGCTCTGATGTCCCCATCAACTCCTCCCGGATGAGAAAAACTCGACCCCGTCGAGTACAAGTCTGGCCGGCTGTCGTACTGCTCCAGAAGATCGGGGTCAAGGCGCTGCAACTATGCTCTGAAAATCCACGTCACATCAGACTTTGGTCGACCTTTCCACCGAACAAGGTAACGTTGGTAACCTCCATTCCTGGTTGAAATAACCTGCTCATCCAATATATGTTCTATTTGTTCTCTGCGTGCATGAGATTTGGGAGCTGGTGGCTCAACAGCAGGTAAGAGGTCAGGATGTCCAACATGGGTAGGTATATCAATAAAGGGGTCAGAAGGCATGAATATTAACTTTTTGTATGGGACTAAATCTTCAATATTAAATGTCGCACTAATCCCATAGTCATCAGGAAGATCCACAACATATGCATTCGAACTGGTTTTCTTTAAGATTTTGAACGGTTCTGCACTACAAGTTTGCAATTTCTTAAACGTATTTAAAGAAAATCGTTCAAGCCTAATTCTTATCATGAAGTAATCTTTTTCACTTAACTCTTTATAACGTCTGGTTAAATCAGCAAGGGATTTATATTTTAAGTTATTAAAGTGACTGCAATTGTTGATTTCTTGATGCAATGAATGTGGATGAGATGCAATTGATTGTGCAGACTCAAAGACTCTACACTGATGAGACATGAAAAACAGGTCTATGGGTTGCCTAAGTTTGTAATCATGCACCACTTCAAACGGATTTATGCCTATGGACTTATGAACCGAACTATTATATGCAAACTCAACTGTCGGTAATATTAAATCCCAGGTCCTAGCATATGCATTTGGGTTGAGCCTATAATGTTGAAGGTTGGGCAGAAATACTCCGGGAACTAGATCAATTGCGTGTTGGATATCACGCATCGGAGAAAGTGCATCCGGAAGATCATCAGGGACTACATCATTAAACTCCTCTAGAAGGAAAACTACTATAGGGGAATGTTCAAGATTGGACTCCACATGGATATCTTTAGCTACAAGTGCCAATTCAGGTGACTGGCTCTCAATATCTGTCACTATCTCTTCCACAGTAGTGATGTGAAATGACTTGGTTGTACTTAGATCAATAGTCTCCCTTTGGGAATCATTTTGGACAAAATCTAATTCTAAAGGTTCGTCTTCCAAGTCTTCTTCATAGTCTTCTATATTTGGTTCATAGACTTCTTCGACATATTCGACCTCTTGGCTCCTAGCTTCTGGTTCAGTAATCAGGTAGGTTCTAATGAAACATTGGTATGCTATGTGGTCGAGTTGTTGACACCTTGAGCATTGGGTTTGGTGCCCAAGAAAATGGGGAAGGATTATAGGTGGTGCAACCAAACCGATTTTAGGTTGGGCTGCAACAGGGGTTGGCGGTGTAGGGGTCCTAGAATTGTGCATGAGTTCACGGATCTCTTGTGTGAATTCCTTGTATCCAGCCCGCATGGCAACGATCTGCTCCTTGATAGACCTCAAAATGTCGGAATTCATGGTAGCTACAGGGGTTTTAGGTTGATTGAGATAGTACTCCATATCACTACAGGTTAGCATGCAATGATGACACTGGGTGATGATGTGAAATGCAGTGTCACTAATGAAACCTTAATAACTATAATGCAAGACTAAATTTGATGCAGGACAACCTACTAATGCAATCTATTATGATTTCAGAAATCAGCAAGTCTTCACAATAATAACTTAAAATTTAAATATTGCTGATTTTTACTTCGGTTATTCAGAATTAAGGATTAAGATTATTCAATTTAAGAAATTAGATTGCAATCAAGTAGTTCAGTTGTTCTGATCCTAAAGTAATTTGAGCGAATAATGTTGAGAAACGTCCTGTTGCTAGGGTGTGCTAATTTAATATCAAGATTTAATGGGTAATAGGATGGGTTCGAAAGTGAAAGGTTTAATGTTCAGCAATATAAGTTTTCAAAATATGGTTATAATGCAAGAGAACCAGAACATAATTAAATGAACAAGCCAGAAAAAGTAGAAACCTATCACCTGTCGGGAAGCAGACGACCAGAGTGCTGCGCTCGAGGGCTAGGGCAACGATCAGGAGCGAAGTGCAGCTGATGGGCTTGAAAAGGGAGGAGGGAGGGGTGGTGTGGCCCCTGGAGAAAAAAAAGGCCCGTTGAAAGGGGCTCTGCAGTGGCTCGGCCTGCTGACTTGGGCTTATGAGAGAAAGTCGGGGCAGGCTACTGTTGTGTGGGCCTGGGGTCAGCCCGTGTTGGCTTTAGAAGTTGGGTGGGAGGCGTGTGGGATCGGCCCGATAGGAATGGGTTTGAGGGGAAGAGGGGCGGTGGCAGGTGACAGGGGTTCGGGATGGGGACGGCCGGCAGCGGAGCAGAGGAAGCGGCAGGCGGGTGGCGGCGGTCTGGTGCAGCGGCAAACAGAGGGGAAGCCGGAGGCGGCGAGGGGCTTTGGTGGAGGGGACGGCGATGGGAGTTCGGAAGGTGGCGGCGAGGCGGAGGCAGCAGTGGGCGGCGTGCGATCGGAGAAGAAGCGGTGGGGGTGGCGAAGGCGGCCAGGCGGAGCGGCGTGGGGGACGAAGGCGGTGGCGAGGGTGCTCACGAGGAGGAAGATGAACAGGTACCCTTTTTTTTCTTTTTTTTCTTTTTTTCTCTTTTTCCTTTTCTCTTTTTTTTCTTTTTTTTTTTGCACGCACGTGCGGTCACGTGCGGAGCTGTTTTGGGGACCCGGGTTACCGGATTTGGGTTAACGGGTTTTGTGACTTACCCGTTAATCCTTTCTTCAACTTTTCGATGGTTTCGAGAGAGGGCTCCGATCTTCACGGCGATGGCGGTGGCCGGGGCTCTAGGATCTACGGCGACGGGCGGTGGCCGATCACGGGATCCGGCCGGTGGCGCCTTTCTGTGGCGCGATGCAGCGGCGGTGAAGCGTGGGAGTGGTGGCCGCAGGCTTGGCGGCTGGCGGGAGGGGTGGAGGTCGCGGCTGCGGCGGCAAGAGGCGGCTGACCACGGCAGCCACGGGAACCCGGGCGGCGACATTTCTGTGGGGAAATGGCTCCTCCGACGGCGGGCTCGGGCCTTCACTGCGCAGCGGCGGCGGCGAGAACGTCCGACGGTGGCTCGGCGTTGCTGGCGGCGACTGGTGGCGGCGGTGGGCATGGGTGTGACGACGGGTGGGGTGGACCTGGCGATGGGATCTTCCCCTGTTCCTTGTGTGAGAACCGAGAGAGGGAAGAAAGGATTTCTTTTTCTCTTTTTTTTTTTGGCTCTCGGTTCGGAAGAAGTAGCCGGGAGAGAGAAGCTAGACCTCAGGGCTTTGGTAGATAACCTAGGTCGTGGCTTTGGCAGCAGGGGCAAAGCTGACGGCTCTGATACCAAGTTGGTGCAGGACCAGTTCCAGAAGGTATACTTCAGTGGGATTTAAATCTGAAACAGAAGAAGAGGGAGAAGAGAAGGGAGAAGAGGAGGAGAAGGAGAAGAGAAGAAGAAAGGAGGAGAATACGTGGGGGAAATTTCTTAAACTTTTATTAAACCCTAATCATAAAAATAGTTCCCTATATATAGGGCCAAAATACACAATTTGCATAAATCCCCTTACACAGAAATAAATCCTAATAAACCCACAAATACCACAAATAAGCCCTAAAATGCAAACAAGCCCAAAAATAAAAATAAAATAAATATGCAAATAAATGAGTCTGGCTCAATTCGGAGGCTCAGGATCATCTGGATGAAGGGCTCTGATGTCCCCATCAAATTCTCTCTCCATTTGTGATAATTTGTTTACGGTTCTTCATTAATTACCTCATACTCCTGACGTTGGGACACATAAATCCCAGGAAATCCCGACAAAGCTCGGATGCCCGAAAGTTCGAATGCTCGATGGAGCTCGGGCGCCCATCTGCTCGACAAAGTTCGGGATGCCCCGTAGGTCGACCGTAGAGTCTCAAACTTTCTCGACCTCGGAAAGCGTCGCAGGTCGACAGTGCATTCCCAGACCCCTCGACCTCGCGCACGATACCTCGACAAAGTTCGGGATGCCCCGTAGGTCGACCGTAGAGTCTCAAACTTTCTCGACCTCGGGAAGCGTTGCAGGTCGACAGTGTGTTCCCAGACCCCTCGACCTTGCGCACGATACCTCGACAAAGTTCGGGATGCCCCGTAGGTCGACCGTAGAGTCTCAATCTCCTTCGACCTCGGAAAGCGTCGCAGGTCGACAGTGCATTCCCAGACCCCTTGACCTTGCGCACGATACCTCGACAAAGTTCGGGATGCCCCGTAGGTCGACCGTAGAGTCTCAAACTCCCTCGACCTCGGAAAGCGTCGTAGGTCGACAGTGCGTTCCCAGACCCCTCGACCTTGCGCACGATACCTCAATAAAGTTCGGGATGCCCCGTAGGTCGATCGTAGAGTCTCAAACTCCCTCGATCTCGAAAAGCGTCGCAGGTCGACAGTGCATTCCCAGACCCCTCGACCTTGCGCACGATACCTCGACAAAGTTCGGGATGCCCCGTAGGTCGACCGTAGAGTCTCAAACTCCCTCGACCTCGGGATGTGCCACCGGATCAACTGCAAACCCGAGTTCCAGGTGTTGAGCTCGACTCTCCGACTGAAGTCGGAATGCCCCGAGAACCGGTTCCAAACTCCCTCGACCTCGGGTAGTATCGTGGGTCGACTGCAAGCCCGAGCATCTTCGGCCTTGCATCCATCGGCAAAAACCAGGATTTTCCGTGATGACTTTCCCCGACCGCGAAAAGATTGGCAAAAACGGGGACCTTTACAGACCCCCCGATATGCAGAAGACCACCTTTAAAGAATGTCCCTTGGAGACGATCCCAGAGCGGACTCGGCCGTCAACCTGAAGTGCTCGGCCCCGATGGTGCGAAAGGTATTACTTACCTAGCACCTACATTTATTGCATTTACTTTATGCACCAGGATGGTCGACGAAGTCTCGGTCGAGCTCAAGATCTCAAGGGTGAGATGCCTAGCCGAGCCAAATACAAGCCAAAGAACGAGGGAGCAGGCTACGCCTTGGCCCCGACACTGCATACGGATACGTGTCCCCGAAGCCAAAGAACGCTTCAAAGAGCTGACCGCAGAATAGACCCGACAGTGAGAAAGGTATTCCTCACTCAACACTTATGCTATCGCGTTCGTTTGCTTACGCTATAATATTCAACAGTCCCGACTAAGCTCGGAAGCTCCCCCGACCAGGGTTGAGATCCGTCTAATGTCTGTCCGAACCTTGGTTCATAACCCCGTCGGGGATAGGCTTTAGAACCTCTACGAGTTTATACCCGTAAAGCCGAGTCTAAAGACCCGACCAAAGCCTCTTGGAAGGTTAACCCCGCCAAGGCCAAAGAATCGAGCTCGATGCTCCGAAAATTCGGATCCAAGAACCCGGCAGAATTTGGTTCCGAGCTCAAGGGCTCGGCAAGTCCGAGCTCCGACCAGAGCGCGAAATCGATTAAAGTTCGAAACGAGTTCCTATCAGATCTAAGTTCGGAGCATTTCCTAATGGGCCTATGCTTATCGAGCCCGAAAACCTGTTAAAAGGAACTAGATCTAACCGGTTGAGAAGGAAAAGGCAAAACAGGAGTAAACTTAGAATGAACTTAGAAAAGAGATCTTCATTAATAAAAGCCCGAAGGCCAAGTACAAGACTCGGGCTTGGCCATACACTTTTAGGGGCCGACCTTACTTACAAAAAAAAAAAAAAACAACAAAGGTAAATCCCGAAGAGGCGGGCGCTGCTCCTTAGTTATCCGCAGTCATCGCCTCGGCCCGGGCCACGTCAGCAACTTGAGGGGCAGCATCAGAAGCTCCTTCGACCGCCGAAATTTCACCCTCCTCGGCCGTCGGGGGTTCGGCCCTATTCGAGTCTTCGAACGCGTTGAGCCCCTCGACCCCTGCTCCGGGTCGGAGTAGATCAAGGTCGAACTCGGGGCAGAGCCGCCTCAGTTGATTTCGGAAGTCATTGAAGCCGCGAACGAGCCCATCCACGGCCTCCTCCTCCATCAGTTTCTGGAACTCTTCCGATTCCCGGAAGAGTTGGACCGCCCTCTTCGCCTCCTCTTCGACCTTGAGGTGAGCCTCCTTCACCTCCTGCTCGCGGATAGCAAGCACCGAAGTGGCCTCGGTCAGACGTGCCTCTGAAGCACGCAGCTCTGACCTGGCCAGGGCGTGTGCGCCCTTCTCCTCCTCGAGCTCGGCGTTCAGAGCTCAAATCTCGTCCTCGGCCGCCTCCACCTTCGCTTGGAGCGCTTTTTGCTTGGCCTCAGACGCGAGGCGCCTCGCCTCGGCTTCCTCCTGCCCCCGCTGATACTTTCGGGCTCGTTCCCGATAGTCTGCGACTGTATGCATCAGCGTTTCGATCTCGTGGAGCTGCTGTAAAAGAGAGATAAGAAACAAAGTCCGAGCCAATTCGAAACGAACTTACACAAATGCAAAGGCAAACTTACCCGGATGGCAGAATAGATGGTCGTATCCATGAAGGCGCCATAACACATGGACCGGACCTTGGCCTGGTCGGCCGGGAGCAGCGCGACCCGAAGAACTTCGCGCGCCGTTTGGGGATTATCCAGGGCCGAATTGCCCTCGAAGCCTGCCCAACCAGGAGCATAAGGTACTCTCTCCTGGTGGCCTTGATCCCCCGACGGGCCCGGAGAACTGGGCCTTGCTGGGCTCGGTGAATGCGGCTCCGCAGCCCCCTGACTGCTACTCGGCTCGGGACTAGGGAGTTGGGGTTGGGCAGGTGCCCAACCCGACCGCTGTGAGATGGGGGCGGGACACGCAAGCGTAAAAGCCCCCGTAGGGCCCCTACCCTCTTGACCGTGGTTCGGAGCCTCCATCCGAACAAGTCTAGCCACCCTCGCCCCGGCAACCATTGTGGAGTGATTGATTATAACCCTATTTGATTTTGATGAGCTCAAAGCATTTGAGTATATCTTATGTTGTACTAATGAATTCAATCTAGTGTTTCAGTCAAATACTTGTAAATTTATGGTTAAGTGTTTCTAGATTTGGTTCAATACATTTTGGATAAGTAAAGAACAGACAGACGGACAGAAAGATCCATCTCAGAACCTGTCAACGAGTCGACTCCTGAAGAGCGCGAGTCGACTCCGATGCTTGCCGGGTCGACTCCAGGGTAGTACGAGTCGACTCCAGGGAGTAACAGACAGAAAGACAGAGAAGCTATTTTGGACCCTGAGAGCCGAGTCGACTCCTGAGGAACTCGAGTCGACTCCGATGGTTGGCAGGTCGACTCCTAAGGAAGCGAGAGTCGACTCCCAGTGTGATACAAGGCAAAAGTCAGAGAGCAAATTTTAGACACTGAGAGCCGAGTCGACTTCCGCAAAGTCCGAGTCGACTCCAAGACAGCGTGACCCCAAAAAGACAGAAGACGGTATTTTCGTCTCTGAGAGGCGAGTCGACTCCAAGACAGTTCGAGTCGACTCCAAGGCAGCGCAACCCCAAGAGACAGAAGACTGTTTTTCGGATACTGAGAGCCGAGTCGACTCCGAAACAGTTCGAGTCGACTCCGAGACAGCACGAGTCAAAAGACAGAAGATCGGGAGTTCGGACTCTGAGTGCCGAGTCGACTTCCAGAATTTCCGAGTCGACTCAAGTGAGCAAACTTGAAGAATACATCTCTGGATTCCTTAGAATGAGTCGACTCCAAAAGTGCCAGGTCAGCTCCGGACATTGGGGAGTCGACTTCGGGTTAAGTCGAGTCGACTCCCAGTCGAGACAGCACTTTAATTCAAATCCAGAACAGTTGCCGAGCCGACTCCAGAAAAGCATGAGTCGACTCCTGCAGCAGTCGAGTCGACTCTAGATCGCGCGAGTCGACTCCGATCCCAACGGAAATATTGTCAGGATGTGCAGAATGTGCAGAATAGCTAGGAGATTGTGTCTAACGGCTAGTTTCCATGGGGAATGGCTTAAATAGCCACAGAGAACTGTAGCAAGGTAGAGAAGTGACATTCCATTCAAAGAAAACAAGAAATCTTCACCTACCAAAGGATTTCAAAGGAAAAGAAGGAAGAGGGGCATTAAACTCCATCCAACCAACTCTTCCCAGCATTAAAGAAGTCTCCTTCAGTTATCAAGTCTTCGAGACACTCAAGAGGAGACCCCGAGTTCGAGAAGCCCTCCTTTACATCTTCATAAATTTGTTTGAGGGCTCTTAACTTCTCTCTTATTTATATCGCTGAATATTTGCTTGTTAAGAAGCTTTATTTTTCTGTTTGTTTTTCAAACCATTTGTTCCTTACTTGATTCAATCAGGGGATTAAATCAAGGGTGTAAAGGTTTGTTGGTGAGCCTAGGTTGAAACCAACGGTGTAAGGGTTTGATTGTGATCCTGGGAAAACAATCGGGTGGTTCTAGTCGGTGAGCCTGGGAAAACCGACCGAGTTCGTTGTGATCTCGTAAAACAACAAGTTAGGTTGTGAGCTTGTAAAACAACCGGCTGTAATCCGAGGGGTTATAGTGAATTCCCAAGTGAGGCTTGGGGAGTGGACGTAGGAGCAAGGGTTAGCTCCGAACCACTATAATTTCCTTGTATTTGTGATTGCTTTGTTGTCTCTTACTTTCACTTCATTCACTGCACATAGCATCTAATTAATCCACTTGCAAAAAGTATTAATTAGTTATTCACAAATCTTTTAATTGCCATAATTATTTTAAAACCCAATTCACCCCCCCCCCTCTTGGGTTGTCTATCTGGGCAACAACCGTGCCAGATGAAGACCTGGCTTTCTTCCTGGGCTCGAGAGGGGCCCCACCAGCTTCGGCCGCCCTCTTCTGGAATCGAGCATACAAGGCCGAATCCTTCTTCACCATTTTTGGAATGTCTGAGAGCAAAGAAATAAAGAAAAAGGGTAAATATCAGGAAATAAGAGCAAGCAAAAAAACAAAACACGAATAGAAACTACCCTTACCCTGAGGGCGCGCCGAGCTCAGGCCGACGTTAACTAGAGCATCCTCGCTCACAAGGTCGTTTAGCAGAATGTCCTCCTCGAGGCCGCTAAGGGCATCGAGGATCTTCTGCTCGCCCTTGGACAGGATGGGGAGCTTGTTGACGGCCTTGAGCCGGGCCTGCTCCCACCGAGGATTGAACTCCCACGTCCGCTCGGAAGACAAAAAGAAAAATTTCTTTTTCCATCCGTGGATGGATGAAGGAGCCCCCCGGAAAAGCGGCCGACCACCCCGAAGGGAAAGGTAAAGCCACTCTCCATCACCCGGGTTGGACTTCAATAAGAAGTACCACCGAAAAACATTGACAGAGGTCGGCATCCCGTGCAAAAGACACAAGGATAAAAAACCGACTATAGTTCTCCACGCGTTCGAAACGAGTTGCGCCGGGACGATCTGATATGTCGCCACCAACTCGTTCACAAACCCATGAAAGGGGAACCGCAGGCCGGCCCAGAGTGATTCTGTGTACACTCTGATCCGGCCCGGAGGGGGCCTGGTCACCCGATCCCTCGACCCCGCGGGTTCCAAGCGGAACCCGTACTGAGGGAAGAACCACTTCTCGACCATTTCCATCTCCTTGACACTAATGGCGGACCCAACCTCATCGGGACCACGACCCATCCTAACAAAAAAAAGGGGGAAGGGGGAAAGAAACGAACGAGAACAAGGGCCTCCCGAGCAGACGAAAGAGAGCACCTATCAAGATCACTGCCAGAAATGAAGAGAAACTGGAGTGAAGGTCCCGGGAGGCCGCCGGAGGAACGGGGAAGGGGATAGTTGGAGGATAAGCAGCAAAGGTCGCCAAATAAAAACCCTCAGGGCTAAGTTGAGGGCTTGTATAAACCTTTTCAACGGCCCAGATCGGCGAAACAGGATCCCATGTCCCGTTTAGATCGTGCCACGTGCCGATCTCGAGAGCCATACGGGCATATCCAGTTCGAATCGACGTCTTGAATGTCGAATCAAGGCGGCGTCACATCGGATCGCAGAGCCACATCATAAGCCCACGACACGAGGCCGTTTTGAAGGGCGAAAAGGCATCGCCCCATATCCCCTTATTAATATCACCTTGAAACGTGCAAAACATCACCAAAATTCGAAAACTCAGTCCCTACCAATGCGGCATTAAATGAACTACTTTCCGCGTCCGAGCCCGCAAGCGGCTCGAACTAGGAAGTCGGGGGTAGTATTGGGGAAAAATCCAAATCATCCGAAAGATGCTGTTTCAAGGGGCGCCCGATGCAAGGCAGCCACCTCGGCCAGGCGCCCGACCAGAGGGCGCCGACCAAGCAATAGCCGGGCCGTAGGCGCCCGACTTAAGGCAGCCAGCTCGGCCAGGCGCCCGACCAGAAGGCACCGACCAGGCAACGCCCGGGCCGCAAGCGCCCGATTAGGGGCAGCCAGCCCCGCTCAGCGCCCGGCCGGATGCCAAGTTCCGAAGCATCCCACCCTATTACTCGGCCTCGGCCTGACACCTTTCGGGAGCCTAACTCCAGACCCTCAAATCTCGCCATATCAGGCTACCGCCAGACCATTAATGTGCATGGCCTCTGTAGGCCTCCAGTGCACTCAACCATTAATGAGCACGACTCAAGATGATCTCCGGATCACTCAACCATCAAAGCGTATGACCTTCCCCGATCACCGGTTCGCTCAACAATCAATGCACTCGTTATCTACGGACCCCAGGCCCTCCACAGCGGGCGGTTGAACCACTCCACCAGGTCCGATCAACCACGACAGTTCACTGACTCCGGTCTGATCCGGTCTCATCCCCCACGACGCCATGAATGCACATGATCGTGCTCAATTATCACAAAGAGGACAACCTGCCCCGTCACCTCCCAGGTAATACAATATTCCTCTATAAAGGGGAACCCCTCCATCGGGGGAGGAGGGGACACAAAAACCCGAAAAAGAAACATCCTCCTTTTTTTCTCCCTCTTACTTTTTCCCTCTGACTTAAGCATCGGAGGGCCGACGCCGGGAACCCCGGCCACCGGCTTCTTGTAGGTCCTCCGGAGGACGCCACCCGCCGACGTACCGCCGCCCGCCATTCCAACAGTGGAGCTCCTCCCCCCTCAGCCGACGGACGCCCCCGGGTCCAATTTCCAGCAACAGGATTTAACTCTTTATATGAACTTGAGCTAGTGGAAATAGTGAAAGCATCAAACTTTTTGCTTAAGTTGTTCATTCCAGTCACCAGATTGGACATGACATTTTTTAGTTCTGGATCTACTTTCATTTCATAATTGCTTGGTTTTCTAGACCCGAACTCATCTCTATTTACTTCCTCACCATAGCTACTCCAATTTTGGGCGTTCTCGGCTAAGTCAACAAGAAATTCATAAGCTTGATCCAGGGTTCGGTTCATGAACCTACCTTTGTGCATGAACTCGATCATGTTTCTATGTGCCGGAGGTAGTCCTTTATAAAAGAAATGTACTAGATCAGCCTTGTCAAGCCCATGGTGCGGGCACTTGACCAAAAGATCATGGAATCTTTCCCAAAGTTGGGAAAATTCCTCTTCAGATTTTTCTCTAAAAGTTCTGATGGCATCCTTAATTTTTTTAGTTTTTACCATGGGATAGAACTTAGCCATGAACTTTCTAGATAGTTGTTCCCATGATGTGATGGAATTAGAAGCAAGAGAATACAGCCATGCAGCGGCACGATCCTCTAAAGTCATGGGAAACAACCTTAATTTAATACCCTCTTCATCTAAGTTTTGATTTCTAAATGTTTGACAGATTGTCAAATATTTGTTTAGATGAATGTAGTGTTGTTCACTCTCGAACCCATGAAACTTGGGTAACATGTTTATTGTTGCAGCTCGAATCTCGAATTGGGCTGCATTATTAATTGGTAATACTATGCAAGTAGGGGGACTAGCAGATGCGGGTGCAAACAACTCATTCAAGGTTCTGATATGTTCACCCATTGTAGAGATTGACGGTTGGTTTACAGTTCGCAGGTTGTGATGAAAAGTTCTATCAATCTCAGGATCAAATGGGGTTAACTTATCCCTTAATGACCTTATACCATGCATACATTATCAACAATTCATTAGATTTGACTCCTACAATAAACGAAATCCTAAGAGAAGAGAAGGGCTAGACACAGATGACCACAACCAACACTAATGAGAGCACAAAAGTGCGACCTACATGTTACTAAAATTAGTGTTATTGTTAACCGATAATGATAAATTCACTGGATTAATATTATATTTGGGTTTAACATAGATTAGTATAAATTAGAGATAAAATGCACATTGAGTACAAATTTGACTTCAAATCGGGTCCGAGTCGGGTTCGGATCCGAGTCGGGTTTGGGTCCGAATCGGGTCCATTTCTTTTGTGCTTTTGGAAAATAATTTTGGGCAAATCTAAATTGGCTATATCATAACTATAAGGTGCTGGGTGACCCATGACTTGAAAGAATTGCACTTGACCTCCAGCCAGAATAGATGACCCGTCTACAAGCCAAATTTCATATCACACTATTTTTTTTTCTATATGACTAATTGGATGGAACTTGGTGTCTCCCAGCTCCTTCCAACGCAGCTATCCTCCTTCCCTATTCAAGCCGTGATCCAAGCTCCCAGCGATCGCGTCCGGCTCCTCGCACCAGCCCGCCTCTCAACCAAGGTCCAAAGAAGGAATCCCGAGCCGGAATCCCAGCCTCCGACGCCGCATCCGAGCTCCAACGATCATCGACGCCTTCCTTCCGTGATCCCAAAATCCCAGCACCATTTTCACTCCTACTGTCTGTTAGATGTATGCCCTAGAAGCCAATCTGGCTGACACATTGTTAATTCTAGGGACATAATTTTGTACTTGACTATTTATTATTGAATAAATAAAAGGCATCTTTTCATTCATATTAATTATGTGTCTATGAATCGTCCAAAAAATTAATAAGATGATGATACATATTCTCAAGAGTTGAGAATTTGAGCCATGTATCATTGGTGATTAATTTCTAAATGCTCCTGATCAATGGATCATCACGAGGACGGTGATCGATCCGATCAGTGCACAGATCACTTTCCTTCTGGATGGACGAGACTTGAGTCCATAGTGTAGGGACACTGAAGTGATAGTGCAGGTGCTTGTTAGAGAATAAGGGTACTGAGCATGACCAAGACAAGAAGTTACTTGGACGTCTATCCACTCGTCAGTGACTTGCTTGATGTTGCAGTAGTATGACTGGTCCTTTGACCTGCGGTGCTTCGGCTACTCACAGTGAGGTTATTATAGTTTGACTACACGTATACATGGTCTCTAGTCATATGGGTCCTTGTAGTGTAGATTGGCTGCAGTAAGTTCACTGTAGGAGTAGGGTATGCACTTACATGGAATCTATCGACCTTGATAGAAGAGGAGTGATCCTATGTGATTTGTTAGACTGAGTTCTAAGACCTTGGCCAGGGCAGTAATATAAAGTGGAGAAAGAGTTTTCCACTATCGAACTCGAGTCAAATAAATCTTGACATATGACAGACGAAGGGGTTTGACGAGTTATCCATGACCTCCGTCCTGTAGGGATCCACGATAGAAGGACTGTATCACATAATAACTGCACCTAGAGGTTCATCATTCTATTCTGCTGGGTAGCCACTACATGCTGCTAGGTGTCACTGGTGGATGGTGGGACTCATAGGAATTATCTCGATGATCGATAAGCCCTAATGAGTAGAGTTGGAATCGTTCTGACCCATTGAAAGGAGTTTTCAATGATATTGTGATAGAGATCACAATATATCTCACTACCAGTCAGAGTAGAACCTATGGGGTCACACACACTAGAGGCATTGACCGATCCGATGGTTGAATCGTGATTAGGAATCACAAGTAATCAATTCGATTGATAATAAGCCGAGGAAGGAACAAAGAGAATTAATTAATTAGACTTAAAACAAGAGTCCTACTTGGAGTAGGATTCCTAGAGTCCTAATTGGATTAGGACTAGGAATCCTACTTGGACTGGGATTCCTACTTGGACTGGGAATCCTATTTGGAGTAGGACTGGGATTCCTACTTGGAGTAGGATTCCTACAATCCTAATTAGATTAGGAGTTTTGAATTAAATTTGGATTCCTACTTGGAGTAGGATTCCTAGAGTCCTAATCGGATTAGGACTTCAAATTCAAATTAGAGTCCTAATTGGATTAGGACTAGAATTAAACAAGTCCTAATTGGATTAGGATTTGTTAAGTCCTAATTAATTATTAATCTAATGAATCAACATGACTCCTAATTGGATTAGGATTGAAGAGTTCAATTGAGTCATGGTTCATTCAAGTTCTAATTGGATTAGGACTAGCATAGATTGAACCCAATTGATTCATGATTTGGACTAAACCAAATAGGAGCCCTAGATGCCTTTATAAGGCTTTGAAAGGAGGTGCCCTAATGATAAGTGAAGCCCTCCTCCTCTCCATCACGTGGCCACCCTCCTCTCCTCTCTTTTCAACCACCAACAACAAAGGGAAGAAAAGGATCTTGGTGGCCTCCTTCTTCCTCCACCGTTTGGTTCCAACGCAAGGAAGAAAAAAAAGGCTGCAGGGCTTCGTTCCTCTTCTTCTCTTTATCCTTCTTCTTCCTCCTCCCAAGCACAATCAAGGATTGATTGAAAGGGAGGATATCAGCCATCAAAGTTATCTTTGCAAGGGAGCTAGCACCCCGGGGAGATAGAAAGCTTGGATCGGTTTTCTGCTTCGTGTGGATACCCGTAGAGGCCGGGCACTTGAACGGCTTCAAGCGAACCTTCATCCTAAACCACGATCATCAGTTTGCGGTGATCATCTACCCGCACAAAGGTGAAGATCTGATCTTCTAATGTTATTTAAAAGTTTTTAATCCTTATCTATCTACGAATGATTTTTAAACAACGTTCATGCGATGAACGGTTGATCCCGCACATGCCTCTTCCGCTGCATCTGAATTTTTTGAATTTTTTGCGGCATGGGCGGGTTCCCAACAGTGGTATCAGAGCTTAGGCTTCGTAGATTAAGGTAAGGATTAATTATTAATAGGCTTATTAGAACTGAAAATTGAAAGATTATGCATACTAAAAATTTTCTGCATGCAGATTTTTTTCTAGGATGCTGATTTTTGCATGCTGATTTTTATATGATAAGATGATGATTCTAATTGCATTGTTAATGAGATTACAAAGTTTAGAATCATGATTAGCATGATCAGCAACCTATGTCATGAGATAATCAGTTAGTTTTCAGATCTGAAAATTATAATTGCTGCATATGGTGATGATCATAGGATTCAAACCCTTTTGGTATTAAATGTAAAGACCTGCGATGTGATCTGCAATGTCATGTAATTTTTCAGATGCTTGCATGCATCTTATTTGATGTTTTGAGAGGCCTGCGTGCCTCCTAAAAGAAGATGTAATTTATTATTATTTTTATTTTACATCTGGTTGTATTTCTGTGATGTGATGTACGTCAACGGTCAAGTTGAAGACAAGGCATGAGATGAACAGGGGTCTAAGCAGTTGATGGCGATTGGATCAAGAGTTGGTCAAGGATCGAATTAAGGAGGCTTGGAACCAATTCAAGAGTTGAAGACCAATTGATCGATTGACGTGCATGTGCTTGTAATACGACCTAATTAGAATCCATGATCATCACCTATTTAATGTTTAGCTTTATTTTGATGCTGCGATTATAACTGCCTGTGATGTGCCGTTTGCATGTGATGTGAATGAGAGCGGGGTAGATAGGTTTACATGTGATGTAGCAAACCCAATTGAGACCTAAATTAAAACCTCCTCAATCAAGTCGAGAGTGAACCGACATGAGCGAGTCATATTAGATTAATTGATCTAATTGGTGTCTAGGAAAGCATGAAAGGTGGTTACTTAATTAGGACCTTACTCTCTGAGTAAGGGAAGCCTCCCACCTGCTTACCTGGCCAATTGTTCGATTACCTCTTATGAAGAGCTCAAGTTGCAAATACTAAGACCTGATTAACCAATATTAAGTCAATAGGTCTTCCACTGTAGTAGAGCTGCTAAGGCCTTTCTGATGTTGATTTGTCTCGGCTGGATACAGTGGTCAAGTTGCATCGGAGGGCTGGACCTCTCTATAGACATGAGATGTTGTAGGGTAAAGGTGGGGTTGGGCACCAATAACTGTTAGGTGAGGACCCAATGACGACTTTATTCCTACGGTTATACGGTGGGTCTGACTTAACTAAGAAATGAGACCAATAACTGTTAGGTGAGGTTTTCATGGCTTAGAGAGCAAGTTACACTGCAACATGCTTGAGAAGCATTGTACAAGAGTTGTACATTCATCAATCTATGTGTCACCAATAACTGTTAGGTGAGGTGGCATGTAAATCGGTAGGACCGCAGTACCCACTAAAAACCCTAGTCGTGTGGGATTTCCGTTTTTCTACCAGGGGAGTGTGAGGAATTCGAGAAAATAGTGGGAGTTACATTTGTTCTAAAAGACCTTAGAACAGATTAGGATCAAGTACAAAAGTCTAACTAGAATCTTTACTCTCTGAGGATTATAAAGTCAGCTTCTAGACTCTTAACTCATATCCTATAGAACAACCGTTTGACCAAACTCGATTATAAAGATTGGCTCAGCAAATTTCAAAAAAAAAAAAAAAGTTTTGAATTATGAGAAATTTGGGTACATGCTAGACCATGGAATCCCCGTGTTACCAATCCATCCGATCACTGATCAGCGTAAGACGCTTGTTAAGTGGACGAACAATGACAATAAAGTTAGGTGCTGCACAATGGCATCCATGTCCAATGCATTACAATGCCAGCATGAGAACATGAAGACTGCCAGGGACATATTAAATCACCTGCAAGAGTTGTATGGTGATCAGAGTCATGCAGCTCGGTTTGAAGTGTCCAAGAGGCTCTTCAAAGCCAAGATGCACGATGGGCAGTATGTCCATGATCATGGTTTGACCATGATAAAGGACTTAAAGAAGCTTGAGAAGCTCGGCATGACCATGCACAAGGAACTGCAAATGGATTTGATCCCGTAATCCCTTCTAGCTTCATATGAACAATTTATAGTAAATTACCATATGAACAAGATTGTATGCACCAAAACAGAATTGTTAAAAAAATTGGTAACTACCTTAGGGACGCTGAAGAGTTCAAGAGGCATCGTTCTCACTGTTGAGTTGATTTCTACTTCCAAGAGAGAGTCTATTTGGAAGAAGAAAAAGCCTGTGAAGAAACAGAAGACCGAGAAAATGCCAAATGAGGAAGTTCCAAGAAAAGGCCAATTGCAAGGAAAAAAGTTTCCATTGCATCATGGACGGCCATTGGAAGAGGAACTGTCCTACATACATGGGAAAGCATAAAGAACATAAAGGGTGATAGACCTTCAGAAGGTATGTCAGAAATGCTCAGGATACTTAGGGACTGTTACCTATTGCTAGCAGAAATTTGATTTCTGTATTTTATTTAGCACAGAAAGATTTTTATTTGAAAAATAAATTGATTCAACATGGTTTTATAATTGACAGTCTCTATCACATACATATGGATGTATCTGTGAATATATCTGAGCAAACAGTGAATACTATAGGATCTAATAGATCCAAAAATGAGATAAATCTAAAGTATTTGTGGCACCTCAGGCTTGACCATATAGGAGAAGACAAAATAAATAAATTGGAGAAACATGAGCTTTTGGGCTTATTGACTTTCGAGTCATATTTGATTTATGAATTCTGCCTTCAAGGAAAGATGGCCAAATTATCCTTTGTAGGACACAGGGAGGTCCACTAAAATACTTACCCTAGTACACACTGATGTGTGTGGCCCATTCGATGTGCAGGCTAGGGGTTGTAATTTTTTACTTCATTTTACCCATGATTACTCACGGTATGGATATGTGTATGAGACACAAATATGAAACTTTTGAAAGGTTCAAAAAGCTTAGATATGAAGTAGAAAAATAAGCACAAAAACTCATTAAGGTTCTTCGATCAGATCGAGGAAGTGAATACCTTAATGGAGAGTTCCGTGATTATCTCAAGAAGAATGGTATAGTTTCATAATGGACTCCTCCTGGTACACCTCAAGCTCAATGGAGTGTCAGAGAGGAGGAATCGGACTCTATTGATATGGTCCAGTCCATGATGAGCTTCACTGATTTACGCTTGTTTCTTTAGATAGATGCCCTATTTTCAGCTATTTACTTGTTGAATAGAGTTCCCTCTAAATCCGTTCCTACCACACCGTATGAGATATAGCATGGTAAGAAACCAAGTCTTGGTCATCTCAAGATTTGGGGATGTCCGGCCCACGTCAAAAGACTACAGGCGGACAAACTAGAGGCTAGGACCATAAGTGCTCGTCTTATAGGATATCCTAAAGAGTCATTAGGATACAATTTTTACGTCTCAGAGGATCACAATGTGTTTGTGAGCCGTCATGCCATCTTCTTGGAAAACCAGTTTATCCTTGATAGAGGCAGTGGGAGGAAAATTGAGCTTGAAGAGAAAGTCTCTGAAAAGCAACGAGTCATGGATCCTATCGAACCCATTAATACAGAGCCAGTACACGATGTCCCTCAACCACCTCGCAGATCAAGTAGGGTCTCCCATCCTCCCGATAGATACTTAGGTATACTAGAAGAGGATACCGAGGAAATGTTCCTAGTGGGAGATAGGGATCACACGCAGGATCCCAAAACCTACGACGAGGCGATATCTGATATCGATTCCGAAAAATAATTGGAGTTAGACTCCATGCATTCCAACCAAGTTTGGACCTTAGTAGATCCACCAGAAGGTATTGTACCTATTGGATGCAAATGAATCTACAAAAGGAAGATACGTTCGGATGGAGAGGTAGAGACCTATAAGGCAAAGCTTGTGGCAAAAGGGTATAGTCAGCGCGAGGGCATTGACTATCAGGAGACCTTTTCACCTGTAGCCATGCTAAAATCCATCCGAACATTGCTTGCCATTGCAGCATTTCATGATTATGAAATCTGGCAGATGGATGTGAAAACAGCTTTCCTGAATGGATATCTTGATGAAGACATCTATATGGAACAGCCTTTGGGTTTCACTTCCAGTGATGGAGATCACAAGGTCTGCAAGCTGCAAAAGTCCATCTATGGACTAAAGCAAGCATCTCGGAGTTGGAACACTCGTTTCGATGACGCAATCAAAACGTTTGATTTCATCAAAAACGAAGAGAAACCATGTGTTTACAAAAGGGTTAGTGAGAGTGCTGTTGTATTTCTCGTACTGTACGTGGACGACATCCTCCTGATAGGGAATGATATTCCCATGCTAACCTCGGTCAAGGTCAGGTTGTCAAAAAGGTTCTCCATAAAAGACCTTGGGGAAGCATCCTATATTTTGGGAATAAAGGTCTATAGAGATAGATCTAAAAGGATGCTTGGCCTATCACAGAAGATGTACATAGAGGAAGTGCTGAAAAGGTTCAGCATGGAAAACTCTAAAAGGGGTCTCTTACCCCTAAGGCATGGAATTAATCTCTCCAAGAAGATGTGCCCCAACACATCTGAAGAGATTCAACGCATGAGCAAGATCCCCTATGCATCAGCAATAGGGAGCCTCATGTATGCCATGCTATGTACATGACTTGATATAGTACATGCTGTGAGTGTCACGAGCATATGTCAATCAGATCCAGACAAAAAGCACTGGATAGCTGTGAAGAACAGTCTTAAGTACTTGAGAAGAATTAAGGACATGTTCTTGGTCTTTGGGAGAAGATCAGAGTTGAAGGTAGAAGGATGCACACATATTGATGATAGAAAGTCTACATCAAGATATGTGCAATGGTGGTTCAGTAAGTTGGAAGAGTTCCAAACAACCAATCATTATAGATTCTACCTTAGAAGCTGAATGTTAAGCCGTATCTAATGGTGCAGTGGAAACCTTCTAGTTAAAAGTTCATTGCAGAGTTAGGTGTAATGTCATTAGATGTCATAACACTTTACTGCGATAACATTGGCACCATAGCACTAGCTATGGAGCCAAGGTCTCATCAGAAGTCCAAGCACATAGAGCGGCGCTTCCACCTCATACGCGACTATATTGAGAAGAAATATGTAGAGGTGCAGAGAGTAGACTCCGCGGATAACATGGCAGACCCGTTCACTAAGCAGCTAAGTCAGCAAAAGACTGAAGCCCACCTTGAGAAGATGGGGCTTAGATATATGACTAATTGGCTTTAGTGCAAGTGGGAGATTGTTAGATGTATGCCCTAGAAGCCAATCTGGCTGACACATTGTTAATTCTAGGGACATAATTTTGTACTTGACTATTTATTATTGAATAAATAAAAGGCATCTTTTCATTCATATTAATTATGTGTCTATGAATCGTCCAAGAAATTAATAAGATGATGATGCATATTCTCAAGAGTTGAGAATTTGAGCCATGTATCATTGGTGATTAATTTCTAAATGCTCCTGATCAATGGATCATCACGAGGACGGTGATCGATCCGATCAGTGCACAGATCACTTTCCTTCTGGATGGACGAGACTTGAGTCCACAGTATAGGGACACTGAAGTGATAGTGCAGGTGCTTGTTAGAGAACAAGGGTACTGAGCGTGACCAAGACAAGAAGTTACTTGGACGTCTATCCACTCGTCAGTGACTTGCTTGATGTTGCAGTAGTATGACTGGTCCTTTGACCTGCGATGCTTCGGCTACTCACAGTGAGGTTATTATAGTTTGACTACATGTATACATGGTCTCTAGTCATATGGGTCCTTGTAGTGTAGATTGGCTGCAGTAAATTCACTGTAGGAGTAGGGTATGCACTTACATGGAATCTATCGACCTTGATAGAAGAGGAGTGATCCTATGTGATTTGTTAGACTGAGTTCTAAGACCTTGGCCAGGGCAGTAATATAAAGTGGAGAAAGAGTTTTCCACTATCGAACTCGAGTCAAATAAATCTTGACATATGATAGACGAAGGGATTTGACGAGTTATCCATGACCTCCGTCCTGTAGGGATCCACGATAGAAGGACTGTATCACATAATAACTGCACCTAGAGGTTCATCATTCTATTCTGCTGGGTAGCCACTACATGCTGCTAGGTGTCACTGGTGGATGGTGGGACTCATAGGAATTATCTCGATGATCGATAAGCCCTAATGAGTAGAGTTGGAATCGTTCCGACCCATTGAAAGGAGTTTTCAATGATATTGTGATAGAGATCACAATATATCTCACTACCAGTCAGAGTAGAACCTATGGGGTCACACACACTAGAGGCATTAACCGATCCGATGGTTGAATCGTGATTAGGAATCACAAGTAATCAATTCGATTGATAATAAGCTGAGGAAGGAACAAAGAGAATTAATTAATTGGACTTAAAACAAGAGTCCTACTTGGAGTAGGATTCCTAGAGTCCTAATTGGATTAGGACTAGGAATCCTACTTGGACTGGGATTCCTACTTGGACTGGGAATCCTATTTGGAGTAGGACTGGGATTCCTACTTGGAGTAGGATTCCTACAATCCTAATTAGATTAGGAGTTTTGAATTAAATTTGGATTCCTACTTGGAGTAGGATTCCTAGAGTCCTAATCGGATTAGGACTTCAAATTCAAATTAGAGTCCTAATTGGATTAGGACTAGAATTAAACAAGTCCTAATTGGATTAGGATTTCTTAAGTCCTAATTAATTATTAATCTAATGAATCAACATGACTCCTAATTGGATTAGGATTGAAGAGTTCAATTGAGTCATGGTTCATTCAAGTTCTAATTGGATTAGGACTAGCATAGATTGAACCCAATTGATTCATGATTTGGACTAAACCAAATAGGAGCCCTAGATGCCTTTATAAGGCTTTGAAAGGAGGTGCCCTAATGATAAGTGAAGCCCTCCTCCTCTCCATCACGTGGCCACCCTCCTCTCCTCTCTTTTCAGCCACCAACAACAAAGGGAAGAAAAGGATCTTGGTGGCCTCCTTCTTCCTCCACCGTTTGGTTCCAACGCAAGGAAGAAAAAGAAGGCTGCAGGGCTTCGTTCCTCTTCTTCTCTTTATCCTTCTTCTTCCTCCTTCCAAGCACAATCAAGGATTGATTGAAAGGGAGGATATCAGCCATTAAAGTTATCTCTGCAAGGGAGCTAGCACCCCGGGGAGATAGAAAGCTTGGATCGGTTTTCTGCTTCGTGTGGATACCCGTAGAGGCCGGGCACTTGAACGGCTTCAAGCGAACCTTCATCCTAAACCACGATCATCAGTTTGCGGTGATCATCTACCCGCACAAAGGTGAAGATCTGATCTTCTAATGTTATTTAAAAGTTTTTAATCCTTATCTATCTACGAACGGTTTTTAAACAACGTTCATGCGATGAACGGTTGATCCCGCACATGCCTCTTCCGCTGCATCTGAATTTTTTGAATTTTCTGCGGCATGGGCAGGTTCCCAACACCGTCTGCGTTTCTCCCACCGCGTGCCAGCAGCCCACCTTCCGCTTCAGCTCCCAGCAGCACCCGAAGAAGGAAGCCCCAACGTCCACGGCGTCCTCCCATCGATCTCGGATCGCCTTCCATTCCATGTGCGATCTCGGATGATCGCTTCTTCCATTTCAGCGCGTCACCAGCCGTGATCCACTCCTCCGCATTCTTCTCCCAGCAGCCGTCCACGAAGCTTCCGCCCGTGATCAGCGATCCAACCTGCTCCCAGCGCCCGGATCTCGTCCGTGATCGACTCCTCCCCGCGTCCTCACCGCGTCTGCCATCTCCCTTCCGCATCAGGCGTCCGTCCGCGGCTATAAGATGAGAAGGAAGAAGAGGAAGGGGGGTGTGCTCGGTTTTGGGGTTGAGGCCAAGAACCAGGGAAGGAGGGAAGAGCTCGGCTGGTTTTTGTCCAAGGAGCGGGGAATGTTCTGTTTGTGAGAGAAGAAAGAGGGGAAGAGTAATGCTCTGTTTTCAGATTTGAAAACAGAGCATCACGCTTCCTTAGTTTTTTTTTATTGTTTTTGTTATTTATTTTTTTAGAAGTTATGTTTTTAATTTGTGTATTAGTGATTTTGGGCATTATGTTGTTCCTATTTCTTTAGTTTAATTGAGAGCAATGTTTTAATTTTTTAGTAAGAGTTTTATTTTGAAACATGTTATTTTGGGGTTTTTAGATTTAGTTTAAATAAGAGTTTTATTTATGCTAAAGTTTTTAATTTATGTTGTTTTTAATTTCCGTTCCTCAGATTCTGTAATCTTTCTTTAATACATTAAAATTTCTTTCATGAAATCGATGTTCTAGTCTTCAATATTCCTAGCACTGTTTTCATCCATTTTAGTTCAGAGCTTTCTTTTTTATTAAATATATAAATGCTTTTTAAATCTAAGTATATGTCCTCTAGTTGATTTCAACAAAAAATAATTCTCTGGTAGACCAGAAAATCAGTCAATATCCCCGATATAATATTTTTTCTTCCATCATTCAAAAGTGATTTTGAATCCGAGTGAATGTTCTAATTTTTATGCAACTCCAATCGCCTCCCTGTGGATCGACCTCTTGCAACCGCTATTCTTCGAGTAGAACAGGTAAGAGTAAAAATTTAAATTTAACTTTTGTTCGTCGGTTCTAACAACGATCTGTTTAGCATATTTTTAGTTAGACAGAAAAGGACGAACAAAATTTTGGCGCCGTTGCCGGGGAGGCAAATCGAGAAGCAAGAACGATCACGAAGATCAAATCAAATTTTGGATGCCCGGAGTGAACGTACTCCGGTAGTAAGTTTTTATTTTTATTTTTATTAATTTTTCTTATTTTGATAATTTCTAGTTAATAATTTCGTAGTTATTAAATTCGAAATTTGAAATTCGGGAAGTCATTACCTGTCCTTAGCCCAAAAATCACCACCTTGCATACTTATCCTAAGCCAAATTAAATTAAAATCAAATTAGACGTTGGCCTTAGGGTTTTCGAGCTAAATTAGGCTCTTGAAAAGAAGCGGCTGAAAGCCACTCCAGTGAGAATTTAGTAATTGGTGATGTCTAGGAAAGTTTTACAACAGTGAGAACTGTTACGGATATTGTGGTATTGGTGTATCCCTTCTGGCACTACCACACACCCCGGGACTTTTCTGGTCACTGATTACTGGATTGCTTAACTGGTAAGCTCAAGCTTAATCTGAAAGGGAGATTAGGAGCTGTCTAATCTAGGAGAGAATTTCAGAAACTTTTTAACCTGATACATCTCTGTGCAACTAGATTTAAGAAGCTACTAAACCTCACTTAGTTCTAAGACTAATAGGGTCAAATTGTTGTGTGGTGTTGGTTATGGTCATCTGTGTCTAGCCCTTCTATTCTTTCAGGATTTCGTTCATTGTAGGAGTCAAATCTAATGAAGTGTTGATAATGTATGCATTGTAGAAGGTCATTAAGGGATAAGTTCACCCCATTTGATCCTGAGATTGACAGAACTTTTCATCACAACCTGCGAACTGTAAACCAACCGTCGATCTCTACAATGGGTGAACATATTAGAACCCTAAATGAGTTATTCGCACCCGCATCCGCTAGTCCCCCTACTTGCATAGTATTACCAATTAATAATGCAGCCCAATTCGAGATTCGGGCTGCAACAATAAATATGTTACCCAAGTTTCATGGGTTCGAGAGTGAACAACCCTACATTCATCTAAACAAATTTTTGACAATCTGTCAAACGTTTAGAAATCAAAATTTAGATGAAGAATGTATTAAATTAAGGTTATTTCCCATGACTTTAGTGGATCGTGCTGCTGCATGGCTGTATTCCCTAGCTTCAAATTCCATCACATCATGGGAACAACTATCTAGGAAGTTCATGGCTAAGTTCTATCCCATGTTAAAAACTGAAAAAATTAAGGATGCAATCAGAACTTTTAGAGAAAAATCTGAAAAGGAATTTTTCCAACTATGGGAAAGATTCCATGATCTTTTGGTCAAGTGCCCCCACCATGGTTTTGACAAGGCTGATCTAGTACATTTCTTTTACAAAGGACTACCTCCGGCATATAGAAACATGATCGAGTCCATGCACAAAGGTAGGTTCATGGACCAAACCCCGGATCAAGCCTATAAATTTCTTGTTGACTTAGCCGAGAACACCCAAAATTGGAGTAGCTATGGTGAGGAAGTAAATAGAGATGAGTTCGGGTCTAGAAAATCAGGTAATTATGAAATGAAAGTAGACCCAGAACTCAAAAATGTCATGTCCAATCTGGTGACTGGAATGAACAACTTAAGCAAAAAGTTTGATGCTTTCACTGTTTCCACTAGTCCGAGTTCATATAAAGAGTTAAATCCCATCATGAAAGTGGATCACGAGTCACATAGTTTATGTATCTTGTGTAATAGTTCTGAGCATCTAGTAGAGTGTTGTCCTAGTTTATCCAACATTAAGGCTGAGTAGGCAAATGCTCTTAACTCATATAGTGCCTTCAAGAAGCCCACTCCCAATTCATTCAGCCCAGTCTACCACCCTGATAATAGGTTCCATCCAAATTTCTCATACAAGCAAAATGAACCTATTCAACATCAAGGTGGTCCACCAGGTTTTCAGAAGAATTTTTCCAGAATAGGTCCATCACAAATAAACCAATCATTGGCTCCACCTATTCCTACTTATAGTGCCCCTATCCCTCAGCAAACTACATCATTAGAAGCCATGATGGCTAACATGATGAAGCAGCAACAAGACTTCATCCAACAGCAACAACAGACCAACATAGCTCAAACCCAGACTAATCAATTCCATGCGCAAGCGATTGCAAAACTTGAGGTTAGTCTGAGCCAAATAGCTAACTCTCTAGGGGATAGGAAGAGAGGTGAATTGCCAAGTCAGCCAATACCTAACCCTAGTAGGCAACAGAATCAAGGACTGAGAGGCCAGTTTCAGATTGATTCTAATGATAATCCTAACCATGAAGTCCAGGCAATTATCACTTTACGGTCTGGCAAGCAAGTGGACAACAAAGTCCAACTTCCTGTGCAAGAAAAAGAAAAAAAGCATGAGCCAAACCCCACCCAGAAAAAGACACAAGAATAGGGAACACAAGGAATAGAGGAGAAACCAATAGAAACTTACACACCTAAGGCTCCCTTTCCTAGTAGACTACAAGACTCAAAGAAAAAATCTCAGTACGATGAAATCATGGAAGTCTTTAAAAATGTCCAAATAAATTTATCCTTCCTAGATGCCATCAGACAGATCCCCTCCTATACAAAATTCTTAAAAGACTTAACCATGGTGAAAAGAAAAACCAGTATTCCTAGGCAAGCTGTGATGGCTGCACAAGCCTCATCTCTTATTCAACAGCAGATTGCCCCAAAATACAAGGACCCTGGTTGCCCCACTGTTGAAATTAAAATAGGAGAAACCATCATTCGGAGAGCCCTATTAGACTTAGGAGCAAGTGTAAACCTATTACCCTATTCTGTCTACACCGAACTAGGTTTGAAGAAATTAAAGCCCACAAACATTACTTTGTCATTAGCAGATAGGACTGTGAAGTATCCTAAGGGAATTGTAGAGGATGTAATTGTAAAGGTAAATGAGTTTTACTATCCTGTGGATTTTGTAGTCCTCGAAACTGAACCAGTGAAAAACCCAGGAAGTCACATCCCGGTAATCCTTGGTAGACCATTTTTGGCCACTTCAAATGCTGTGATCAGTTGCCGAAATGGAATAATGACCTTAGCATTTGGAAACTTGACCGTCCAACTCAATGTCTTTCACAGTAGTAATCAACCATCTGAGATGGACGATTTAGAAGAAATTCACATGATTGAAAACATAATCAGCAAGTCCTTCGAGGAGTCAAGTTATTCTGATCCACTAGAAAGATGTTTGGCCCAATTCAGTCAAGATTGTGAGGAAGGAGAGTCGAATCAGGAGGTTAATGCATTACTAGATTCCATTCCTGTAATGGATACTAGCAGATGAGCTACTAAATTTGAATCATTACCTATACCTGAATCCCAGCTAGTACCTTCAAGTGTCAAACCTCCCCAGCTTGAACTTAAGATCTGCCTGAAAACCTAAAATATGCATTTCTAGGGGACAACAACACCTTACCTGTTATTATTGCATCAAATTTAACTGAAGAACAGGAAGAGAAGTTGTTAAATATCCTTCAGAAAAATCAAGAAGCGATCGGCTGGTCTATAGCTGATATTAAGGGGATTAGCCCTTCTGTGGTCCAACATAAAATTCATCTAGAAGAAGATGCAAAAACCTCTAGAGAACCACAAAGGTGACTTAACCCAGTCATGAAAGATGTAGTTCTAGCTGAAATCATTAAACTCTTAGATGCAGGGATTATATATTCTATTTCTGATAGCCAGTGGGTGAGCCCAGTTCAAGTTGTACCCAAGAAATCTGGAATTACTGTGATCAAGAATGACCAAAATGAGTTAGTCCCAACTCGAATCCAAACTGGATGGCGAGTGAGCATCGACTACAGAAAGCTGAATGCCATGACTAGGAAAGACCACTTCCCACTACCCTTCATTGACCAAATGTTAGAACGTCTAGCTGGCCACTCTCATTACTGTTTTCTTGATGGTTATTCTGGATATAACCAAGTTCCAATTGCACGTGAGGATCAAGAGAAAACCACATTTACCTGTCCTTATGGCACTTTTGCCTATCGTCGCATGCCTTTTGGGTTATGCAATGCACCGGCTACATTCTAGCGGTGTATGATGAGTATTTTCTCCGACATGGTGGAGAAATTTTTAGAAGTTTTCATGGATGATTTTTCTGTATTTGGATCCAATTTTGAGGAATGTCTACACCACTTGACACTTGTTGTAGAACGCTGTAAACAGAAAAACTTAGTTCTTAACTGGGAGAAGTGTCACTTCATGGTAGAATCAGGTATTGTTTTAGGACACATTGTGTCACAAAGGGAAATTGAAGTGGATAAGGCCAAAGTAGAATTAATTGCCAAGTTACCACCTCTCAAAACTGTTAGGGAAGTCAGATCCTTTTTAGGGCATGCGGGTTTTTACCGCCGCTTTATCAAGGATTTCAGTAAATTATCGAAACCCTTATGCGATTTGTTGGCGAAAGATGCTACTTTTAATTTTTCGCCAATTTGTATAACTGCTTTCGAAAGACTAAAGTCTGAACTAACCTCAGCACCCATCATAAGGTCCCCTGATTGGAATCTGCCATTTGAAATCATGTGTGATGCATCTGATTATGCAATAGGTGCCGTCCTAGGTCAGCGAGTGGGGAAGCTTCCCCACGTGATTCATTATGCGAGCAAAACTCTGAATGACGCCCAACTTAACTATTCTACAACTGAAAAAGAGTTGTTGGCTGTTGTCTTTGCTCTTGACAAATTTCGTCCCTATCTGATAGGATCCAAGGTCCTTATTTATTCTGATCATGCCGCCCTTAAGTACCTTCTCACAAAAAAGGATGCCAAGGCAAGACTCATTCGTTGGATCCTATTGCTTCAAGAATTTGATCTTGAAATACGAGATAAAAAGGGATCTGAAAATGTTGTAGCTGACCACTTGTCCAGATTAATTGTCGAATCATCCGGAGAATCCATGCCTGTGTCCGAGACCTTCCCTGATGAACAATTAATGATGATTTTCCATACCAATGTTCCATGGTATGCTGATGTAATCAACTATCTAGTTACTGAACGAATGCCCCGTTCATGGACCAAACAAGAGAAATTCTGCTTCCTAGCTCGTGTAAAATGGTATTTTTGGGATGAACCATACTTGTTCAAATACTGTGATGACCCAAAGATTGATTCATAGATTGATTTTGATGATCACAAAACCTTGAAGTATAGATACTAATGTTTATGTTGCAAGGAGAAAGATATTTATTTTGCAAGGAACATAGCAAGTTGGAAGAAAGCTACAATTTATTGGCCCAAGCTTAAAGTTCAAAGGATTCAATTTGGAGGAGTAAAATCAAAGAAAAAAAAAAATTCAAAAGAATAGTCTTCGAGTCGACTCCTGAGGATTTCGAGTCGACTCCAATGTTTACCGAGTCGACTCCGGAGAAGTTTGAGTCGACTCCTAGGAGTCACAGGCAGAAAAGTCAGAGAGCAGTTTTCGGGTCTGAGATTCGAGTCGACTCCAGTGGAACGCGAGTCGACTCCGATGGTTGGTAGGTCGACTCCAAAGAAAGCAAGAGTCGACTCTCAGCGGAACACAAAGAAAAAGTCAGAGAGCATTTTTGGGACTCTGAGATTCGAGTCGGCTCCAGTGGAACGCGAGTCGACTCCGATGGTTGGTAGGTCGGAGTCGACTCCGAGACTCCGCGACCATCAACAGACAGAAAACCAAGTTACTGCCTCTGAGATTCGAGTCGACTCCCAGACAGCTCGAGTCGACTCCAAGACAGCTTCACATCAAAAAGGCAGAAGACCAAGTTTCGCAAACTGAGAGCCGAGTCGACTCCAAGGAAGTTCGAGTCGACTCCAAGACTGGACGAGCCAAAAGACAGAGGATCGGGAGTTCGGGCTCTGAGATTCGAGTCGACTCCTAGGACAGTCGAGTCGACTCGAGAGGACAAAATTCAAAATTGGATCCACGGACTTCAGTGGATGAGCCGACTCCGAAATTGCCAAGTCAGCTCCAGAAGTTGGCGAGTCGACTCCAGGTTAAGACGAGTCGACTCCCAGTCGAGGCAAGCACATTAATTCAAATTTGGAACAGTGGCCGAGTCGTCTCCGGTAAAACACGAGCCGACTCCTGCAACAGGCGAGCCGACTCCTGATCGCGCGAGTCGACTCCGATCCCAACGGTAACATTGTCAGGAAATGCAGACTGTGTCCAACGGCTCTTTTTCTTGTCTCTAACGGCTATATTCTTGTTTCCACGCCATCTAAAGCTATAAAAACAAGAAGAGAGCTAGGGGAGAACTCATGGAAGTGGGAGAGATCATCTAGGAAAGAGATCTCAAAGAGATTACAAAGGAAATCTCCCATAAGCACAAAAGGGCCATCCAAAACGAAATAGAGAGAAGAAGAGCATCCAAGTGAATCTGAAAGCTTCCTCTCCATCCGTGTGCTGCCTCGGGGATCCTCTACTTCATGCCAAATCAGAGGAGGATCAAGTAAAGAAGAAGCCGAGCTCCTCCATCTTCAAAACTCGTTTGAGGGCTTCTCTTTACTCTATTTGTTTATATTGTCATATCTGCTTGTTTAAGAAGCTTTGATTTGTTTTTATTCTTTGTTTTAATATCTTGTAACTTGATTCAATCAAGGGATTGAATCAAGGGGTTAAAGGTTCGTTGGTGAGCCAAAGGGAAAACCAACGGTGTAAGGTTTGTTGGTGAGCCAAAGGGAAAACCAACGGGGTTTAGGTTTGTTGGTGAGCCGAGGGTAAAACCAACGTGTAAGGGTTTGATTGTGATCCCGGGAAAACAATCGGAGTGGTTCTAGTCGGTGAGCCTGGGAAAACCGACCGAGTTCGTTGTGACCTCGTAAAACAACAAGTTGGGTTGTGAGCTTGTAAAACAACCGGCTGTAATCGGTAGGATTATAGTGAAATTCCCAAGAGGTCTTGGGGAGTGGATGTAGGTGCTGGGGTGCACCGAACCACTATATGTCCTGTGTGTTTGTAATGCCTCTAGTTATTGTTTAACTAACACACTTACTTACTTAGATAAATTGCTTGCTTAATTCTTATCCGCACATCCTTTAGTTGCAAGCATATTTAATCAAGTCGAAGTCTATACATCAAACCCTTGCTATGTTTAACTTTCACTGTGCATCTATACAA
The DNA here is from genome assembly GCF_051530095.1 of Phoenix dactylifera. Lineage (NCBI taxonomy): Eukaryota > Viridiplantae > Streptophyta > Magnoliopsida > Arecales > Arecaceae > Phoenix > Phoenix dactylifera. The sequence goes on along the minus strand of NC_143190.1, from coordinate 69,045,366 downwards.
CTTAGCATAGTTAATCAAAAGTTTTAGAAGTAGCATAAAAGTTTTGAAAGACCCAATTCACCCCCCCTCTTGGCTTGTATCTACTGGGCAACAAGTGGTATCAGAGCAGGTGCTCTAAGTTTAATTATTGATCTCACGATCAAAAGCCAAAGATCATGACAAGTCAAATAGATAGTTTTCTAGGAGAAGGACAATCAATTGATACACCTCCACTATTTAATGGCATAAACTATACACATTGGAAAATACGCATGCGCATTTTTATTCAATCACAAAACTATTATTTATGGAAAATCATAACAAATGACCTTCACACACTCTCACAAACTATTAATGAAAAGGACTTAGCACAATTGAACGCTAATGCTATGAACATGTTATATTGTGCTATTCAAGAAACGAAGTTTAATGAAATTTCTGCATGCTTATCTGCTAAGGAGATATGGGATACTTTAGAAAATATTTATGATAAATCTCAGACTAGCTCACATGTGCTTCAAATATATACTAACAATGAGACTGCAGAAAAGGGTGTTGAATCTCCCTCAGTCGAGTCGACTCCAAGTATCTCAGAGTCGACTCTCAAGTTCACCAAGTCGACTCCAATAAGGTCCGAGTCGACTCCGAGGCAAATCAGCTTCCTAAAGACAAAGAAAAAGAGGAAGCAAGAAGAAAGGAAGAAAGAGATAAAAAGGAAGAAAGCCTTGACCAAGAAAGAGTCAAGCCAAAAAATAAAGGTTAGGAGCAACAATGATGATATTAGCTCCAAGAAACTACAAGAGGTAACTGACTTGTGCTTTATGGCACAAGAAGACAAGGTAAAATCTGAATCTACTCTTACCTCAAATGATTTTCAAGAAGAATTCTCTTATGATGAATTATTAAATGCTGTTCATGAGTTGTATAGTGATTGTAGAAAATTATCTGTAAAGAATAAAAATCTTAAGAAATTAAATTCTGAAAATGAAAGCTTAAGGTCATTTTCAGAAGAATTGATCCAGAAAAATCATAGCTTAATTAAAGAAAATCAAAACTTAAGTAAAGAAATTAACCAATTAAGATGTTTTATTAACAAATTCACTGTGAGTTCAGAAAGATTAAAAATGATGTTTGAAAGCCAACATGCTGATTTTGATAAATCAAAATTTAGCTTGACTCCTTCACTTAGCCATAAATCTCTAGAGAAAAAGGTTATCAATTTACCAAGCAAACCATTAAATAAGATAACTTATTTCAAAAATGAAAAGGATGGGAATAACAACTTTACCTATCGTTCTAGTATAATTAAATCAAATGGTAAAGTTATTACTATTAAACAGATATGGGTTCCAAAAGGAACCATATGTCCTAACTCTCAAGGACTCAAGCAAGCTTGGGTACCCAAAATGAGAAAATGAGGATGTACACATAGGTGTACCAAGGTACCTATGGAACATAAAGAAACTTAAAAAGTTATTAACAAAAAAATAATAATGAAATCAGTAATTCTTGCATCTCATCATTATTTGTGCTTTAGTATTTGATATGATTTGCTAGTAGCGATCAATTTTGTGATATAGAAAATACTTTTGGAAATATAATCAAATCTCTTCATTTTTTAGTATACTTTACTCACTATTGGATAAGTTGCTAAATGATTAATCAAATTATTAAGAATAACTCTATGAATTCTCTATATGCTTGATTGAGAGTTATTATCCATGGCATTATTGTTTATTGATCATAGATATGATAATGTGTACTTGGTATGCTTTTGAATATATGCACTATGAATACCAAGAAACCATCCTTGGCATATAAAATCAACTCATGCTAGTATGTACTTAATCTCAAAAGACCTTGCCATAGGCTTACTTAGATTATCTACTTAAAGGTCAAAGTTTTGCTATGCATGCTAACTAAGGAAACAAACAAAAATCATTTCTAAATCTAAAGATGTTGTTTCCATCTCCAAGTTTTTCAAAAGCTTACATTGGATTTATTCTTGAAAAATAAAACTGAAGTATTTTTCTGTATTTACTAAATCTAGTAAAAGTGGTTCAAATGATAAAGGTTTCCAAACTGTGAAGATAAAGAGTATCATGGCACAGTGTTGAAAACCAAAATCCTGATAAAGGTTATACAGAAAATAATATTAAATCCAATGATTTCAGCACCAAGGACACCATAAGCAAAATAGGATTAATAGAATTCTTGAAGAAATGAAAAAGACAATTATGTATGATAGTCATCTACTTAAATAATTTTTAAAAGACTATCATCACTGCTTGTCATACATATGATTTCTATTTTTGATGAAAATTTTGATCTTCTGAAAAATGGAAAATGAACCATTGCATATCTTTCATATTTTTCAGTCGTACATGTTATTATGAAAATAATGCTAAATCTGATAAAGATATTTCTATCCTTGGATATCATTCATCAAGCAATGCATATAGAATATTCAATGAAAAGATTCTAGTTAAAGAAATATCAATTCAGTTTATTCTTTATGAGACTAATGATTCATTATCAAGATACTAAAATCAAATTATATATGGATATGTTTAATCTTTTACATATGACAATCTGAAAACTTGTTAATAATTAGAACCAAATTGAGTTTTCAGAAATGCACTTAATGAAGAAAAATTGGTGACTACTAAAAGATTCAATCAAGAAAAGATGAATTAGATCTTGATGAAATTCTTGCATGATTAGAAGTAAAGATCACCATTATCATTTGCTTGCTTTATGAGCTTTATATTCTGTCAAATGAATGTGTAGAATATACGTCTATGTGGTTATTTCATTTAAAAAAAAAAAATCTATGTAAAATAACCACCTTATTTGAAAACACTCATTACCAATATGATAAAGCAATATGTGATTTGGAACAAGCATCAAAAGCATGATAGAATAATTATTTCATCATACACCTAATAGACCAGATTGTGTGATCATTATGTGCCCTTATGCAAGACTTCAATCTAACTCTAATGAATCATAATTTATTGATAACAAATGAATCATAATCTGAATTTTGATAGAAACAATTGTTTAAGGCAATTTGATCAAAACTTAGCTAGCATGCCTTATTGATAATTATCTTAAGCAAATAGAATCTAAGCTAAATTGATGTTGAAAATAAGAAATTAATTTGACGTTGATAAATCTTCCTATTGCTTCACATGCTTGTCCTTGAACAGTCTTGGTTAATGAAACTATCTCTTTAGTTCAAGTGACATATGTTTGCTTATGTTTAAGCAATCTCTTGAGTAAAGTGACTCAACATTCAATTATTATCATATCTTAGGTTGAGTTACCTAGTTAAGAAATATGCTATATGAATGTTTTGTATCTTGAAGAAACTAATAACTTTCTTTCAAGAAAGAAAAGAATTTTGTTAATAATGCAGGATCCTTGAGCAAGAAAATGAGAGATTTCAACTTGAAGGACACCTCCACATAAGATACAACAAACATTCAAATGCAAACAAGAGAGAGGATCTTCTTCAGCCAAAAGTTCACACGTAAGAAATCTAGTTTGGCTTGAAGAATATATATAATGAATAGGTAATTTTAGATACCTTTCTCACAAATTAATTGAGCAAAGTCAATAACTTAAATCTTATGATGGCATGATTAAATTCTTTAATTATTAATTTTTGATATCATGTCTATATGTGTATTGACTGACTTATACTTTTAGAAACTGTTTCATGGTTTGCCCAAACTAAATGATTTCTTAGCCTATATCATAACCATGAATTACACAAGTATATGCTTAAAATTTTGGATGTAAAATAACTTGTGAGAAGTTATGAATCCATGAGCATAATGAAAATGTTGTTTGCATGATATACATATATATGATACATAAGATTAATTCTTTATTCTGCTCTTTCATGTAAATTACTTGAGAATAACAAAAAGAGAGAGAGATAAAGAAAAGAAAATGGATATTATTCAAGAGAAGTAAAATCTAAGTAAAGGCAAATACTTCATCTTAAGGAAAAGCAAAACAAGCATAATATATTTGACTTGTGAAAGGGATAAAATCCGTAATGAATTACACTTAAATAGAGGGAGAGTTTAAAGTAAATAGTTTAACCTTTCTATATTGCTCATCATAGGGATGGTGCCAATGGGGAGGCTAGTGGTAGTACCCGGCACTATTTGACCCAACTATTCGGTGTAGGGCATATTAGGGACGGCACAAGAGGGAGGCTAGTGGTAGTACCTCGTGTCCCTTCCCAACTCCACCGGATAGGGAGCAAGTAGAGTATAGAACATAGGAAAGTTAAAAATGAAAGACAAAGTAAATGAAAGTATATAAGAAGAATCAAGTCAAATTTTTAATCACTTGAAAACACACTTTAAGGATGAAATCAGTGCAAAATTATATTTAAATAGGGGGAGTTTATTTGAAAAGAATTGATTTTGATCCTTGATATGCTTGTTCTTATTATTTTAATGCATGACTTAACACATAATATATCTTGCATGTGGCATGATGTCTTGAATTATGGGTTCTCAATATTTTGTAATGCTTCATACTTGGACAATTTGATTGAATGTTTGAAATGCTACATAACATCTTTTGTTTGATTTTATTGAAAAGAAAATTCAGATTTGTTATTCACAATCATCGTTAAAATCTGAAAGTTAAATAAATTTGTAAAAAAAAAGGAGAAGAGAAGGATATCTCTATTTAGGCAAAATGAATTGAGTTTGTCTTATCCATCAACTTGCTTAACTTTGGTATATAATGTGCTAACTCATACCAAAATTCAACATAAATACAAATATTCTGAATATGCTTGAATTATGTGTTTTCAATCGTAATGATTTAAGATAAGCTACAATGTGGAAGATCCATATCTCAAATTATGACTTTGAAAGCCTCTTTTGAAAATCTTTATGAAATTCAGAATCTGATTTCGTATAAAAGCTTAAACTCAATATGATTTCTAAATAAAATCTTAATTGAAGAAAAACAGAATTAATTTTGATGCCTTGGTTGATTGCTCCGATACGCATCCGAAACATATCTTTTCTTATCGTTAAAATGTACTAATATTGGTCCAAATGATGTGTCTTTCGATGATCTTGATTGCAAACAAAAATTTCTAAATATATGATCTTATCTTGATATTAAAAAGATTTATTGTGTTTCATGAATACATTGGTGAAAAACTATGATTAAGAAATTGAGTTCTATAAATATATATACCTCAATGATCATCTATATATTTTTCTCTCCTACATTCTTAAAGATTTCCATCAGAATATCAATAGAGTGAATGATCTTAAAACTAGAAATATTTTAGTCCACTCAAATGACTCTAAAAGAAAGAAAATGTAAATGCTTTTGAAAGAAATTGAGCTTCAATTGAATCATTTTCTGATTAATACTTTTATACATTTTCTCTAAGATTAGGAGAAAGCATAACTTGTTCTTAAAGGATTAGAAAGAGTGATTACTATAAATTCTGAATAATTCTAGATCACTCTACATTCTTGATATTACAGAATTTCAGTGTTATTCACGTTGATCACTAAAATCTGAAATTCAACAATTTAAATGCATCTTTTGAGGGGGAGCTTTAGATATTCAGTATCCTATCCCAAAGACACTTTATTTTGATGCATACCTTGATTTTTATGGATTGATTTTGATGAACCTCCTTATATTACAATACTTGCTTTAATTATAAGTTTATACCTTGAGATGAGTTCTATAAAGGTTGTCTTGTCTCAAACCTTGAGTCTTATGAAGATAAGCTGAAATATATTTTTGAGATTGACAATCTTATTGAACATTATCTTAGGATTCTAAACTCTTAAATGAAATGATCAATTGAGGGGGAGAAAGAAAATTTCAGAAGGAGAGGTCTTATGGAACTTAATTACATAAATCTATAGGAGAGGGAAAGAATACTAAATGAAAAGTGATCCTAATACTCTCCAATATGTATCATCTGAAATTTAAATCTGAAAATCTTTATGATACACCTTGAGGCGTGTTATTTGGTTAGTATATCTTATGCATCACTCATGAACCAAATTACAAATCTTAAGAGCCTCTAATTTAATAAAACAGGGGGAGAACAATGTATTAAATTTTCTTGAGTATCTCTTAGAAAATCTATTTTGAACCTCACTAATGAGTTTTAATTGGCTTACTCTTTAGAACTTCTATTTTGTGCCAATTCATTATTTTATGTATCAAATTATGTTTATTTTCTAAAGGAATAAAAGAAAGTCTTTAAAAGAGCTCAAAGATGTATCAAAAATTGCATAAACTCATATTTTGGTATTTGTGCCCCAATGCTCTTATTATCATATAAGAACTTTGAAGTCATTAAGAATTAATGATCCAACATGATGATATGTTTTTCCAAATATATAAGTTTTGATCTTTTACTCTGAAAATTAATTAAATTGCTCTCATGTTGATAAAATACTTAATAGATTGGGCAAAAGGTCTTAAATGAACAAGCTTTCATACTTAGTGAAGAGAGGTTAGATTTCCACTCATATTTTTCCTTGAATATCATTAAATTCTTGAATTAACCTAAGGAAGATTCCACCTACACTTGATTAGAAAACTATCTGTGGTATCAAATTAAAAAACCTCTTGAATTCACACTCGATGTGTTCTGCTCTGATCTTTGTACTTAATGTTTCACTATCTTTTTGATGTTGTCAAAAAGGGGGAGAAATATCTAAGTATATGCTATATACTCAGAATGCTTTATTACTTTGAAGTGAATATAAATCAGCTTAAAATTTAAATATGTTGATTGTGTTAAGCTGATTAAATCTAAAGCATTATCATGAAGTATGTTTTTAAATATATATGTCTTCCACTTCATGCAACTTAGCTATGTATTACTTCTAGAAATCAATATCTTTTATATTGCATATACTCCAAGTTTTGTCATCATCAAAAAGGGGGAGATTGATGACCCAAAGATTGATTCATAGATTGATTTTGATGATCACAAAACCTTGAAGTATAGATACTAATGTTTATGTTGCAAGGAGAAAGATATTTATTTTGCAAGGAACATAGCAAGTTGGAAGAAAGCTACAATTTATTGGCCCAAGCTTAAAGTTCAAAGGATTCAATTTGGAGGAGTAAAATCAAAGGAAAAAAAAAAATTCAAAAGAATAGTCTTCGAGTCGACTCCTGAGGATTTCGAGTCGACTCCAATGTTTACCGAGTCGACTCCGGAGAAGTTTGAGTCGACTCCTAGGAGTCACAGGCAGAAAAGTCAGAGAGCAGTTTTCGGGTCTGAGATTCGAGTCGACTCCAGTGGAACGCGAGTCGACTCCGATGGTTGGTAGGTCGACTCCAAAGAAAGCAAGAGTCGACTCTCAGCGGAACACAAAGAAAAAGTCAGAGAGCATTTTTGGGACTCTGAGATTCGAGTCGACTCCCGCATTGCACGAGTCGACTCCGAGACTCCGCGACCATCAACAGACAGAAAACCAAGTTACTGCCTCTGAGATTCGAGTCGACTCCCAGACAGCTCGAGTCGACTCCAAGACAGCTTCACATCAAAAAGGCAGAAGACCAAGTTTCGCAAACTGAGAGCCGAGTCGACTCCAAGGAAGTTCGAGTCGACTCCAAGACTGGACGAGCCAAAAGACAGAGGATCGGGAGTTCGGGCTCTGAGATTCGAGTCGACTCCTAGGACAGTCGAGTCGACTCGAGAGGACAAAATTCAAAATTGGATCCACGGACTTCAGTGGATGAGCCGACTCCGAAATTGCCAAGTCAGCTCCAGAAGTTGGCGAGTCGACTCCAGGTTAAGACGAGTCGACTCCCAGTCGAGGCAAGCACATTAATTCAAATTTGGAACAGTGGCCAAGTCGTCTCCGGTAAAACACGAGCCGACTCCTGCAACAGGCGAGCCGACTCCTGATCGCGCGAGTCGACTCCGATCCCAACGGTAACATTGTCAGGAAATGCAGACTGTGTCCAACGGCTCTTTTTCTTGTCTCTAACGGCTATATTCTTGTTTCCACGCCATCTAAAGCTATAAAAACAAGAAGAGAGCTAGGGGAGAACTCATGGAAGTGGGAGAGATCATCTAGGAAAGAGATCTCAAAGAGATTACAAAGGAAATCTCCCATAAGCACAAAAGGGCCATCCAAAACGAAATAGAGAGAAGAAGAGCATCCAAGTGAATCTGAAAGCTTCCTCTCCATCCGTGTGCTGCCTCGGGGATCCTCTACTTCATGCCAAATCAGAGGAGGATCAAGTAAAGAAGAAGCCGAGCTCCTCCATCTTCAAAACTCGTTTGAGGGCTTCTCTTTACTCTATTTGTTTATATTGTCATATCTGCTTGTTTAAGAAGCTTTGATTTGTTTTTATTCTTTGTTTTAATATCTTGTAACTTGATTCAATCAAGGGATTGAATCAAGGGGTTAAAGGTTCGTTGGTGAGCCAAAGGAAAAACCAACGGTGTAAGGTTTGTTGGTGAGCCAAAGGGAAAACCAACGGAGTTTAGGTTTGTTGGTGAGCTGAGGGTAAAACCAACGTGTAAGGGTTTGATTGTGATCCCGGGAAAACAATCGGAGTGGTTCTAGTCGGTGAGCCTGGGAAAACCGACCGAGTTCGTTGTGACCTCGTAAAACAACAAGTTGGGTTGTGAGCTTGTAAAACAACCGGCTGTAATCGGTAGGATTATAGTGAAATTCCCAAGAGGTCTTGGGGAGTGGATGTAGGTGCTGGGGTGCACCGAACCACTATATGTCCTGTGTGTTTGTAATGCCTCTAGTTATTGTTTAACTAACACACTTACTTACTTAGATAAATTGCTTGCTTAATTCTTATCCGCACATCCTTTAGTTGCAAGCATATTTAATCAAGTCGAAGTCTATACATCAAACCCTTGCTATGTTTAACTTTCACTGTGCATCTATACAACTTAGCATAGTTAATCAAAAGTTTTAGAAGTAGCATAAAAGTTTTGAAAGACCCAATTCACCCCCCCTCTTGGCTTGTATCTACTGGGCAACATACTGTCCTGATCAAATCATCAGACGATGCATCCTTGAACACGATCAAAGGAATGTCCTTTTCTTTTGTCATGACCATGCTTGTGGTGGTCATTTTAGTGGGAAGAAAACTGCTGCAAAAGTTTTGCAGTGCGGATTTTATTGGCCCACACTTTTTCGAGATGCGCATGACTATTGTAAATCTTGCGATCGATGTCAACGATTAGGAAAACTTTCGAGAAAGAATGAGATGCCCCTGAACCCTATCTTAATTATAGAAATTTTTGATGTTTGGGGTATTGATTTTATGGGTCCTTTTCCTATATCGTTTGGGCATCAGTACATTCTTGTGGCAGTTGACTATGTATTAAAATGGATTGAGGCTATCGCGTGTAAGACCAATGATCACAAAGTGGTGATCAAGTTCCTTAAAGAATCTATCTTTGCTCGTTTTGGCACCCCTCGTGCTATCATTAGTGATGGGGGGAAACATTTTTGTAATAAAATCTTTAAAGCCCTTATGAAAAAGTACAATATTAATCACAAGGTCAGTACACCATATCATCCACAAACAAGTGGACAAGTCGAAATTTCCAATCGGGAGATCAAGACCATCCTTGAAAAAACTGTTCATACATCTCGGAAGGATTGGTCTCTTAGGCTAACAGATGCATTGTGGGCATATCGGACGGCTTACAAAACACCAATTGGAATGTCTCCATATAGAACTGTCTATGGCAAGGCCTGCCATTTACCTGTTGAGTTAGAGCACAGGGCCTATTGGGCTATTAAACATTTAAATTTCGATCTTGACAAAGCAGGAGAACATAGGAAGCTTCAACTCGATGAGCTTGAAGAAATTAGAAACGATGCTTACGAGTGTGCCAAAAAGTACAAAGATCGCATGAAGATCATGCATGATAAAATGATCATTCGTAAGGAATTTCACCAAGGACAAAAAGTCCTTCTATATGATTCTCGATTACATCTATTCTCTGGAAAACTTAAATCTCGCTGAACTGGCCCATACACAGTAGAGAAAGTGCACCCGCATGGTGCAGTAGTAATATGCAATACCAAGGATGGTAGGTCCTTTCAAGTCAATGGACATCGTTTAAAACCATACCTTGAGTATCTGAGTCCAGAAGTTGAGGAGATACTTCTGACCAACCCTGTTTATCATGAATGAATTAGAATTGTCTGGCTGAAGACATAAAACTTAGCGCTCTTGGGAGGCAAACCAACATATAAATATCATCTATTAAAAAAAAAATTACTAACATGCAGGTTTGGAGGATTTTGCCCCAATTTTCAATTTACCCACCCATATCAGGTAACCTCTCCTCTGTCCTCTTACTGCTTTAAATTTTCTTTAACATTGAGGACAATGTTAGATTTAGGTTTGGAGGTATTTTTACGCATTTGAAATTTTATATAAAAAAAAAGTTTTTAAATTTTTGAATATATATATATATATATATATACAACACACAAGGTATATAAAATCTAAGAGCCCAATGACTAGTTGGAAGTAGTGCAAAGTGAGTTCTTTTTATTAAGTTCCTTTTAGTGAGTTGTAAGCTAATTAGTGCTTTGAATTTCACAACACATCTGGCCTGCATTTTGTAAGGTATAGGTTCGACATTGTGTTGAGAATATGGTAGCAACCTCAAATCCTGATGAACCATCTTTTTCTGATCCAAAAAAAAAAATAGTGGATTTAGTCAGGTACATCAAAAAGGGCTACCTATTGTCAAAGGTCAGCGGGCTTGTGATGAGGAACCCGAGCATAGGTCCGTAGGGGAGTCTTGATGCCCGACACCTCATGCCAACTGGTGTGAGAATTGTCGACTAATTGCTCGCTACATGGAGGAATCATCACAGGAGTAAAAGTGCACAATATATACATTATCATTTCTCTTTAATGCAAAAAAAAAATAAAAAAAAAATGTATATTGACCTTAAGAAAGACAATAGTGTGAAAGTCGTCGTTGTAAAAATTCGAGTAAACTGGAATATTACAGATAAAGCCCATGAGGTATTAAAGTAAACATCCACAGCTCTCGAAATCCTGCAGAAAAGATGATTTTGAATCAGCAAATAGGTCTTGTCCGACTAATTCTTGGAAACTACTAATATTAACGATATTTTGGAGATCCAAAACCTTAGCTTGTGCATGGTCCAAACTTCACTGAGCACTCAAGTATAAATAAGTCTTACAACTTCCTAACGGAAAACTTAATAACTTCAACTTAAAGTGCATACTAACCTAGAATTTGGGCTACTTAGTAATTAAAACCTTGTGTGCTTTTGAAATTCTTATCAGTTATGTACTTGAAATAAGACTTTCATTTCACAAACCAAATTTTATTTTGGGATTGAAGTTTGTGGGTAACTTCACTGCAAACCCTCACGAGACAACACTCGTCCACTAGGGTAACCTAGGGGTTTAACGGCTTGTTGCACATGCTAAGTGCAATCGTAATGCTCTACGAAAGTGAGTATTTATCTTAGGATATTTATATAATAAATAACACTTTTGCTCTCTCATTTTATCATTTTCGCACTGAATTGCTAGAGACTAGCAATAAGCTAGTTGGGAGTTGTGATGAGAGCACAAAAGTGCGACCTACATGTTACTAAAATTAGTGTTATTGTTAACCGATAATGATAAATTCACTGGATTAATATTATATTTGGGTTTAACATAGATTAGTATAAATTAGAGATAAAATGCACATTGAGTACAAATTTGACTTCAAATCGGGTCCGAGTCGGGTTCGGATCCGAGTCGAGTTTGGGTCCGAATCGGGTCCATTTCTTTTATGCTTTTGGAAAATAATTTTGGGCAAATCTAAATTGTCTATATCATAACTATAAGGTGCTGGGTGACCCATGACTTGAAAGAATTGCACTTGACCTCCAGCTAGAATAGATGACCCGTCTAAAAGCCAAATTTCATATCACACTATTTTTTTCTATGTGACTAATTGGATGGAACTTGGTGTCTCCCAGCTCCTTCCAACGCAGCTATCCTCCTTCCCTATTCAAGCCATGATCCAAGCTCCCAGCGATCGCGTCCGGCTCCTCGCACCAGCCCGCCTCTCAACCAAGGTCCAAAGAAGGAATCCCGAGCCGGAATCCCAGCCTCCGACGCCGCATCCGAGCTCCAACGATCATTGACGCCTTCCTTCCGTGATCTCGAAATCCCAGCACCATTTTCGCTCCTGCCGTCCGCGTTTCTCCCACCGCGTGCCAGCAGCCCACCTTCCGCTTCAGCTCCCAGCAGCACCCGAAGAAGGAAGCCCCAGCGTCCACGGCGTCCTCCCATCGATCTCGGATCGCCTTCCATTCCATGTGCGATCTCGGATGATCGCTTCTTCCATTTCAGCGCGTCCCCAGCCGTGATCCACTCCTCCGCATTCTTCTCCCAGCAGCCGTCCACGAAGCTTCCGCCCGTGATCAGCGATCCAGCCTGCTCCCAGCGCCCGGATCTCGTCCGTGATCGACTCCTCCCCGCGTCCTCACCACGTCTGCCATCTCCCTTCCGCATCAGGCGTCCGTCTGCGGCTATAAGAGGAGAAGGAAGAAGAGGAAGGGGGGTGTGCTCGGTTTTGGGGTTGAGGCCAAGAACCAGGGAAGGAGGGAAGAGCTCGGCTGGTTTTTGTCCAAGGAGAGGGGAACGTTCTGTTTGTGAGAGAAGAAAGAGGGGAAGAGTAATGCTCTGTTTTCATATTTGAAAACAGAGCATCACGCTTCCTTAGTTTTTTTTTTTATTGTTTTTGTTGTTTATTTTTTTAGAAGTTATGTTTTTAATTTGTGTATTAGTGATTTTGGGCATTATGTTGTTCCTATTTCTTTAGTTTAATTGAGAGCAATGTTTTAATTTTTTAGTAAGAGTTTTATTTTGAAACATGTTATTTTGGGATTTTTAGATTTAGTTTAAATAAGAGTTTTATTTATGCTAAAGTTTTTAATTTATGTTGTTTTTAATTTCCGTTCCTCAGATTCTGTAATCTTTCTTTAATACATTAAAATTTCTTTCATGAAATCGATGTTCTAGTCTTCAATATTTCTAGCACTGTTTTCATCCATTTTAGTTCAGAGCTTTCTTTTTTATTAAATATATAAATGCTTTTTAAATCTAAGTATATGTCCTCTAGTTGATTTCAATAAAAAATAATTCTCTGGTAAACCAGGAAATCAGTCAATATTCCCGACATAATGTTTTTTCTTCCATCATTCAAAAGTCGATTTTGAATCCGAGTGAATGTTCTAATTTTTATGCAACTCCAATCGCCTTCCTGTGGATCGACCTCTTACAACCGCTTTTCTTCGAGTAGAACAGGTAAGAGTAAAAATTTAAATTTAACTTTTGTTCGTCGGTTCTAACAACGATCTGTTTAGCATATTTTTAGTTAGACAGGAAAGGACGAACAAACACCACACAACAATTTGACCCTATTAGTCTTAGAATTAAGTGAGGTTTGGTAGCTTCTTAAATCTAGTTGCACAGAGATTTATCAGGTTAAAAAGTTCCTGAAATTCTCTCTAGATTAGACAGCTCCTAATCTCCCTTTCAGATTAAGCTTGAGCTTACCAGTTAAGCGATCCAGTAACCAGTGACCAGAAAAGTTCCGAGGTGTGTGGTGGTGCCAGAAGGGATACACCGATACCACAATACCCGTAACAGTTCTCACTGTTGTAAAACTTTCCTAGACATCACCAATTACTAAATTCTCACTGCAGTGGCTTTCAGCCGCTTCTTTCCAAGAGCCTAATTGAGCTCGAAAATCCTATGTTGATCCCCTAATGGATTTTGATGAATACAAAATACTAGAGTATAATACTATTTATCTTAACAATTTAATTGAGAATTTCATGTGTTTTATTAAGAATATTGTTAAGAAATGTCTAGGCAAGTTTTCATAATTTTTATGGATTTATTGAAGAATTTTTGAGATGAAGAAAACAGATCAGGGACAGCTGAGACGTCTCCTGATGGTCTCAGAGACGTCTCTGGCACAAACAGAAAGAACTGGCACACTTGGAGACGTCCCCGGCACCTGGCGAGGCGTCTCGCAGGGTCGGAGTCGACTCTCTCAGTAGCGGAGTCGACTCTCTCAGTGGCGGCAGAAAGGCCGATTTCAAGTGATATGCGCGAGCCGTCCCCACAGTACGCGGAGTCGTCCCCGCAAGTAAAAAAGCTGAGTTTTCGAGTCGTCTCCGATGTAGCGGAGTCGGCTCTCTCAGGGTTTTCCAGAGGATGTCTTTTTCGGAGTTAAGGCAGCGGAGACGTCCCCTGAAAGAGCGGAGTCGACTCTCTCAGAGAATTCCAGAAGACATGTTTTTCGGAGTTATAACAGCGGAGTCGTCCCCAAGGCAGCGGAGTCGTCCCCATGCAAAAAGTGCAAACAAGCCGAGACGTCCCCGTAAAGTACAGAGACGACCCTCTCAGAAAAACAGAAAAACAAGGATTCAAACGGTACAATTCCAGAGTCGTCCCCGTAAAGTGCCGAGTCGACCCCAAACAAAGTGAAAAGTAAATTTATACAGCCGAGACGTCTCGCGTTGAAGCGGAGACGTCTCCGGAGCGCCTGGGACGCGACTGACAACTTTTGCAGGTCTGGTTTGAATTTCAAATCTCTTTTACTTTATCTCTAACGGCTATATTTGCTTTTTGGGCTATAAAAGGGACCTCTTAAGTGCTTCTCAATAACTCTCCACCAACCCAAAGCTAGATCATTTAAGAGAGAAGCAAGAGAGAGAGGTTCAAGGAAGTGAGTGCATTCAAGTGAAGAAATCAAGTGCTTTCAAGTTTTCCAAGTGATTTCAAGCTCAACTACTCTCTTCCGCTCGGGATTCAAAGCTCACACTTAAGACTACGCGATCCACATCGGAAGAATCATCATTTCCCACGCTTCCAACGGCAAAAGGATTCTTCCGGGTTTTATTGCTTATCATTGTCATATTTGCTTATTTAGAGCTTTCCAATCTTTTGTAAAACTCTATCAATATTGTGCTTGTTCCAGTCAAGAGACTTGGAACAAGGGGAAGGCGTCCCAAGCCTAAGTGAAATTGGGGGTTATAGGGTTTGTTGTTAGCCCGGTGTAAAACAACGAGTTGGGTAGTGCACTCGCAAAACTACCGGACTGTAATCTTGGATTATAGTGGAAATTCCCAAAGGTGCTTTGGGGAGTGGATGTAGGAGCAGTGGAAGCTCCGAACCACTATAAAACCTTGTGTTTGCGATTGACCTTTCTCATTCCTCTTTCTTTACTTTAGTTCATACATTTGTGTGTTTTATTTTTAATTAGGCGAAAAGTTTTAAAACACCCAATTCACCCCCCTCTTGGGTGACCATCTCTGGGCAACAAGTGGTATCAGAGCGGGTGCTCTGTGTATTTCTTGAAGACCTAACCGTCTTAGCCAAAGATCTAGATGGGAACACCCTTTAACAATGTTCCTGCTGAGGGGCAGGCAACCAATAGACCTCCACTCTTCAATGGGACAAATTATACCTATTGGAAAACTAGAATGAGGATCTTCATTCAAGCACAAGACTATGCCTTGTGGAGGGTTATAGTCAAGGGACCACAAGAACCATCACACATGGTTAATGGCATTCAAGTTCCCAAACCTGAGGAGGATTGGGATGAGAATGATGATAGGATGGCTCAACTCAATTCTAGAGCCATGAACTCATTATTTTGTTCTCTAGATGTAAATGAGTTTAATAGAGTCTCCACATGTAGTTCCGCTAAGGAAATATGGGATAGGCTTGAAGTTACCCACGAGGGTACAAATCAAGTCAAAGAGTCCAAAGTGAACATTCTAGTTCACAAATATGAGTTGTTTAAGATGGAACCCAATGAAACCATCACATGCATGTTTACACGTTTTACCGATATAATTAATGGTCTAAAGAGTTTGGGTAAATCTTATACTAATCCGGAACTTGTAAGTAAAATTCTCAGGTCTTTGCCGAAAGCATGGGAAGCAAAGGTCACGGCGATCGTAGAAGCCAAAGACCTCAACACCTTGGGACTAGAACAACTTTTGGGCTCATTGATGACGCATGAGCTCACGATGAAGCAACATGAAGATGATTTGCCAAAGAAGAAGACAATTGCACTCAAGGCTACTTCGAGTGTGTGTGAAGAAGAAAGTAGTGAGAGTGAGGAAGAAAATGAGGACGAGGACTTGGGTTTGATAGTTAGGAAGTTTAAAAAATTCATGAGGAAAAAGAAACCCTTCCCAAGAAAAAAGTTTGGAGGGAGAAATGATTGGGAAAAAGAAAAAGAAAAAGAAAGAGACCCAATCATATGCTATGATTGCAAGAGACCGGGACACATTCGTTCCGAATGCCCTCAACAAAAGAAGTATTTTGGAAAGAAGAAGAAGAAGGCATTGAAAGCAACATGGGATGATAGTGACACATCATCTTCCGAGGAAGAGAAGGAAGAGACCGCCAATTTGTGCTTCATGGCGTTCGAAGACGACGAGGTATGTCAAAACCCAACTATAAATTTTACTTTAGAAGAATTATATGAAGCTTTTCAAGAACTTATGGGTGATTGTAGTATGTTAGGAGCAAAGAATAAAGAATTAAAAGCCTCCAATCAAAAACTGAAGGAAGATATTGAAAACCTATTAATTGAAAAGGAGAGCATTAAAAATATTAACACTATTGACCTAGAAATCAAAAATTCAAAACTTAGCATTGAAAATGAAAAGGCAAAAACACTAATTAAGGAATTAAATCTAAAAGTAAAATCCCTACTCGATAATAATACCTCACTCGCACAAAATGTTGAATCTCTTAAAAAGGATAAGGAAGAACTAGTTAAAGAAAATTTGAATCTTAAGAATGAGGTACATAAGTACAAACCAATTGTTGAAAAATTCACACAAAACTCTGAAAAATTAAATCTTATTCTTTCAAATCAAAGAGCTGTTTTTAATAAAGCCGGATTAGGATATAAAACTAACAAGCAACAAAAATATCTAAAGAATTTCTTTGTGAAAGCAAAAGATGTCAAAACTGAAAAACCTACATGCTTTCATTGTGGAAAGAATGGACATAAAGCCTACTCTTGTATTCAAAGAAAGATCCAAACTAACAAGAGTACATTTGTAAAAGCTAAAAACATAACTAAAGTATGGGTGCCTAAGGGAACCAACTACACTAACCACGAAGGACCCAAGAAAACTTGGGTACCTAAGAGCTTCACATGATCATTTTGCAGGTATGCCTTGCAGCCGGAAACAAAAAGAGAATGTGGTATCTTGATAGTGGTTGCTCAAGGCATATGACCGGTGACAAGAGTCTCTTCGTCACCTTGAAATCAAAAGAAGGAGGAGTAGTCACATTCGGAGACAATGCTAAAGGTCAAATCATTGGTGTTGGTAAAATCTCCATATCACCCTCCTCATTTATTGATAATGTATTGTTAGTTGATGGACTAAAACATAATTTATTAAGTATAAGTCAATTTTGTGACAAGGGCTTTAAAGTGTCATTTGAATCATCACTATGCATAATTAGTAGTCCAATTGACAATGAGATCATACTCACAGGACATAGGCATGGAAATGTTTACATGGTAGATCTTGATGATCTCACCATGAAGGATGGCCAATGTCTTGTAGCCATGAATCCCAAAGTCAATGAGACTAGTTGGTTATGGCATCGTAGGTTAGGGCATGCTAGCATGGATTTAATCTCTAAATTAATTACAAAGGATCTAGTCAAAGGACTACCAAAAATAGATTTTGAAAAGAATAAAATTTGTGCTGCATGTCAATTAGGGAAACAAACAAGAAGTTCTTTCAAGTCTAAGAACATAGTATCAACATCAAAACCCTTAGAACTAATTCACATGGATTTGTTTGGACCCACTAGAACTGCTAGTCTAGGGGGTAAGAAATTTGGTCTCGTAATTGTTGATGATTTTTCAC
The DNA here is from genome assembly GCF_051530095.1 of Phoenix dactylifera. Classification (NCBI taxonomy): domain Eukaryota; kingdom Viridiplantae; phylum Streptophyta; class Magnoliopsida; order Arecales; family Arecaceae; genus Phoenix; species Phoenix dactylifera. Next base: position 69,027,409 of record NC_143190.1, on the reverse strand, counting down.
GTTTTACGTGGGTTTCATTTCTTGCACACAAAGATGAGTCCTTTTCCGCTTTTATCAAGTTTCATAACAGAGTTTCGAATGAACTCAATCTTAAACTAAAAGCAATTAGGAGTGATCATGGTACCGAGTTTGAAAATCAGTATTTTGAAAAATTTTGTGAAGAAAATGGTATCAATCACAATTTCTCGGCACCTAGGACACCCCAACAAAATGGGGTGGTAGAAAGGAAGAATCGCACACTAGCAGATATGGCTCGTACCATGTTGTGCAAATCGGATCTACCAAAGTATTTTTGGGCTGAAGCAATAAATACTTCATGTCATATTTTAAATCGTGCTTTAGTTAGATCCATCTTAAAGAAGACACCTTATGAGTTGATAAAAAGTAAGAAACCAAATATAAGTTATTTTCATGTTTTCGGTTGTCGATGCTTTATTTTAAACAATGGAAAGGACAATCTAAGCAAATTTAGTGCTAAATCAGATGAGGGGATCTTCTTAGGTTATTCCTCATCTAGTAGAGCATACAGGGTCTTCAACAAGAGAACTCTTGTTGTTGAAGAATCCATTCATGTTGTTTTTGATGAAGCTAACGGAGATTCTTCTAGAAAAGAAGAAGATGGTGATGCAGGTATACTTGAAGACCGAATGAAGGAATTCTCCATACAAGACAAACAACATGAGGATGAGATCAAAGAAGATACAATTCAGCAAGATGAAGAAGATCAACCTCCATCAAGAAATCAAGATCTTCCTAAGGAATGGAGGTATGCACATGGTCATTCAAGGGATCTAATCCTTGGTGATCCTTCGCAAGGGGTAAGGACAAGATCCTCTCTAAGAAATACCAGTAATTATCTTGCTTTCGTTTCACAAATAGAACCTAAATCACTAGAAGAAGCCGAAAAAGATGATAATTGGATGAATGCTATGCAAGAGGAATTAAACCAATTTGAAAGAAATGAAGTTTGGACTCTAATGAAAAGATCCCCTAATGTTACAATTATAGGCACCAAGTGGGTGTATAGAAATAAACTAGATGAAGATGGAATAGTCATAAGAAACAAAGCTAGACTAGTTGCCAAAGGTTATAATCAGGAGGAAGGAATAGACTTTGATAAAACTTTTGCTCCTGTTGCTAGATTAGAAGCTATTAGACTACTTTTGGCATATGCATGCTTCATGGATTTTAAACTCTATCAAATGGATGTAAAAAGTGCATTTTTAAATGGTTATATAATGGAGGAAGTTTATGTAGGACAACCTCCAGGCTTTGAAAACCACTTACATCCAGATTACGTTTATAAATTGTATAAAGCATTGTATGGACTTAAGCAAGCTCCTAGGGTATGGTATGAAAGATTAAGTAATTTTCTAATTGAAAATAAATTTAAGAGAGGAAATGTAGACAAAACCCTCTTCATTAAAAGAAAAGGAAATGACTTATTGCTTGTGCAAATTTATGTGGATGATATAATTTTTGGTGCTACTAATGATAGTCTTTGTCAAGAGTTTGCCAAGCTTATGCAGGGAGAATTTGAAATGAGCATGATGGGTGAGCTCAACTTCTTCCTTGGGCTCCAAATAAAACAATCAGAGGAAGGCATCTTCATCAGTCAGTCCAAATACATCAAGGAAATGTTGGAAAAATTCAAGATGAAGGATGCAAAGGAAATCAGCACACCCATGGGCTCAAGTTGCAAGCTTGACAAAGATGAAAAAGGTAAAAGTATAGACTGCAAATTGTACAGAGGTATGATAGGCTCTTTACTTTACCTTACTGCTAGTAGACCAGATATATTATTCAGTGTTTGCATGTGTGCTAGATACCAAGCATGTCCTAAGGAATCACACTTGCAAGCTGTTAAAAGAATTTTTAGATATCTAGTAGGGACATCTAATGTAGGCTTATGGTATTCAAAACTGTTGCTGGTGGTCCAAACCGAGAACGATTGACACGACGGTGTGAACGGGGTTCCGCCTGAGTTGTCTTGGTTGGTGCTGGTTGCGCTCCACCTTCCGCCAAGGAACCTGCAAACAAGCCTTGCACCACCACCAGGGTGGTGATGGCCCTCCGACGGTCAAGTCAGAGGAGATTGGAGGAGGAGAGATGGTAATCACAAGTGGGAGAGAGTGCTCTGGGAGGTATTGCTTACCCCCCCCCTTTCTCCCCCCAGCCGCATATATACCTGGCTGGGAGGTCTCTCAGGGGGGTTTGTCGTCGTGGGGCACGATAGAATGGCCACTGACATGGCCGTTACGGGGCGTCGTGGAGCAGCGCTGGGTACGGTCATGGCAGGGCGTAGTGGAGCTCCGCTTTGTACGGTTGATACAGGAGATCGTGGGCAGCATCGGGTACAGCCGTTGCAGGGAGTAGTGGAGCAGGAGGCCGCGGCGTGCCTCTGGAGAATAGCCTGTCGTTATCAAAAGATCTCCGACTCGGGGTCGGAATGCTGGATCATAGGGCAGCCGACCCGGGGTCGGGCTGCGGAGCCGAGGAGGTCCGACTCGGGGTCGGAGTGCTGGATCATAGGGCAGCCGACCCGGGGTCGGGCTGCGGAGCCGAGGAGGTCCGACTCGGGGTCGGAGTGCTGGATCATAGGGCAGCCGACCCGGGGTCGGGCTGCGGAGCCGAGGAGGTCCGACTCGGGGTCGGAGTGCTGGATCATAGGGCAGCCGACCCGGGGTCGGGCTGCGGAGCCGAGGAGGTCCGACTCGGGGTCGGAGTGCTGGATCATAGGGCAGCTGTAGCTTTCCTGGATACGCGTGCCGATCACGTGGGGCATGGCGGCTCAATTCCCCCATAACAGTAGCCCCCCACTTCCGAGCCTGGAACCAGAAGGGGAACAGGTGAAGGGAGTGATGTTTCGAGATTGCCGCCATCCTTCGGAGAGGCGCGCGCGCTTCAAGCTTCCCGCCTTCTTTATGGCGTATGGCGGTTGCTGCTGAGGGTCTCCTCTGAGGCCGAAGGCCGGATTGTGGCGAAGGTCTTGGAGGCCAAGGCTCAGATTATGGAGCGAGCTGAGGCGGAGCTGGCCGAGAAGAGGGCGGAAATCGGGCGTCAGGCGGTAGAGGCTTATCGCCAGTCCGCCGAGTTCGCCCATGATATGTCGGAGGCAGTGCGGACCTATCGCCAGTCTGACGAGTTTGTCCATGACGCGTCGGACGCGGGGGCCGAAGCCTTCACCTTGGGCTTCGAGGAGGGCCTGGCAAGGGTGTCGGCTAAGTATCCCGAAGTTGACCTGAGCGAGATCTCCCTCCTGGACTCCTCTCCGGCGCCATCGCTTGCTGGTTCTCCTGCTGCTTCCCTACCTCCCGCGGACGAGCCCGGCGTTCCCGACCCGGGAGTTCCTCCAAGCTGACCTCTTGTACCTTTCATTGTCTTTTTTATTTTTGTATGTCGGCGTTTTGCCCAATTGTATGGGCCTCGGCCCTGAAAATTAATGCACGTTGAATATTTCTTCATCTCGCCCTCGTCCTCTTTTTTTTTTTTTTTTTTTTTTTTTTTTTTTTTTTTAGCTCTTGGTTGCTTCTTGCTGACTTTTGATTCCCGAAGTTCTTCCGGCGCTAGGCCAGGCATCCGAGGGTTAAACCTCAGGAAACTCTTCCGGCGCTAAGCCAGGCATCCGAGGGTTAGGCCTCAGGAAATTCTTCCGGCGCTAAGCCAGGCATCCGAGGGTTAGGCCTCAGGAAATTCTTCCGGCGCTAAGCCAGGCATCCGAGGGTTAGGCCTCAGGAAACTCTTCCGGCGCTGAGCCAGGCATCCGAGGGTTAGGCCTCAGGAAACTCTTCCGGCGCTAGGCCAGGCATCCGAGGGTTAGGCCTCAGGAAACTCTTCCGGCGCTAAGCCAGGCATCCGAGGGTTAGGCCTCAGGAAATTCTTCCGGCGCTAAGCCAGGCATCCGAGGGTTAGGCCTCAGGAAATTCTTCCGGCGCTAGGCCAGGCATCCGAGGGTTAGGCCTCAGGAAATTCTTCCGGCGCTAAGCCAGGCATCCGAGGGTTAGGCCTCAGGAAATTCTTCCGGCGCTAAGCCAGGCATCCGAGGGTTAGGCCTCAGGAAATTCTTCCGCTCGCTGGTCGGCCAAGGCTGGCGCAAGCCGAAGCGACCGGTCGGGGCTTCCGGCTAGTCTGCTCCCGGGATGATCATCGGGTTAGCCAGGCATCTGAGGGTTGTCAAGCCTCAGGGAAATTCCGCTCGTTGGTCGGCCAAGGCTGGCGCAAGCCGAGGCGACCGGTCGGGGCTTCCGGCTAGTCTGCTCCCGGGATGATCATCGGGTTAGCCAGGCATCCGAGGGCCGAGCCTCGGGAGATTCCACTCGTTGGTCGGCCTAGGCTGGCGCAAGCCGAGGCGACCGGTCGGGGCTTCCGGCTAGTCTGCTCCCGGGATGATCATCGGGTTAGCCAGGCATCTGAGGGTTGTCAAGCCTCAGGGAAATTCCGCTCGTTGGTCGGCCAAGGCTGGCGCAAGCCGAGGCGACCGGTCGGGGCTTCCGGCTAGTCTGCTCCCGGGATGATCATCGGGTTAGCCAGGCATCTGAGGGTTGTCAAGCCTCAGGGAAATTCCGCTCGTTGGTCGGCCAAGGCTGGCGCAAGCCGAGGCGACCGGTCGGGGCTTCCGGCTAGTCTGCTCCCGGGATGATCATCGGGTTAGCCAGGCATCCGAGGGCCGAGCCTCGGGAGATTCCACTCGTTGGTCGGCCTAGGCTGGCGCAAGCCGAGGCGACCGGTCGGGGCTTCCGGCTAGTCTGCTCCCGGGATGATCATCGGGTTAGCCAGGCATCTGAGGGTTGTCAAGCCTCAGGGAAATTCCGCTCGTTGGTCGGCCAAGGCTGGCGCAAGCCGAGGCGACCGGTCGGGGCTTCCGGCTAGTCTGCTCCCGGGATGATCATCGGGTTAGCCAGGCATCTGAGGGTTGTCAAGCCTCAGGGAAATTCCGCTCGTTGGTCGGCCAAGGCTGGCGCAAGCCGAGGCGACCGGTCGGGGCTTCCGGCTAGTCTGCTCCCGGGATGATCATCGGGTTAGCCAGGCATCCGAGGGCCGAGCCTCGGGAGATTCCACTCGTTGGTCGGCCTAGGCTGGCGCAAGCCGAGGCGACCGGTCGGGGCTTCCGGCTAGTCTGCTCCCGGGATGATCATCGGGTTAGCCAGGCATCCGAGGGCCGAGCCTCGGGAGATTCCACTCGTTGGTCGGCCTAGGCTGGCGCAAGCCGAGGCGACCGGTCGGGGCTTCCGGCTAGTCTGCTCCCGGGATGATCATCGGGTTAGCCAGGCATCTGAGGGTTGTCAAGCCTCAGGGAAATTCCGCTCGTTGGTCGGCCAAGGCTGGCGCAAGCCGAGGCGACCGGTCGGGGCTTCCGGCTAGTCTGCTCCCGGGATGATCATCGGGTTAGCCAGGCATCTGAGGGTTGTCAAGCCTCAGGGAAATTCCGCTCGTTGGTCGGCCAAGGCTGGCGCAAGCCGAGGCGACCGGTCGGGGCTTCCGGCTAGTCTGCTCCCGGGATGATCATCGGGTTAGCCAGGCATCTGAGGGTTGTCAAGCCTCAGGAAAATTCCGCTCGTTGGTCGGCCAAGGCTGGCGCAAGCCGAGGCGACCGGTCGGGGCTTCCGGCTAGTCTGCTCCCGGGATGATCATCGGGTTAGCCAGGCATCCGAGGGCCGAGCCTCGGGAGATTCCACTCGTTGGTCGGCCTAGGCTGGCGCAAGCCGAGGCGACCGGTCGGGGCTTCCGGCTAATCTGCTCCCGGGATGATCATCGGGTTAGCCAGGCATCCGAGGGCCGAGCCTCGGGAGATTCCACTCGTTGGTCGGCCTAGGCTGGCGCAAGCCGAGGCGACCGGTCGGGGCTTCCGGCTAGTCTGCTCCCGGGATGATCATCGGGTTAGCCAGGCATCTGAGGGTTGTCAAGCCTCAGGGAAATTCTTCCGGCGCTAAGCCAGGCATCCGAGGGTTAGTCCTCAGGAAATTCTTCCGGCGCTAGGCCAGGCATCCGAGGGTTAGGCCTCAGGAAATTCTTCCGGCGCTAGGCCAGGCATCCGAGGGTTAGGCCTCAGGAAATTCTTCCGGCGCTAAGCCAGGCATCCGAGGGTTAGGCCTCAGGAAATTCTTCCGGCGCTAAGCCAGGCATCCGAGGGTTAGGCCTCAGGAAATTCTTCCGGCGCTAAGCCAGGCATCCGAGGGTTAGGCCTCAGGAAATTCTTCCGCTCGCTGGTCGGCCAAGGCTGGCGCAAGCCGAAGCGACCGGTCGGGGCTTCCGGCTAGTCTGCTCCCGGGATGATCATCGGGTTAGCCAGGCATCCGAGGGCCGAGCCTCGGGAGATTCCACTCGTTGGTCGGCCTAGGCTGGCGCAAGCCGAGGCGACCGGTCGGGGCTTCCGGCTAGTCTGCTCCCGGGATGATCATCGGGTTAGCCAGGCATCTGAGGGTTGTCAAGCCTCAGGGAAATTCCGCTCGTTGGTCGGCCAAGGCTGGCGCAAGCCGAGGCGACCGGTCGGGGCTTCCGGCTAGTCTGCTCCCGGGATGATCATCGGGTTAGCCAGGCATCTGAGGGTTGTCAAGCCTCAGGGAAATTCCGCTCGTTGGTCGGCCAAGGCTGGCGCAAGCCGAGGCGACCGGTCGGGGCTTCCGGCTAGTCTGCTCCCGGGATGATCATCGGGTTAGCCAGGCATCTGAGGGTTGTCAAGCCTCAGGGAAATTCCGCTCGTTGGTCGGCCAAGGCTGGCGCAAGCCGAGGCGACCGGTCGGGGCTTCCGGCTAGTCTGCTCCCGGGATGATCATCGGGTTAGCCAGGCATCCGAGGGCCGAGCCTCGGGAGATTCCACTCGTTGGTCGGCCTAGGCTGGCGCAAGCCGATGCGACCGGTCGGGGCTTCCGGCTAGTCTGCTCCCGGGATGATCATCGGGTTAGCCAGGCATCTGAGGGTTGTCAAGCCTCAGGGAAATTCCGCTCGTTGGTCGGCCAAGGCTGGCGCAAGCCGAGGCGACCGGTCGGGGCTTCCGGCTAGTCTGCTCCCGGGATGATCATCGGGTTAGCCAGGCATCCGAGGGTTGTCAATCCTCAGGGAAATTCCGCTCGTTGGTCGGCCAAGGCTGGCGCAAGCCGAGGCGACCGGTCGGGGCTTCCGGCTAGTCTGCTCCCGGGATGATCATCGGGTTAGCCAGGCATCCGAGGGCCGAGCCTCGGGAGATTCCACTCGTTGGTCGGCCTAGGCTGGCGCAAGCCGAGGCGACCGGTCGGGGCTTCCGGCTAGTCTGCTCCCGGGATGATCATCGGGTTAGCCAGGCATCCGAGGGCCGAGCCTCGGGAGATTCCACTCGTTGGTCGGCCTAGGCTGGCGCAAGCCGAGGCGACCGGTCGGGGCTTCCGGCTAGTCTGCTCCCGGGATGATCATCGGGTTAGCCAGGCATCCGAGGGCCGAGCCTCGGGACCGGGAGGTCCTCCCGCCCCTTGACCTCCATGAGGATCTGGGCCCGGGGGGCCAGGAGTGGGGTGTACCGGTTGAAGCGTCGGTGCGGAGAACGAGGGCGTGTGGCGCCGTGGTTCCTTGCTGGTGACGGGCTTCTGCGCCGGCGTTGAGGCGTCGGGCTCCTCCTCTGGGGTGCCTCTTTTCGCCTTTTCTTCCCGGGCTTTAGAGAGGCCTCGGCGGCCTCCTTGTTCCGGTGGGAGGCTGCCTCCTCGGCGTCTGCATACTGGTTTGCCCGAGACAACAGCTCCGGGAAGCTCCGCGGCAGGCGTTTGTCCAGGGAGAAGGTGAGTCTGCCCTTCCGGAAGCCTCGCTTCAGGGCTGAGAGAGCCACCTCCTGGCTCAAATTCCGGACCTCCAGTGTTGCCTTGTTGAAGCGGGTGAGATAATCCCGCAGGCTCTCTCCCTCGTTCTGCCGGACATCGAAGAGGGAGTCGGAGACCAGTCTTCGCCGGCTACTGACGGCGAAATGGCTGATGAAGAGACGGGTGAACTGGTGGAAGGACTGGATGGAATTAGCCTCCAGGCCGGCGAACCACGCCCTTGCCGGGCCGCGGAGGGTCGCCGGGAAGGCCTTGCAGAGGAGAGGATCCGATGCTCCATGGAGGAGCATAAGAGTCCTGAAACTCTCCACGTGGTCCCGTGGGTCCGCCGCCCCGTCGTAGGGTTCGATCGCCGGCATTTTGAACCCCGGCGGGTTTAGGGTTCGCAGGATCCTTGAGGCAAGCGCCGGCTGGGAGGAGATTTCCAAGTCGGCGAAGGGATCTTTGGGGTGGCCCTTCAGGACCTGGAGCTGTCTGTGGAGATCGTCCACCCGCCGGTCCAGGGAGCGCGACCGGTGGGTGGGAGACAAGGAGCGGCGCGAGGGGGACCGACTGGAGTGCGGGCCCCTCGAGGACTGGGGTGTCTGAGAACGCGCCCGGGTCCGCCTCTCGTACCCCGCGCAGCTCCGATGAGAAGGTCCTGGCAGAATGGACCGCACTCGAGAATCCTCCCCGCGCCGGCGCTCCTCTCCATGGGAGAGGAAGGAGCGCGGGTTGTGAGGAAGAGGCGAGTGCTCGGGGAGCAGCGGCTCCTGAGCCCGCTGCGGCACCCGAGAGATCACACCCTGCAGATTCTGCACTGCCTCCGCGAGGGTGCGAACCTGCTGGGCTAGCTGGTCGAACTGAGCAGGTTCGACCGTCTGAATGGGAGGAGAAGCGGTGGAATGCTGCTGAGAGTGTGTTGGGGACGCAGCAGCCTCCCGGCCAGAGGCGCGAGAGGCTCCGCGACCGGAAGCATTGGAAGCTCCGCGACCACCTCGCCGTGCCATTACGATCGTTCTGAGATTCGGCCCTTCCTCTAGCGCCAACTGTTGCTGGTGGTCCAAACCGAGAACGATTGACACGACGGTGTGAACGGGGTTCCGCCTGAGTTGTCTTGGTTGGTGCTGGTTGCGCTCCACCTTCCGCCAAGGAACCTGCAAACAAGCCTTGCACCACCACCAGGGTGGTGATGGCCCTCCGACGGTCAAGTCAGAGGAGATTGGAGGAGGAGAGATGGTAATCACAAGTGGGAGAGAGTGCTCTGGGAGGTATTGCTTACCCCCCCTTTCTCCCCCCAGCCGCATATATACCTGGCTGGGAGGTCTCTCAGGGGGGTTTGTCGTCGTGGGGCACGATAGAATGGCCACTGACATGGCCGTTACGGGGCGTCGTGGAGCAGCGCTGGGTACGGTCATGGCAGGGCGTAGTGGAGCTCCGCTTTGTACGGTTGATACAGGAGATCGTGGGCAGCATCGGGTACAGCCGTTGCAGGGAGTAGTGGAGCAGGAGGCCGCGGCGTGCCTCTGGAGAATAGCCTGTCGTTATCAAAAGATCTCCGACTCGGAGTGCTGGATCATAGGGCAGCTGTAGCTTTCCTGGATACGCGTGCCGATCACGTGGGGCATGGCGGCTCAATTCCCCCATAACAAAAACAATCTGACATAAATTTAATTGCTTATTCCGATGCTGATTTTGCCGGGTGCAAACTCGACAGAAAAAGCACAAGTGGCACATGTCAATTCTTGGGTGCTAATTTGGTTTCTTGGTTTAGCAAGAAACAAAATTCAGTTGCCTTGTCCACAGCGGAGGCTGAGTACATTGCAGCTGGAAGCTGTTGTGCCCAAGTTCTTTGGATTAAGCAACAACTTGAAGACTTCGGTATCAAAATGGATAATATACCAATTAAATGTGATAATACAAGTGCAATTAATTTAACAAAGAATCCTGTCCAACACTCTAAATCAAAGCATATAGAGATTAGGCATCATTTTATTAGGGATCATGTGCTGAAAAATGATGTGATGATTGAATATGTGTGTACTGAAAATCAATTGGCCGATATCTTTACAAAGCCCCTTTGTAAAGATAGATTCAACTTCCTAAGGAATGCTTTGAGCTTGTATGATCCTAGCAAATAAATTGAACTTGTATTGCATTGCCTTGCTACTCAAACTAGTAATCCACCTCAAGGTCAACATAAGTGAAAGCATGAATCCATCTAAGCTAAATGACGAACTGTTTGACTTTCCGGAGGATGGTTACCCTCCCTTGGACTCTTCATGGAGACATTTTCAGAGCCTATTTTATAGGCATTCAAAATTTGGTCAAACATTCCTCATTTCAACATTAATAATTCAAAAATCATTATTAAACCTCTATAGGATGTATTATTAAGGGGGAGGATCACAAACAAACTCATTCCGTATTCACCAAAAGAAATCATATTGATTAGAGTGATTAAATGAAACAAATTGGGAAAAGATAAAAATCAGTCTGAAATTTTTCAGTGCTGGAGACGTCTCTGGCAAATCGCAGAGACGTCCCCCCGGCGAGACGTCTCGCCTTAGTCGCGGAGACGTCTCGGGGACCGAACGAGGATTTTTAAAATAGGTCGAAACAGCTCGAGCCGACCCGAGCTATCCCTTTCATCCCCGACAAAAACAAAAACCCTAGCCTCCATTTTCTCTCCAACACAAACTCTAGCCTCTTTCTCCTCATTTTCCTAGGTTTTCCATTCAATGGCACCTAAAAGAGCTAGGAGGACTGGTGGGAGGCGTCCTAGGGCAGCGGCCGACGGTGAGGAACGGAGGGAAGAACCTTTCGCGCCGTCTCCTCCGGTTGCTCCGCCAACCGCGACCATATCCTGTGCGAATCGCACAGTAACCACTGGGAGGTACATAGATTTTCATTTTCTAGATAGTGAGGGGTTCTCTATTGGAGAGAGACTCCGTGCCCAAGGGTGGGAATACTTTTGTACCCTCAATACCTCGACCTACCCCGGCCTTGTTAGAGAAATGTTTAGTAATATGGCTTTAGGGGACTTAGGGTACACTGCATATGTCCGGGGGACATTAGTAGAAATTAATGAGGATATTCTATCCACTGTTTTGCAAATTCCTAAGGACGGTGAGGCTCCGACCTCACATCCTCAAAGGGAAATAGCCCTAAACTTACTTCTAGGAAGAGAGGACTGCGGCCCTCTTGATGTAGTGAACTCACAAGACCTAAATGCCGAGATGAGATTACTTTTGAGTATTGTCAACCGGGTCTTGTTTCCTAAAACCGGTCGCTTCGATTTTGTTTCGGAGCGGAATTTAGTTATCATGCACCATATCCTACTAGGGATTCCTCTAAACCTCCCTAGACTCATGTTAAACTACATTGCTCTATGTCATAGGTATTCTAGGTTTAGTATACCCTATGGCATGATCTTTACCCTAGTATTTAAACACTTTAAGGTTCACATTTCCGAAAATGAACCTGCAAAACCCTTGAGAAACACCGACTACTATAATGAGGGCACAATGCGAAGAATGGAGTTTCAAAAGGTAGATGGGTCTTGGGTCAAGGTACCAAAAAGAAAAGCTCAAACTCTAGAGCCTGAGATCCCACATCAGGAGTCTGACCACCACTCTCCTCCACCTAGCCACATGGATTTCCCTGATATACCCTCCAGCTCAGCTGGACCTTCCACATCCATGCCACCACCTCCTCCAGTCAGTGGGCCCTCCTTCCTATCAGAAGACCAGATGCGCACCTTAGCATCTGTCATTTGCCAGCAGATGAGGGAGGAAATGAGATCCATGATTTCTATTGAGTTGGCCCCCATCAGAGTTTCACATGAAGGGCTTCTACAAGAGCTGAAGGAAATTAGAGCTCAGATAGAAGCTACAACGCAAGAAATAGTTGGTGTGGGTGCCACCCAAACCTTCAGATCAATTGAGCTAAAGGACAGCTTGAAGACCATCTCAAATAGTCTTAAAGAGTTGACAAGCCCAGGAGGCAATGTGGGCACCTTGGTTGCCCAACTTAGAGGAAGAATTGAAATGGCAACCATAGAATTTGAAGCACTTGTGGCAGCCTTCCATAAGTCACAGGGAGATCAGTTTAAGACCCTAATGGATTTAATCAATGCATTTATAGATGCAGCTTGTAGGGCTTATGAGCAACGTCGCCGATGAGGGACATTTTGTAGACATCTAGGGATCTTCTTTTTGTAAACCCTAGGCTATTTTGAAACACCTTTTGTATTAGAAATCAATACTTGTAATGTTTTCTTCTTTTAACTTTGTACTGACTTCAAAGGTTTGCAATGATACATGAATACAATTTCTTTTGAAACTTTGTGTACATTGTTAACTATGTGTATGTGATTCTGTGATTGTGTATGTGATCTAGTGATGTGCCATAAAAATCTCATAGCATGCCTTAAGTGGTAAAATTTAACACAACTTATCAATGCATATGACACAGGGGGAGCACATCTCGTGATAACTATGATTAACAAAAAGAGGTGTCTGAAATGAATACTGTTACGGGGGAACTTAGCCACCATGCCCCACGTGACCGGCACGCGCGCCCAGGAAGACTACGGCAGCCCCTTGATCCAGCAATCCGACCCCGAGTCGGACATCTTCAGCTCCGCAGCCCGACCCCGAGTCGGCTGCCCCTTGATCCAGCAATCCGACCCCGAGTCGGACATCTTCGGCTCCGCAGCCCGACCCCGAGTCGGCTGCCCCTTGATCCAGCAATCCGACCCCGAGTCGGACATCTTCGTCTCCGCAGCCCGACCCCGAGTCGGACATCTCTCGACAACGACAGGCTATTTCCCAGAGGCACGCCGCGGCCCTCTGCTCCACTACTCCCTGCAACGGTCGTATCCGGCGCTGCTCCACGATCCCCTGTAACAGCCGTACAAAGCGGAGCTCCACTACGCCCTGTCATGGCCGTACCCAGCGCTGCCCCACGACGCCCTGTAACGGCCATGTCAGTGGCAGCTCCATCGTGCTACACGATGACCAACCCCCCAAAAGGGCCCCCCAGCCTGGTATATATGCGGCTGGGGGGAGAAGGGGGAGGGTAAGCAAGAACTTCCAGAGCATTCTCTTACTTGCTACTATTATCTCTCCTTCTCCTCCAATCTCCTCTGACTTGATCGTCGGAGGGCCCCCACTACCCCAGTGGTGGTGCGAGGCTTGCTTGCAGGTTTCCCGGTGGAAAGTGGAGCGCAATCAACACCAACCAAGGCAACCCAAACGGAACCCCGTTCACACCGCTGTGCCAATCGTTCTCGGTTTGGACCACCAGCAACAGTTGGCGCTAGAGGAAGGGACTGAATCTCAGAGCGATCGTAATGGCACGGCGAGGTGGTCGTGGAGCTTCCAATGCCTCCGGTCGCGGGGCCTCTCGCGCCTCCGGCCGGGAGGCCGCTGCGTCTCCAACGCATTCTCAGCTGTTGGGAATTGTATCCTAAATGTCAATCGTCAGCATATTAATGATTGAATATTGTAAATAAATTGACAAATTAATAAAGTATTATTTGGCATTATTCATCATTTCATCTTCAAATGAACTCTTATATGATGAAGTCCTTAGGACTTATGTTATGATAAAGGAGGATTTATCTTTGAGTCCTTAAACTTGTTCGCGACCAAATGATATGTTGTTACTAGGACGACAACATTATCGAGATTAGGTCGTTGTGTGACATATACGTTGGTTGTCCTCTTAACCAAGGAGTGTGGAGACACTGGTATACCATACAGGTGAAGTGTAGGAGTACATTTCACTGAACGTGACCAATTCCGGAACGCTCTACTGTCGAGAGATGTTCCGAGTGGATATGGGTATAAGTTTGGCCCTCTGACCTGAGACCGCAACCTGTGACTAGCAAGCAACTCACTGTACTTTGGTACCGGACTACCTGAATTTCTAATTCAGTGACGGAAGGTCACTGGGTGCAGTCAAGTACTTGCATAGTCAGTTGTGAGTCAAGATGGAATTGACCCCTCCTGCAAACAGGAGATAATGTCTTGTGACTAATTTAGCAAAACCTTGGCCAGGGTAATCTCAGTGAGGAGTCACGGGATATCTAAAGTTAATCACATAATGGATGTACTAATTATAGGGTTGACAGTGAGCTCTAAGTCATCCTGGCATTAAGAGTCAAAGGGATTGAATTATACAGTAACCATAGTTCAGGGTTCCAGAATATTTGCTTCGCATATATTCGGCCTATTCGGACGTCGGGTACCATTGCTAGATGGTCACATCGATTAGTGTAGGAAGTTGTTCCTATACTACCGGCTTAGGTTCGAACCTATGAGGTCACACGCATAGAAGATTCCTGATTGATCAAGAAGGCTGATGAATGATTAAGAATCATTCGGGGTAATTTGGTCAATTCGATTGGCAAATTATCTTATAAAATAATTAAAGTAATTATCGGAGGATTAATTAGTAATTAGATTGCTAATGAACTCAATTGGATTGAGTAATTAGACTAAGGATGAGCCAAATTGAATTAGATTCAATTCTAGGCTCAATCAGGGTTTTTGACCTGATTGGATTAGGTCTGAATCAAGAGGACTTAGGTTGACCAAATTAAATTAGATTAAATTTGTGCTTAATTAGGGATTGACCTAATTGGATTAGGTTCAGCCCATGGTAATTGAATCATTCTAATTGTTAGGATTTAATTAAATTAAATGGGTTTGATCTGAAACTATTCGGATCTTGAAATCCACTTGTCACATATCCATGCATGGCGCCATAAATTGATTTTTAATATGATTAAAAATTAATTTAATTTATTTAATGGTGCCATGGGACACTTGGCAACATCAGGCACCTCTTTCATCATTAGATGGGTCGAAATGGAGAGATAAATTCATAAAAAGAATTGGATAAGATCAAATTCTCTCTCTTCATGACATATGCCATCCTTATCTTTATCTCACTTCTAATTAAGGTTGAATTTCGAATTTAATCACCACAAAATCACCACGTGACCCTCTAATCTGATTAGGGGCATGGGAATTTCGAAATTGAAAGAGGGAAGTGGCAACATGATGAATGGTTTAGATTAGATCAAGCTTCATCATGTAATGGCACATGAACTTGAATTTTGAATTCAAAATTCAAAACCCCACAAAATCCTCCACAAATATGGGATGGTTGGCATGAAGTTAGGTAGGAGAGCAACATTAAAAGGACCTCCATCATCTGGTGGTCGAATTCAAGGAAAAAAGAGAGAAAAAGAAGAAGAAAAAAGGGAAAAGAAAAGAGAGGAACCCTAGTTCATGCATGGAAAAATTCTGCATTCAATCTAGCTGACTTCTTCCTCCTCTAAGTCCATCGCGCCATTAGTGTTAGGGGTCCCTGATAAGAGTCTTTAGATCAGATCTAAGTCCTCTTCAATCCCTTTAAACCTTTCCTCCAAGTTCTTCCAAGAAGGCGGATCAAAAGTTGATAGTGTTTGGAAGATCAAATTTCAGCCTCAAGAAATTCTGCGCAAGCTAGCACTTCCGCAGGATTGGATCTCTTCAGGAACTTCGCGTGGACTTCTCGTAGAGGCCATTCGTGTGCGTGGCTGTGAAGTCGAGGATCAGATCCACAAGTTTCATCCATCATAAAAGGTATTAATCCTACATTAATCTTTTATTATGGTGTCAAGATCTAGGTCTGATTCCCCGAGGTTTTATCCTCTTTTGGGGCTCCTCACGGAGATATCTCCAGAATCCATTCAATGGATATTCGGAGATTAATCGGAATAGAGTTCTTAAGTTTCAGATCTGATAGTTAATCATGCATGAAAGTTTTAGCATAATTGTTTAAACGATTCCGGCATAATCCTATGTGTTCTTAAGGTGCTGATTTCTAGATTTGATCTTGTAAGCATGCATGAATTAAATTGTTTGATTCGATTTTTTCGCTGCGTTTTAAAACTTAAAAAGAACTACGTATGGCTTGATCCCCCTTATGAAGGGGTACGTAGGTAACCCGATCAGGTTCAGCCATGGTTTTAAAAAAAAAAAAAAATCCGCATGCTTAACACCGAAGAACCTAGGATTCACTTTCAGTGGTATCAGAGCCAGGTTCATGTTTAAACTTTTATGTTTTAATTCTTGTAATTAAATCTGAAATCATGAGCATGCTTAGATTAGATCTAAAGTATTTTTTATGATTGATTTAATTGCTGATTATGCATGATTAACTAGATCTGAAATTTTGAATGCATATGATGCATGTTTGTGTTAAGATTTGTAACATAAATAAATCTGAAATCATAATATTGTTTAGATTAGATCTAAATAAAATTTATGATTCATATGATCTCTGATTTTAATGAACAAATCAGATCTGAAAATAAAAGTGAAAAAACAAATACATAAGATGTATGTTGTTTGTATTAATTCATGTTGTTATGTATATGTGATGCATGAACATTAAATATAATGACTTAAACATGAATTTAATCTGATTACATGTGATTAATTACAAAAACTCAGATCTGAAAATATGTTTTAAGAACTGAAAGATTGTAATTAATATGTAATTAAAAAGAAATATGCAATGATCAAAACTTTCATAAGTCTAAACTTAATTGAGAATTAAGTGTTATGAAATAGAATTGTAACTCAATTAATTGACATTGCATAATTCTTTGGGCATATGGGTTAGCTTGAATCAAGTTCCTAGGATTGGGTTAGACCTAAGGTTAGAATCATACATGGACAAATAGAATTAATTGATCAAATCTAATTAAGTAGTAACTAGATTAGGTCAAGAAAATTCTAGATCAATTTACAATAGTTATAGATGGATCAAGTCCATGTCTTTTATTAGACCAAGATGGAACTTGATTTAGGCTCAGAGGTGTAGCCCGAGTCATTTGAGTAATCAAATCGAAATTGATTAACCAGTCGGTGTCTAAGGTAAGTTTGGCAGTTTTGACCGGTGGTTTTTAATTGGGAGCTACTCGCACTGATTCGTCTTTGCCGAGTTAATGGCATATCCCTTCCACCGATCTCACTTACCTGGCCGACATGGTCAATCACATTTTGATTGGATCACTTAATGATTCGAGTTAGCCCATGCCTATAAGGAAAATCAGTTTGACTGATTTAGGTGTCTCCTTAACCGGTTTGAGTCTAATCTGATTTGGTGAAGTCAGTGGGAGAAATTAGACTAACCGGATCTTCTCATCTATCCTAATTATGAAATCCTCTAAAATTATTAGGTCCTTAAAATGAAATGGTTATGGGGATAACTAGGTCATAGCCTCCCATTAAGTTGGGTGATAATGGGTCCAATGTTTTGATAATTATTGGAGGCGCGACACGCCTGGTACTTCTCAAGCATTGGAATTGTCATTCAATATATGATGAGTTAAGTGTACCTTCAATAGGCGGTCAGGTGAGCCGAGCCACACTCGGGCTTGGTCGTCTATTAGTTGATTAGACTTAACCCTATCATTTAATGGTTGGACCTGACTAGGGTATTCGGTGGAGGCGCCACACGCCTGCCGAAGAACCTAGGACAAAATTATCACTAGAAGTTGCTTGGTGAAGCAACTGGTTTAGAACCTACCAATAGGTGCATATGGGTTAGCCGAGCCACACTCGGGCCTATATGCGATCTATTGGGTTCTAGTGCCCACTAAAGAATTAGGAGTAATTTTTCGAATTGGAGGTAGAGGCTACCAATTTGTATAAAATAGTGGGAGTATCTTTAGACTAAAGTCCAAGTCTACTGTGTTTAGTCAATTCATATACTAATAGCCAAATTTTCTTTTATGTAGAAATGGCCACAAGTTTGTCACTTCGCTCATTATTGGATAATGACAAGTTGACTAGTCCCAACTTCAATAATTGGTATAGAAAGCTGAAAACTCAGCATAGTCAGACCAAAAGGATTAAGGATGACCAAAGTCAGGCAGAATGCTTCTATTGTAAGAAGCAGGGGCATTGGAAGAGGAATTGTCCTCAGTACCTTACCTCACTTGACCCGAACAGGCTAAGCAAGAGAAAAGGGCAATCAGTTGCTGATCAAGGTATTTATATGATAACACCTTGTAATTTCTCTATATGTGATAATTCAACCTAGGTATTAGATACTGGAAGTCCGTTTAATATATGCAATTCATTGCAAGGACTTCAGGTCAATGAGAGATTTGAAAACAGCAAGAGATTCCTGAATGTTGGAGATGGAAGATCTGTTCCAGTTCTAGCTTTAGGAAATCTCAAACTTGTTTTCAATTCTCATGTAGTTGTCTTGAGTGATTGTCACTATTGTCCTGCATTCTTATTGAATGTAATTTCCGTAGGCCTTTTGGCCATGAACGGTTATGAAATTTCAATAAAGAAATATTCTTGTGATATCATTATGAATGGTGTTACTGTAATGAATGGATAATTGAGCAATGGCATCTACTTGTTATCACAACCTGTTAATGTAATGTACACGTCAAGTAAGCGTCCTAGAATAGATAAGGTCACGGATGTCTACCTTTGGCATCATAGGCTAGGTCATATTAACAAGAACAGGATGAACAGGTTAAGTAAAGAGGGAATTCTCAATGTTAATGATTGTGAATCATTGACAACCTGTGAGTCATGTCTTCTTGGTAAGATGACCAAATCACCTTTTACCGGAAAAGGTGAACGAGCCAGTGATTTATTGACCCTTGTACATTCTGATGTATGTGGGCCAATAAGCACAGATGCTAGAGGTGGGTATTCATATTTTATTACGTTTACAGACGACCTTTTTAGGTATGGTTATGTCTATTTAATGAGACATAAATCTGAAGCATTTGAAATGTTCAAATTGTATCGTAATGAAGTAGAAAAACAAACTGAAAAGAGTATTAAAACTCTTCGATCAGATCGTGGAGGCGAATACCTTTCCAATGAGTTTTTGACATATTTAGGAGAGAATGGGATTCTCTCCCAATGGACTCCTCCTGGTACACCACAGTATAACGGTGTATCAGAAAGAAGAAATCGAACTCTGTTAGACATGGTTCGATCCATGATGGGGTTTGCAAGTCTGCCCATATCCTTTTGGGGATATGCACTGTTGGGAACCCGCCCATGCCGCTGATATTTCAAAAAATTTTCAGATGGCAGCGGAATCGGCATGCACGGGTTCGACGTTCATCGCATGAACGTTGTTTCGAGACCTTTCGTAATTAGGTAGGAATTAAAACTTTTAAAATTATTAGGAAGATCAAATCTTCACCTTGCGCGGGTAGATGATCACCGCAAATCTGAATTCGTGGTTTTGGAAGAGGGTTCGCCTGAAGCCGTTCAAACGTCCGGCCTCTACGGGTATCCACACGAAGCAGGATCCGATCCAAGCTCTCTATCTCACCGGGGTGCTAGCTCCCTTGCAGAGATAGCTTTGATGGCTGATGTCCTCTCTTTCAATCAACTCTTGATTGCACTTGAGAGGAGGAAGAAGAAGGATGAAGAAGAGGAAGAAGATCAAATCCCTTCGCAGCTTTCTTCTCTTCACACGCGCTGAAGCCAAGGAAGAAGACCAAGAGGAGGGAGACGCCTCCTCTTCTTTTCCCCTTGCTGATGGCGGCTGAACCAAGGAGAGATGGAGAGGGGGTGGCCACGTGATGAAGAGGAGAAAGGGTCATCTAGGGCGCCGGCCCTAGTCCTCCTTTAATAAGGATGAAGGGCTCCTACAAGTTAGGAGCCTTGACAACTTTCCAAGAGGGGGCGCCGGCCCCCTCTCTCTTCATGTCGCACCTAATCAAGTGGAGAGGGGCTGATGCCCCTCTTACTTGGTTAGCCTAATCCTCTTCCAAAGAGGATTAGGTCCCTCTTTCATGGTTTAATCCTAATCTAATTAGGATTGGCCAAATTGGGTTTAATCTATGCTAGTCCTAATCCAATTAGGACTTGAATGAACCATGACTCAATTGAACTCTTCAATCCTAATCCAATTAGGAGTCATGTTGATTCATTAGATTAATAATTAATTTAGACTTAAGGAATCCTAATCTAATTAGGATGTATTTAATTTTAGTCCTAATCCAATTAGGACTCTATTTGAATCCGAAGTCCTAATCTAATTATGATTTCTAGGAATCCTACTCCAAGTAGGAATCCTATTTTAATTCAAAATTCCTAATCTCATTAGGATTGTAGGAATCCTATTCCAAGTAGGAATTCCAATCCTACTCCAACTAGGATTCCCAGCCCTAATCCAATTAGGACTCTAGGAATCCTACCCGAAGTAGGATTTGTGTTTAAGTCTAATTAATTAATTCCCTTTGTTCCTTCTTCAACTTTTATCAATCAAATTGATTTCTTGTGATTCCTAATCACGATTTCAACCATCGGATCGGTCAATACTTCTAGTGTGTGTGACCCCATAGGTTCTATTCTGACTGGTAGTGAGATATATTGTGATCTCTATCACTATATCATTGAAAACTCCTTTCAATGGGTTGGAACGATTCCAACTCAACTCATTAGGGTTTATCGATCATCAAGATAATCCCTATGAGTCCCACCATCCACCAGTGACACCTAGCAGCATGTAGTGGCTACCCAGCAGAATGGAATGATGAACCTCTAGGTGCAGTTAACATGTGATACAGTCCTACTATCGTGGATCCCTACAGGACGGAGGTCATGGACAACTCGTCAAACCCCATCGTCTGTCATATGTCAAGATTTATTCGACTTGAGTTCGATAGTGGAAAACTCTTTCTCCACTTTACTGCCCTGGCCAAGGTCTTAGAACTCAGTCTAACAAATCACATAGGATCACTCCTCTTCTATCAAGGTCGATAGATTCCTTATAGGTGCATACCCTACTCCTACAGTGAACCTACTGCAGCCAATTTACACTGCATGGACCCATATGGCTAGAGACCATGTATGTGTGTAGTCAAACTACAATAACCTCACTGTGAGTAGCCGAAGCACCGCAGGTCAAAGGACCAGTCACACTACTGCAACATCAAGTAAGTCACTGACGAGTGGATAGACATCCAAGTGACTTCTTGTCTTGGTCACGCTCAGTACCCTTGTTCTCTAACAAGCACCTGCACTATCACTTCAGTGTCCCTACACTGTGGACTCAAGTCTCGTCCATCCAGAAGGAAAGTGATCTGTGCACTGATCGGATCAATCACCGTCCTCGTGATGATCCATTGATCAGGAGCATTTAGAAATTAATCACCAATGATACATGGCTTAAATTCTCAACTCTTGAGAATATGTATCATCATCTTATTAATTTCTTGGACGATTCATAGACACATAAACAATATGAATGAAAAGACGCCTTTTATTTATTCAATAATAAATAGTCAAGTACAAAATTATGTCCTTAGAATCAACAATGTGTCAGCCAAATTGGCTTCTAGGGCATACATCTAACAATCTCCCACTTGCACTAAAGCCAATTGGTCATATATCTTAGGCCCATCTTCTCAAGGTGGGCTTCAGTCTTTTGCTGACTCAGCTGCTTAGTGAAAGGGTCTGCCACGTTATCCGCGGAGTCTACTCTCTGCACCTCTACATATTTCTTCTCCACATAGTCGCGTATGAGGTGAAAGCGCCGCTCTATATGCTTAGACTTCTGATGAGACCTTGGCTCCTTAGCAAGGGCTATGGCGCCATTGTTATCGCAGTAGAGTGTTATGGCATCTGATGTCATCACATCCAGCTCTGCAATGAATTTCTTGAACCAGAAGCCTTCCTTAGCAGCTTCAGAGGCGGCGATGTATTCGGCTTCCATAGTAGAATCAGCAATGATCGGTTGTTTAGAACTCTTCCAATTCACCGTACCACCATTGCACAAGAATACGTATCCAGATGTTGACTTCCTGTCATCGACATCAGTCATGAAGTCTGAATCTGTGTACCCTTCTACCTTTAACTCTGATGATCCTCCAAAAACCAAGAATAAATCTTTAGTTCTTCTCAAGTACTTAAGAATATTCTTCACAGCTGTCCAGTGTTCTTCACCTGGATTCGACTGATATCTGCTTGTGACACTCACAGCAAGAGCTATATCAGGTCGTGTACATAGCATGGCATACATGAGGCTTCCTATTGCTGATGCATAAGGAATCTTGCTCATGCGTTGAATCTCCTCAGATGTGTTGGGGCACATCTTCTTGGAGAGATGAATTCCATGCCTTAGGGGTAAGAGACCCCTCTTGGAGTTTTCCATGCTGAACCTCTTCAGCACCTCCTCTATGTACATCTTCTGTGAAAGGCCAAGCATCCTTTTAGATCTATCTCTATAGACCTTTATTCCCAAAATATAGGATGCTTCCCCAAGGTCTTTCATGGAGAATTCTTTTGACAACCAGACCTTGACCGAGGTTAACATGGGAATATCATTCCCAATCAGGAGAATGTCATCTACGTACAGTACGAGAAAAATGACAGCACTCCCACTAACCTTTTTATAAACACATGGTTCCTCTTCGTTTTTGATGAAATCAAACGTTTTGATTGCGTCATCGAAACGAGTGTTCCAACTCCGAGAGGCTTGCTTTAGTCCATAGATGGACCTTTGCAGCTTGCAGACCTTGTGATCTCCATCACTGGAAGTGAAACCCAAAGGCTGTTCCATATAGATATCTTCATCAAGATATCCATTCAGGAAAGCAGTTTTCACATCCATCTGCCAGATTTCATAGTCATGAAATGCTGCAATGGCAAGCAATGTCCGGATGGATTTTAGCATGGCTACAGGTGAAAAGGTCTCCTGATAGTCAATACCTTCGCGCTGACTATACCCTTTCGCCACAAGCCTTGCCTTATAGGTCTCTACCTCTCCATCCGAACCTATTTTTCTTTTGTAGATCCATTTGCATCCAATAGGTACAATACCTTCTGGTGGATCTACTAAGGTCCAGACTTGGTTGGAATGCATGGAGTCTATCTCTGACTTCATAGCTTTCAGCCATTTCTCGGAATCGATATCAGATATCGCCTCGTTGTAGGTTTTGGGATCCTGTATGTGATCCCTATCTCCCACTAGGAACATTTCCTCGGTATCCTCTTCTAGTATACCTAAGTATCTATCGGGAGGATGGGAGACCCTACTAGATCTACGAGGTGGTTGAGGGACATCGTGTACTGGCTCCTTATGAATAGGTCTTATAGGATCCATGACTCGTTGCTTTTCAGAGACTTTCTCTTCAAGCTCAATTTTCCTCCCACTGCCTCTATCAAGGATAAACTGATTTTCCAAGAAGATGGCATGACGGCTCACAAACACATTGTGATCCTCTGAGACGTAAAAATTGTATCCTAATGACTCTTTAGGATATCCTATAAAACGAGCACTTATGGTCCTAGCCTCTAACTTGTCCGCCTGTAGTCGCTTGACGTGGGCCGGACACCCCCAAATCTTGAGATGACCCAGACTTGGTTTCTTACCATGCCATATCTCATACGGTGTGGTAGGAACGGATTTAGAGGGAACTCTATTCAATAAATAAATCGCTGTGAGTAAGGCATCTCCCCAAAGGAACATAGGTAAATCAGTGAAGCTCATCATGGACCTGACCATATCCAATAGGGTCCGATTTCTCCTCTCTGACACCCCGTTGAGTTGAGGTGTACCCGGAGGTGTCCATTGTGAGACTATGCCGTTTTCTTTGAGATAGTCCCGGAATTCCCCACTAAGGTATTCTCCTCCCCGATCTGATCGAAGAGCCTTAAGAGGTTTTCCAGTTTGTTTTTCTACTTCATTCTTGAACTCTTTGAACTTTTCAAAGGATTCAGACTTGTGTCTCATAAGATACACATACCCATACCGTGAATAATCATCGGTAAAG
Organism: Phoenix dactylifera; assembly: GCF_051530095.1. Lineage (NCBI taxonomy): Eukaryota > Viridiplantae > Streptophyta > Magnoliopsida > Arecales > Arecaceae > Phoenix > Phoenix dactylifera. The sequence goes on along the minus strand of NC_143190.1, from coordinate 69,003,820 downwards.
GTAATGAAGTAAGAATAACGTCCCCTGGCTAGCACATCGAATGGGCCACATACATCTGTATGTACTAGGGTAAGTATTTCAGTGGTCCTCTCCCCATGTCCTACAAAGGGTAGTCTAGCCATCTTTCCTTGAAGACAGGACTCGCAAACTGGATATGACTCGGAAGTCAATGAACCTAAAAGCCCATCTTTATCCATTTTGTTCATTCTATCTTCTCCAATATGGCCAAGTCTGAGGTGCCACAAATATTTTTGGTTTATCTCATCTCTGGATCTTTTGGATCCTTTGGCACTCACATCTTGCTCGGTAACATTCACAGATACATCCATATGTAAATGGTAGAGACTGTCAATCATAAAACCACGTGCGACTATTTTATTTCTTAAATAAATAGAACAGCAGTCTTTGTCAAATGTAAAAACATGACCTTCCTGTGCTAGACATGAAACAGAAATCAAATTTCTGCTAGCAACAGGTACATAATAACAGTCTCTAAGTATTAAACTAAATCCAGACGGTAGTCGCAGATGGTAGGTGCCCACAGCCACAGCAGCAACTTTTGCCCCGTTGCCAACCCGAAGGGTTACTGCACCTTCCGCCAGCCTTCTACTTTCCTTTAGACCCTGCATGGTAGTGCACAAATGAGCACTAGAACCAGAATCTATAACCCAACTAGAAGTAGAAGAAACCGTTAGATTAGTTTCAATAATGAGCAAGTCTATACCTTCTGAAGGTGTGTCACCTTTCTTGTTCTTCAGGCTCTCGAGGTATGAAGGACAGTTTCTCTTCCAGTGGCCTTCGACATTGCAGTGGAAACATTTTCCTTTGTCGTTAGCCTTTTTCTTTTGAACTTCCTTCTTTGGCTTCTTGTCTTTCTTCTGCTTCTTTGCAGGCTTCTTTTTCTTCCAAGTAGACTTTCTCTTGGAACCAGAAGTCAACTCAGCAGCGAGGACATTGCCCCTTGAACCTTTCAAGGCTCCCTCAGCAGTTACCAACATGTTGATTAGTTCAGTCTTAGTGCATTCAATCTTATTCATGTGGTAGTTTACTATAAACTGACCAAATGAATCAGGAAGTGACTGTAGGATCAAATCCACTTGCAATTCCTTGTGCATGTTCATACCGAGCTTCTCAAGCTCCTCTAGGTCCTTGATCATGGTCAGACCGTGATCATGGACAGACTGCCCCTCGCGTATCTTCGCTTTGAAAAGCCTCTTGGACACTTCAAAACGAGCTGTGCGACTTTGCTTACCATACAACTCTTGCAGGTGTGCCAGTATGTCCCTAGCAGTCTTTATATTTTCATGCTGGCATTGGAGTTCATTAGACATAGATGCCATCATGTAGCATTTTACTCTAATGTCATCGTCCAACCACTTTTTATGCATCTCACGCTGAACATCAGTGGGACGTGCTGGTAATGTGGGGATATCTGAATCGAGTATGTAGCCTATCTTCTCACAGTTCAAAACTATTTTGAGATTTCTAAGCCAGTCCTTGTAATTGGTTCCGGTCAGTCGGTTGGTCTCAAGAATACGGGTCAAAGGGTTTGAAGCCGACATTGTATCTGCAGAGAGTACAGATTCTAGTTAGACTTTTGTACTTGATCCTAATCTGTCCTAAGGTCTTTTAGAACAAATTGTGACTCCCACTATTTTCTCGAATTCCTCACACTCCCCTGGTAGGAAAACGGAAATCCCACACGACTAGGGTTTCTAGTGGGTACTGCGGTCCCACCAATTTACATGCCACCTCACCTAACAGTTATTGGTGACACATAGATGGATGAGTGTACAACTCTTGTACAATGCTTCTCAAGCATGTTGCAGTGCAACTTGGTCTCTAAGCCATGAAGACCTCACCTAACAGTTATTGGTCTCATTTCTTAGTTAAGTCAGACCCACTGTATAACCGTAGGAATAAAGTCGTCATTGGGTCCTCACCTAACAGTTATTGGTGCCCAACCCCACCTTTACCCTACAACATCTCATGTCTATAGAGAGGTCCAGCCCCCCAATGCAACTTGACCACTGTATCCAGCCGAGACAAGTCAACATCAGAAAGGCCTTAGCAGCTCTACTACAGTGGAAGACCTATTGACTTAATATTGGTTAATCAGGTCTTAGTGTTTGCAACTTGAGCCTTTCATAAGAGGTAATCGAACAATTGGCCAGGTAAGCAGGTGGGAGGCTCCCCTTACTCAGAGAGTAAGGTCCTAATTAAGTAACCACCTTTCATGCTTTCCTAGACACCAATTAGATCAATTAATCTAATATGACTTGCTCATGTCGGTTCACTCTCGACTTGATTGAGGAGGTTTTGATTTAGGTCTCAATTGGGTTTGCTACATCACATGTAGACCTATCTACCCGACTCTCATTCACATCACATGCAAACGGCGCATTGCAGGCAGTTATAATCGCGGCAATAATTAAAGCTAAACTTTAACTAGGTGATGATCATGGATTCTAATTAGGTCGTATTACAAGCACATGCACATCAATTGATCAAGTGGTCTTCAACTCTTGAATTGGTTCCAAGCCTCCTTGATTCGATCCTTGATCAACCCTTGATCCCATCGCCATCAACCGCTTGGATCACCTTTCATCTCATGCCTTTGCTTCAACTTGATCGTTGATGTACATCACATCACAGAAATACAACCAGATGTAAAATAAAAATAAAAATAATTTACATCTCCTTTTAGGAGGCACGCAGGCCTCTCAAAACATCAAATAAGATGCATGCAAGCATCTGAAAAATTACATGACATCGCAGATCACATCGCAGGTCATTACATTTGATACCAAAAGGGGTTGAATCCTATGATCATCACCGTATGCAACAATTATAATTTTCAGATCTGAAACTTAACTGATTATATCATGACATAGGTCGCTGATCATGCTAATCATGATTCTAAACTTTGTAATCCCATTAACAATGCAATTAGAATCATCTTTTTATCACATAAAAATCAGCATGTAAAAATCAGCACCCCTGAAAAATCTGCATGCAGAATTTTTCAGCATGCATGATCATTTAATTTTCAGATCTAATATGCCTTTAGATATTTAATTCTTACCTTAATCTACGAAGCCTAGGCTCTGATACCACTGTTGGGAACCCGCCCATGCCGCTGATATTTCAAAAAATTTTCAGATGGCAGCGGAATCGGCATGCACGGGTTCGACGTTCATCGCATGAACGTTGTTTCGAGACCTTTCGTAATTAGGTAGGAATTAAAACTTTTAAAATTATTAGGAAGATCAAATCTTCACCTTGCGCGGGTAGATGATCACCGCAGATCTGAATTCGTGGTTTTGGAAGAGGGTTCGCCTGAAGCCGTTCAAACGTCCGGCCTCTACGGGTATCCACACGAAGCAGGATCCGATCCAAGCTCTCTATCTCACCGGGGTGCTAGCTCCCTTGCAGAGATAGCTTTGATGGCTGATGTCCTCTCTTTCAATCAACTCTTGATTGCACTTGAGAGGAGGAAGAAGAAGGATGAAGAAGAGGAAGAAGATCAAATCCCTTCGCAGCTTTCTTCTCTTCACACGCGCTGAAGCCAAGGAAGAAGACCAAGAGGAGGGAGACGCCTCCTCTTCTTTTCCCCTTGCTGATGGCGGCTGAACCAAGGAGAGATGGAGAGGGGGTGGCCACGTGATGAAGAGGAGAAAGGGTCATCTAGGGCGCCGGCCCTAGTCCTCCTTTAATAAGGATGAAGGGCTCCTACAAGTTAGGAGCCTTGACAACTTTCCAAGAGGGGGCGCCGGCCCCCTCTCTCTTCATGTCGCACCTAATCAAGTGGAGAGGGGCTGATGCCCCTCTTACTTGGTTAGCCTAATCCTCTTCCAAAGAGGATTAGGTCCCTCTTTCATGGTTTAATCCTAATCTAATTAGGATTGGCCAAATTGGGTTTAATCTATGCTAGTCCTAATCCAATTAGGACTTGAATGAACCATGACTCAATTGAACTCTTCAATCCTAATCCAATTAGGAGTCATGTTGATTCATTAGATTAATAATTAATTTAGACTTAAGGAATCCTAATCTAATTAGGATGTATTTAATTTTAGTCCTAATCCAATTAGGACTCTATTTGAATCCGAAGTCCTAATCTAATTATGATTTCTAGGAATCCTACTCCAAGTAGGAATCCTATTTTAATTCAAAATTCCTAATCTCATTAGGATTGTAGGAATCCTATTCCAAGTAGGAATTCCAATCCTACTCCAACTAGGATTCCCAGCCCTAATCCAATTAGGACTCTAGGAATCCTACCCGAAGTAGGATTTGTGTTTAAGTCTAATTAATTAATTCCCTTTGTTCCTTCTTCAACTTTTATCAATCAAATTGATTTCTTGTGATTCCTAATCACGATTTCAACCATCGGATCGGTCAATACTTCTAGTGTGTGTGACCCCATAGGTTCTATTCTGACTGGTAGTGAGATATATTGTGATCTCTATCACTATATCATTGAAAACTCCTTTCAATGGGTTGGAACGATTCCAACTCAACTCATTAGGGTTTATCGATCATCAAGATAATCCCTATGAGTCCCACCATCCACCAGTGACACCTAGCAGCATGTAGTGGCTACCCAGCAGAATGGAATGATGAACCTCTAGGTGCAGTTAACATGTGATACAGTCCTACTATCGTGGATCCCTACAGGACGGAGGTCATGGACAACTCGTCAAACCCCATCGTCTGTCATATGTCAAGATTTATTCGACTTGAGTTCGATAGTGAAAAACTCTTTCTCCACTTTACTGCCCTGGCCAAGGTCTTAGAACTCAGTCTAACAAATCACATAGGATCACTCCTCTTCTATCAAGGTCGATAGATTCCTTATAGGTGCATACCCTACTCCTACAGTGAACCTACTGCAGCCAATTTACACTGCATGGACCCATATGGCTAGAGACCATGTATGTGTGTAGTCAAACTACAATAACCTCACTGTGAGTAGCCGAAGCACCGCAGGTCAAAGGACCAGTCACACTACTGCAACATCAAGTAAGTCACTGACGAGTGGATAGACATCCAAGTGACTTCTTGTCTTGGTCACGCTCAGTACCCTTGTTCTCTAACAAGCACCTGCACTATCACTTCAGTGTCCCTACACTGTGGACTCAAGTCTCGTCCATCCAGAAGGAAAGTGATCTGTGCACTGATCGGATCAATCACCGTCCTCGTGATGATCCATTGATCAGGAGCATTTAGAAATTAATCACCAATGATACATGGCTTAAATTCTCAACTCTTGAGAATATGTATCATCATCTTATTAATTTCTTGGACGATTCATAGACACATAAACAATATGAATGAAAAGACGCCTTTTATTTATTCAATAATAAATAGTCAAGTACAAAATTATGTCCTTAGAATCAACAATGTGTCAGCCAAATTGGCTTCTAGGGCATACATCTAACATGCACTTGAGTCAGCCTGCTACATTCTAAATAAGGTTCCAAGTAAGTCTGTAAATAAAACACCACATGAGATGTGGACTGGACGTAAGCCAATGCTGTCTCACCTTAGGGTTTGGGGGTGTCCAGCATATGTCAAACGTTTGAAGACAGACAAACTTGAACCCAAGTCTGACAAATGTTTCTTTGTTGGTTATCCTAAAGAAACTAAAGGATATTACTTCAACTTTGCTGAAGAACAAAAGTTATTCGTAAGCAATAGAGCTGTTTTCTTAGAGAAAGAATTCCTTAGTGAAGGAACTAAAAGCTCTAATGTTGAGCTTAGGGAAGTTCAACATGTAGAAGATCCGACACCATCTACTGAACTAGTTGAGTCAGATTTGATTAGATCAGATCCCGAACCCATCTTAGATGCACCATTAAGGCGATCAGGTAGAGTACCACGTCAGCCGGACAGATACTACGGTTTCTTGGTCCAGGACGGGGATCCTGTCGAACTTGATGAAAACAATGAGGATCCGATCACCTATATGGATGCTATGCAGAGGCATGACTCTGATGCATGGCTTGGAGCCATGCAATCCGAAATGGAATCCATGAAGGTCAATGATGTATGGACATTAGTTGACCCACCCAAAGGGATTAAACCCATAGGGTGTAAGTGGATTTTTAAAAGAAAACGGGGCGCAGACGGAAAAGTAGAGACCTATAAAGCCCGTCTGGTTGCCAAGGGATATCGTCAACGTTATGGTATTGACTATGACGAGACGTTTTCTCCTGTGACAATGCTCAAATCCATTCGGATTATGCTTGCGATAGCAGCACACTTAGATTATGAAATCTGGCAGATGGATGTTAAAACCGCTTTTCTAAATGGAGATTTAGAAGAGGAGGTGTATATGATGCAACCTGAAGGTTTTATATCTGCAGATGAGTCTAAGGTGTGCAAGCTTCAAAAATCCATTTATGGATTAAAGCAAGCTTCACGGAGTTGGAACATACGATTTGATAAGGTGATCAAATCATATGGCTTCATTAAGAATGAAGAGGAACCTTGCATTTATAAATGGGCAAATGGTTCAGTTATTATATTTCTTGTTTTGTATGTGGATGACATTCTTTTAATCGGGAATGACATTCCTGCATTACAAGGAATAAAGGTTTGGCTATCATCTCAATTTGCCATGAAGGATTTGGGAGAAGCATCTTACATCCTAGGGATGAAGATCTATAGAGATAGATCTAGAAGATTGCTTGGATTATCCCAATCCACATACATTGATACTATACTGAAAAGGTTCAGTATGATTAATTCCAAGAAAGGCTATCTTCCAATGGGCCATGGAATTAACCTCTCTAAAAGGGATTGTCCGACAACCTCTCAAGAAAGAGAGACTATGGATAGAATTCCATATGCTTCGGCAGTGGGATCTATAATGTATGCCATGACATGTACTAGACCAGACGTGGCATACTCACTAGGAGTAGTGAGTAGATACCAGTCTGATCCAGGTAGCAACCACTGGAAGGTTGTCAAAACCATCCTTAAGTATTTGAGAAATACTAAAGATCAGTGGCTTGTCTACGGTGATTCTGACTTAAAACTTGAGGGATATACCGATTCAAGTTTTCAGTCAGATCAAGATGATAGCAAGAGCGTGTCGGGATATATCTTCACTCTTAAGGGTGGGGCCATCTGCTGGAAGAGTTCCAAGCAGCATACAGTGGCAGATTCTACATGTGAAGCAGAATACATTGCAGCATCTGATGCAGCCAAGGAAGCTGTATGGTTGCGAAAGTTCATCACCGAGCTTGGAGTGACACCCTCCATTGATGGTCCAGTACCTATATTTTGTGACAATACTGGAGCCATAGCTCAAGCAAGAGAACCCAAAGCACATCAGCGGACCAAGCATATTCTACGACGTTATCACCTGGTTCGAGAGATTATAGAACGAGGTTATATTGATCTTCAGAAGATTGATACAAAAGAAAATCTGGCTGACCCATTTACCAAAGTCCTCGGCATCAAAGAGTTCAACGAACACAAGTCGAAGATGGGTATTAGATACTGTGCCGATTGGCTTTAGGCTAAGTGGGAGTTGTTGGGAATTGTATCCTAAATGTCAATCGTCAGCATATTAATGATTGAATATTATAAATAAATTGACAAATTAATAAAGTATTATTTGGCATTATTCATCATTTCATCTTCAAATGAACTCTTATATGATGAAGTCCTTAGGACTTATGTTATGATAAAGGAGGATTTATCTTTGAGTCCTTAAACTTGTTCGCGACCAAATGATATGTTGTTACTAGGACGACAACATTATCGAGATTAGGTCGTTGTGTGACATATACGTTGGTTGTCCTCTTAACCAAGGAGTGTGGAGACACTGGTATGCCATACAGGTGAAGTGTAGGAGTACATTTCACTGAACGTGACCAATTCCGGAACGCTCTACTGTCGAGAGATGTTCCGAGTGGATATGGGTATAAGTTTGGCCCTCTGACCTGAGACCGCAACCTGTGACTAGCAAGCAACTCACTGTACTTTGGTACCGGACTACCTGAATTTCTAATTCAGTGACGGAAGGTCACTGGGTGCAGTCAAGTACTTGCATAGTCAGTTGTGAGTCAAGATGGAATTGACCCCTCCTGCAAACAGGAGATAATGTCTTGTGACTAATTTAGCAAAACCTTGGCCAGGGTAATCTCAGTGAGGAGTCACGGGATATCTAAAGTTAATCACATAATGGATGTACTAATTATAGGGTTGACAGTGAGCTCTAAGTCATCCTGGCATTAAGAGTCAAAGGGATTGAATTATACAGTAACCATAGTTCAGGGTTCCAGAATATTTGCTTCGCATATATTCGGCCTATTCGGACGTCGGGTACCATTGCTAGATGGTCACATCGATTAGTGTAGGAAGTTGTTCCTATACTACCGGCTTAGGTTCGAACCTATGAGGTCACACGCATAGAAGATTCCTGATTGATCAAGAAGGCTGATGAATGATTAAGAATCATTCGGGGTAATTTGGTCAATTCGATTGGCAAATTATCTTATAAAATAATTAAAGTAATTATCGGAGGATTAATTAGTAATTAGATTGCTAATGAACTCAATTGGATTGAGTAATTAGACTAAGGATGAGCCAAATTGAATTAGATTCAATTCTAGGCTCAATCAGGGTTTTTGACCTGATTGGATTAGGTCTGAATCAAGAGGACTTAGGTTGACCAAATTAAATTAGATTAAATTTGTGCTTAATTAGGGATTGACCTAATTGGATTAGGTTCAGCCCATGGTAATTGAATCATTCTAATTGTTAGGATTTAATTAAATTAAATGGGTTTGATCTGAAACTATTCGGATCTTGAAATCCACTTGTCACATATCCATGCATGGCGCCATAAATTGATTTTTAATATGATTAAAAATTAATTTAATTTATTTAATGGTGCCATGGGACACTTGGCAACATCAGGGACCTCTTTCATCATTAGATGGGTCGAAATGGAGAGATAAATTCATAAAAAGAATTGGATAAGATCAAATTCTCTCTCTTCATGACATATGCCATCCTTATCTTTATCTCACTTCTAATTAAGGTTGAATTTCGAATTTAATCACCACAAAATCACCACGTGACCCTCTAATCTGATTAGGGGCATGGGAATTTCGAAATTGAAAGAGGGAAGTGGCAACATGATGAATGGTTTAGATTAGATCAAGCTTCATCATGTAATGGCACATGAACTTGAATTTTGAATTCAAAATTCAAAACCCCACAAAATCCTCCACAAATATGGGATGGTTGGCATGAAGTTAGGTAGGAGAGCAACATTAAAAGGACCTCCATCATCTGGTGGTCGAATTCAAGGAAAAAAGAGAGAAAAAGAAGAAGAAAAAAGGGAAAAGAAAAGAGAGGAACCCTAGTTCATGCATGGAAAAATTCTGCATTCAATCTAGCTGACTTCTTCCTCCTCTAAGTCCATCGCGCCATTAGTGTTAGGGGTCCCTGATAAGAGTCTTTAGATCAGATCTAAGTCCTCTTCAATCCCTTTAAACCTTTCCTCCAAGTTCTTCCAAGAAGGCGGATCAAAAGTTGATAGTGTTTGGAAGATCAAATTTCAGCCTCAAGAAATTCTGCGCAAGCTAGCACTTCCGCAGGATTGGATCTCTTCAGGAACTTCGCGTGGACTTCTCGTAGAGGCCATTCGTGTGCGTGGCTGTGAAGTCGAGGATCAGATCCACAAGTTTCATCCATCATAAAAGGTATTAATCCTACATTAATCTTTTATTATGGTGTCAAGATCTAGGTCTGATTCCCCGAGGTTTTATCCTCTTTTGGGGCTCCTCACGGAGATATCTCCAGAATCCATTCAATGGATATTCGGAGATTAATCGGAATAGAGTTCTTAAGTTTCAGATCTGATAGTTAATCATGCATGAAAGTTTTAGCATAATTGTTTAAACAATTCCGGCATAATCCTATGTGTTCTTAAGGTGCTGATTTCTAGATTTGATCTTGTAAGCATGCATGAATTAAATTGTTTGATTCGATTTTTTCGCTGCGTTTTAAAACTTAAAAAGAACTACGTATGGCTTGATCCCCCTTATGAAGGGGTACGTAGGTAACCCGATCAGGTTCAGCCATGGTTTTAAAAAAAAAAAAAAATCCGCATGCTTAACACCGAAGAACCTAGGATTCACTTTCATCAGCAACACTCCACCGTTCCACCCCCCATTCAGATGGTCGAAGCCGCTCAGTTCGACCAGTTAGCCCAGCAGGTTCGCACCCTCGCGGAGGCAGTGCAGAACCTGCAGGGTGTGATGTCTCGAGCGCCGCAGCGGGCCCAGGAGCCGCTGCTCCCTGAGCGCTCGCCTGTCCTCCTCAACCCGCGCTCCTTCCTCTCCCATGGGGAGGAGCGCCGGCGCGAGGAAGATTCTCGAGCACGGTCCATTCTGCCGGGACCTTCCCATCGGAGCTGCGCGGGGTACGAGAGGCGGGCCCGGGCGCGTTCCCAGACCCCCCAGTCCTCAAGGAACCCGCGCTCCAGTCGGTCCCCCTCTCGGTGCTCCTTGTCTCCCACCCATCGGTCGCGCTCCCTGGACCGGCGGGTGGACGATCTCCACCGACAACTCCAGGTCCTGAAGGGCCACTCCAAAGATCCCTTCGCCGACTTGGAGATCTCCTCCCAGCCGGCGCTTGCCTCGAGGATCCTGCGGACCCCGAATCCGCCGGGGTTTAAAATGCCGGCGATCGAGCCCTATGACGGGGCGGCGGACCCGCGGGATCACGTCGAGAGTTTCAGGACCCTTATGCTCCTCCACGGAGCATCAGATCCTCTCCTCTGCAAGGCCTTCCCGGCGACCCTCCGTGGCCCGGCAAGGGCGTGGTTCGCCGGCTTGGAGGCTAACTCAATCCAGTCCTTCGACCAGTTTACTCGCCTCTTCATCACCCATTTCGCCGTCAGTAGCCGGCGGCGACTGGTCTCCGACTCCCTCTTTGATGTCCGGCAAAACGAGGGAGAAAGCTTGCGGGATTATCTTACCCGCTTCAACAAGGCTACGCTGGAAGTCCGGAACCTGAGCCAGGAAGTGGCTCTTTCAGCCCTGAAGCGTGGCTTCCGAAAGGGCAGACTCACCTTCTCCCTGGACAAACGCCTGCCGCGGAGCTTCCCGGAGCTGTTGTCCCGGGCGAACCAGTATGCGGACGCCGAGGAGGCGGCCGCCCACCGGAGCAAGGAGGCCGCCGAGATCCCTCCAAAGCTCGGAAAGAAAAGGCGAAAAGAGGCACGCCAGAGGAGGAGCCCGATGCCTCAACATCGGCGCAGAAGCCTGTCGCCGGCGAGGAACCACGGCGCCCTACGCCCTCGTTCTCCGCCCCGACGTTTCAACCGGTACACTCCTCTCCTGACTCCCCGGGCCCAGATCCTCATGAAAATCAAGGGGCGGGAGGACCTCCCGGTCCCGAGACAGATGAAGAAGATTCCTGGGAGGAGGCCCTCTCGGGCGTACTGTGAGTACCACCGGGACCACGGCCACGACACCGAAGACTGCTTCCAGCTTCGGGACGAGATCGAGGCTCTCATCCGTCGAGGGCGTCTCGGTCGATATGTGAACGACCGACGTCCCCCCGCAGACCCGCGTCCGGCCGACCCGGCCCCTCAGGAGCCTCGGGAGCAGAATCGACCCGTCGCGGGCGTGATCCACACTATCACTGGGGGCTGCCCCCGGCCCGAGAGGAACGCAGGGGGCTCGACTGAAGCGTCAGGGACAGCCGTCGCGAATAGGCAGAGGGTCGGTAATGTAATCACTTTTTGTGATGAAGATGTAAAGGGGGTTCAGACCCCCCACGAGGACGCCATGGTGATCTCCCTCACTATGGCAAACTATGATGTAAGGCGTGTTCTTGTGGATAGTGGAAGCTCAGCTGATATTTTGTTTTACGAGGCCTTCCAAAAGATGAGCTTGTCCAGACAATTGTTGCACAAAACATCCACCCCCCTCATAGGATTCACTGGTGACGCTATCTCGGCCGAAGGTGTCGTTGAGCTGCCTGTGACTGCGGGCGTTGCACCCGCAGAAGCCATGGTGCGGCTCGGGTTCTTGGTCGTCCGTGTTCCCTCGGCCTACAACGCTATCCTCGGACGACCCGGACTGAACGCCCTTCGCGCGGTGGTCTCTACGTACCACTTGCTCATGCGGTTCCCCACGGCGGCCGGGATTGGAGAGGTCCGAGATGACCAACCGACCGCAAGGCAATGTTTCCTAGCAACTCTCAAAGGGAAGAAGCCCGTAGAAGCCTTAAGCGTCGAGTCCCTCGACGCCAGAGACGAGGTGGCCTTGCGGCACGGGGAGCCGGCCGAGGGTGTGATCGAAGTTCCCCTCGAGGAAGGTCGCCCGGACAGGACGATCCGGGTCGGCGTCAATCTCGACCTGGGAGCTCGGGCCCGGTTGGTGGAATTCCTCCGAGCCAATGTCGATGTGTTTGCCTGGTCGGCGGCCGATGTACCTGGGATCGACCCGGAGGTCATTTCTCACGCCCTCAACGTCGACCCGACCCACCGACCGGTAAAACAGAAGAAGAGACACTGTGCTCCGGATCGGATCCGAGTGGTCGACCAGGAGGTAGACAAACTCTTGGAGGCAGGATTCATAAGGGAGGTCAGCTACCCCGAATGGCTGGCAAATGTCGTACTTGTCCGGAAGGCGAGCGGAAAGTGGAGGATGTGCGTCGACTACACCGACCTGAACAAGGCATGCCCCAAGGATAGCTTTCCGCTTCCGCGGATAGACCAACTGGTCGACGCGACTTCCGGATATCAGCTGCTGTCTTTCATGGACGCCTTCTCCGGCTACAACCAGATAATGATGGCTCCACAGGACGAGGAGAAAACTGCCTTTATAACAGACCGGGGGCTGTACTGTTACAAGGTAATGCCCTTCGGTCTGAAGAATGCTGGCGCCACTTACCAGCGCCTCGTCAACAAAATCTTCAAAGAGCAAATCGGCCGGAACATGGAGGTGTACGTGGACGATATGCTGGTGAAGAGCCGCCATGCAGACCAGCACATCGCGGATCTGGAGGAGACTTTCGCCACCTTGCGGAAGTTTCACATGAAGCTGAACCCAGCGAAGTGCGCCTTTGGCGCTTCGGCCGGGAGGTTCCTCGGTTTCATTGTCAACCAGCGGGGGATCGAAGCCAACCCGGACAAAATCAAGGTCATCCAAGATATGTCCCCTCCGACCAAAGTGAAGGAGGTTCAGGAGCTCGCTGGGAGGGTCGCCGCGCTCGGACGATTTGTGGCAAAATCGGCCGAACGCTGCCAACCTTTCTTCAAGGTGTTGAAACGCCCGAAAGACTTCCTCTGGACGGCCGAATGTCAAGCAGCATTCGACCAGCTCAAGGAATACTTGGCGTCTCCTCCTCTGCTGTCCAAGCCGCAAGAAGGGGAGATGCTCTACCTCTATCTGGCGGTCTCCCCAACCGCAGTCAGTGCGGTACTGGTTCGGGAAGAGGCAAAGCTCCAGAAGCCTGTGTACTACATCAGCCGGGTCCTACGGGATGCCGAGACGCGGTACACGAAGGCTGAAAAGATCGTCTTCACGCTGCTGACCGCGACCAGGAGGCTTCGCCCCTATTTCCAGGCCCATTCTGTCACCCTCTTGACCGATCAACCGCTGCGGCAGATCCTCAGCAATCCAGAGAATGCGGGACGGCTGGTGAAGTGGACAGTAGAACTTGGTGAGTTCGACATCCGCTACCAGCCCCGACCCGCCATCAAGGCCCAGGCGCTCGCGGATTTCCTCGCCGAGTGCACGGTGCGGGAGGCGGAACCTAGGTCGCCGGAAACACCCAGCCTCGACCTCCCGATTTGGACGCTTCACATCGATGGGTCGTCGAACCCCAAAGGTGGAGGGGCCGGGCTGGTCCTTACCGGTCCAGATGGAGTGATAGCCGAGTATGCCTTGAGGTTCGAATTTCCAGTGACCAACAACGAGGCGGAGTACGAGGCCCTAGTCACGGGACTCAAACTCACCAAGGAGCTCGGCATCCGGCGCCTGAAGGTCTTCACCGACTCCCAGCTGGTGGTCGGGCAGGTCCGTGGGGAGTTCGAAGCCCGGAACCCGGCCATGCAGAATTACGTCCGGAAGGTGCAAGCACTCATTCCCGACCTCGGCAGTGTCAACATCCAGCAGGTCCCAAGAAGTGAAAATGCCAGGGCCGACAGGTTGTCCCGCTTAGTGAGCGCAGACGCGCACAACTTGTCGAGGGCGATCTACCTGGAGACCCTGGATGCCCCGAGCATCGGCGAGGCTGGAGCGGTGATGGCGATTGATCCGGAGCCGTCTTGGATGGACCCGCTTGTCGCCTACCTCGCCGAAGGGATCCTCCCTGAAGACGAAGATCAAGCTCGGCGACTTGTTATGAAGTCCGCCCACTACGTACTCTATGAAGGGAGGCTGTATCGGACCTCGTTCACCGCCCCCCTCTTAAAGTGCCTCCGCCCCTCGGAAGCGACCTACGTCCTCGGCGAAGTCCACGAAGGCGTTTGCGGATCACACTTGGGGGCTAGGTCCTTGGCGCACAAGATCATGAGGCAAGGCTATTATTGGCCTACCTTGTTGGAGGACTCAAAGGATCATGTACGGAAATGCGACGCCTGCCAGCGCCACGCCAACGTCCAGAGAGTCCCTTCTGTCCCCTTGGCGCCAATCACTGCACCCTGGCCCTTCGCCCAGTGGGGAATGGATATCCTCGGACCATTCCCCGTCGCTTCAGCTCAGCGGAAATTTTTGATTGTTGCAATCGACTACTTCACCAAGTGGGTGGAGGCAGAGCCGCTGGCCACTATCACGGAGGCGCAAGTCCGGAAGTTCGTGAAGAAGAACATCATTGTCCGATTTGGGGTACCTCGGGTCCTCATCTCGGATAATGGTCGACAGTTCGACAACAAGCATTTTCGTGACTTCTGCGAGGAGTTTGGGATCGAGCATCGGTTCACATCTGTGTCGCATCCCCAAACCAACGGCGAGGCCGAGGTCACAAATCGGACAGTCCTCCAAGGAATCAAAGCGCGAATCGGTCGGACGGGGCAAGCTTGGGTCGAAGAACTTGAGAACGTCCTTTGGGCGTATCGGACTACACATCGGACCCCTACCGGGGAGATGCCTTTCAACCTAACCTATGGCACGGAAGCCGTTGTCCCCGTGGAGCTCGGACTCCCCTCACCTCGGGTGGCCGCGCACCGACCCGAGGCCAATTCGGAGCAACTCCGAGGGAACCTGGATCTCTTGGAAGAAGCAAGGGAAATGGCGCAGGTTCGGATGGCGATGTATCAGCGGAGGGTGGCCCGATATTACAACTCCAAGGTCCGACCGAAGCTTTTCAGAATCGGAGATCTGGTGCTAAGGCGAGCTAAAGCATCTCAACCTGCGGAAGGTGGGAAGCTAGCGCCAAATTGGGAAGGCCCGTATAGGGTTCGCTGGGTAAACCGACCTGGCTCCTACCAGTTGGAGGCCCTAGATGGTCGAGAAATTTCAAGGAGCTGGAATTCCGCTAACCTGCGGATGTATTACCAGTAGAACGACAATGCCAGAAGGACAGTTCGAAAATGTATAACACTTTTCATTTCAATAATTTCTGTTTACAATGGCGTGCTCGTGTGATTACAAGGAATTCCCAGAGGGAAATTAGGGCGTAAAGAAAGTAAAGAAGAGGTGGAGACTCCGAGGAGCTGAAGATCTGGGATCCCGAAACCTCCATCCGAAGCGGCTGCAATCCCGCCGGAAGTGGGTGCTTCCAACCGGAGGCGCCATCGGCGTCTCACGAAGAAGACGAAGAGCCGGCGCGGATGAAGAAGAACTGGACGAAGGAGAAGTCCACACTGCTCCCGCCCAGAGGCGCCATCCACGCCTCACGAAAAAGATGACGAGCCGCCGCAGACGAAGCTCCCGCTGCCTCCAGGGGAACGCCACCTCCAAGGGATATTCCGGTCCTCCCCAGAGTTAGGAGAGAGAAGGAATACAAGGGAGAAGAGCATATGGAGGCGCGGTCCCGGATCAAGCGCCTGGTGCGGAGCTCAATCGGGAGGCCGAACTTCAAGGAGGGGAGACGTGATCCCGGATGAAACGCCTAGAGCGGAGTTCCGCCGGGGAGAACCTCCTTGTTGATCCCAGATGAAACGGCTAGTTGGCGGAAGTCGCGAAGGGCGCGCCTCCCGTTCCTTCGATAGGGGTCTCTCAACCATGCGCCGGAGAGGAGGCCCACGATCCATGGCAACCTGAACAGCTCCGGCTTGGCAGGCTCCATCTCACCTGCACCTATATTTATAGCCAAACTGCGGCCCCCCGGTCGTTCCGCTGCGGGTGGCTCCAATAAATGCGGGCGCATTGAATCCGAAGCCGATCCGGCTCTCGAGGCATATCTTCCCGCGATTTCCTAAGCGTTATTCTCCTTAATCGCATTCTTTGTGCAGGACACTCCGGATGGCCTGTACCCCTAGGTCCACATATCTCCGCTCGCGCCCAGGCTGCATCCGCCTCGAAGAACGCGCGTATCGCGGCCGCTTAACTGACACTCCTCGCAAGCAGCAACTGGCGATCCGATTTCCCAGGTAACCCCTCAATTAGCATTTAATGCCCATCTGGTGTTCCCCAGGCGACGCTTGGAGAGGAGGAGAAACACGATCGCAGCTGGCCATGGAGAAATCCCGTCGGGCGGCAAGCGACAGGCGCACGACCAGCGAGCGGAATTTTCCGAGGCTCGGCCCTCGGATGCCAGGCTAACCCGATGATCATCCCGGGAGCAGACTAGCTTGAAGCCCCGACCGGTCGCCTCGGCTTGCGCCAGCCTTGGCCGACCAACGAGCGGAATTTTCCGAGGCTCGGCCCTCGGATGCCAGGCTAACCCGATGATCATCCCGGGAGCAGACTAGCCTGAAGCCCCGACCGGTCGCCTCGGCTTGCGCCAGCCTTGGCCGACCAACGAGCGGAATTTCCCGAGGCTCGGCCCTCGGATGCCAGGCTAACCCGATGATCATCCCGGGAGCAGACTAGCCTGAAGCCCCGACCGGTCGCCTCGGCTTGCGCCAGCCTTGGCCGACCAACGAGCGGAATTTCCCGAGGCTCGGCCCTCGGATGCCAGGCTAACCCGATGATCATCCCGGGAGCAGACTAGCCTGAAGCCCCGACCGGTCGCCTCGGCTTGCGCCAGCCTTGGCCGACCAACGAGCGAAATTTCCCGAGGCTCGGCCCTCGGATGCCGGGCTAACCCGATGATCATCCCGGGAGCAGACTAGCCTGAAGCCCCGACCGGTCGCCTCGGCTTGCGCCAGCCTTGGCCGACCAACGAGCGGAATTTTCCGAGGCTCGGCCCTCGGATGCCAGGCTAACCCGATGATCATCCCGGGAGCAGACTAGCCTGAAGCCCCGACCGGTCGCCTCGGCTTGCGCTAGCCTTGGCCGACCAACGAGCGGAAGAAGTTCCTGAGGCCTAACCCTCGGATGCCTGGCTTAGCGCCGGAAGAAGTTCCTGAGGCCTAACCCTCGGATGCCTGGCTTAGCGCCGGAAGAAGTTCCTGAGGCCTAACCCTCGGATGCCTGGCTTAGCGCCGGAAGAAGTTCCTGAGGCCTAACCCTCGGATGCCTGGCTTAGCGCCGGAAGAAGTTCCTGAGGCCTAACCCTCGGATGCCTGGCTTAGCGCCGGAAGAAGTTCCTGAGGCCAAACCCTCGGATGCCTGGCTTAGCGCCGGAAGAAGTTCCTGAGGCCTAACCCTCGGATGCCTGGCTTAGCGCCGGAAGAATTTCAAGAGTCGGGAGTCAGCGAGACGCTACCAAGAGTTAAAAAGAAGAAGGACGAAAGTGAAATGAAGAAACTCTATTTGCATTAACTTTCATTGTTTCAGGGCCGAGACCCATACAACTTGGCAAAACGCCAACACACAAAGAAAAGAACGAAAATACAGAAGGTCAGCTTGGAGGAACCCCCGGGTCGGGAACGCCGGCCACGTCCGCAGGGGGTAGGGAGACGGTTGGAGAAGCAGCAGGCAATGGCGCCGGAGGGGAGTCGAGAAGGGAGATCCCACTCAGGTCAATTTCGGGGTACTTAGCCGACACCCTTGCCAGGCCTTCCTCGAAGCCTAAGACAAAGGAGTCGGACCCCGCGTCCGACATGTCACGGACGAACTCGTCAGACTGACGATAGGCCTGTACCGCCTCCGACATATCACGGGTGAACTCGGCGGACTGACGATAAGCCTGTACCGCCTGACGCCCGACCTCCGCACTCTTCTCGGCCAGCGCCGCCTCTGCCCGCTCCATAATCTGAGCCTTCGCCTCCAAGACCTTCGCCACAATCCGGTCGTCCGCCTCGGAGGAGATCCTCAGCAGATCAGCCTGAGCCTCCTTGTGCTTCGCCTCGGCAGCAATGCGAGCAGCCTCAGCCTCCTCCAGGCGCGACTGAAGCTCCTGGTCGCTCGCGCGGGACTTCTCCAAGGCCGACTCCAATTCGCCCAGCTTGGCTTCAAGAGACCGGGTTCGGTTGCGGGCGTTGTCGGCTGACCGCTGGGCCTTCTCCCACCTCTTCCGGTAGTCGGCAGCCTTCCGGGACTGCTTCTCGGCCCGCTCCTCCGCCTTCTTGATCTCGCCCTCGAGACCCGAGGCAACCTTGTGTTGCTCCTGAGCCTCCAACAGTTGCTTCTCGAGGGTGACGAAGCCGAGTGCCCGCTCTTCGGCCACTTGGAGCCTCATCTCGAGGTCCCTGGTCGTCCTCCCCGCCGCAGCCTGACCTCCCTCCTCTACTGCCTTCAGTTGGCTCTCGGCCCTCGCCAGAAGCCTCGCCTGTTCCTCGTAGCACTCCTCCAGGCGGATCATGTACTGGGCGAGCTAAGAGATAGGAAAAACGAGGGCGTCAGGCGGGGATCAACAGAGCCTATAAATGATGAAAGCAACCAAAAGAACACTCACCGACATGAGACAGACGCAGCTGGCAGCCCCAACGTCAGGGACCCTCATCTCCCGGACCTGCCTGCGGTCCTTCTCCAGCAGTACCGTCTCGATGAGGCTTCGGGCGCCGGCGAAAGTGAAGGCCGACCCCGACTTCTCCCCGGAGTCGGACGGTGGTTCCGCAGCCTTACCCTTACCCATCGCTTGGGGAAGAGTCATACTGACCATGCTCGGGGCGGGGACCGCCCCTGGAATTGACAGGGTCCCGCTCGGCCGGGGCCTCGGCGCGTCCCTCCTCGTATCATCCGGAGCCGACCGAGTCAAAGGCTGGGCTGGGGACCGATCACGTCCGACCCGTCCATCTCGGCCGCGCCCGGGTGATGCCTCCGGAGAAATGGTAGTCTCGGCATCGAAGGGCTGATACAGCGTCAACTCCCGGTCCGCGCCCGCGGCGTCCCCCTGATCGGTGGGTCCGGACCCGTCTGTCGGCGTCGGAGTCGCCTGCCGGCGGGACTTCTTCGCCGGTGGGGCCCCGCTCGGAGGAGCTCGTTTCTTCCTCCGGACTGCTTCCAGTAGGGACGTCCTACCAACAGCCGTTGCCTTGTCCGACCGCATGACGTCGTCGATCTCTGCAAAAAGGACGAGGTGGTCGGAGGTTGAGAAACTGAAGGAAAGAACGAGACGAAAGAGGAGAAAAGAGCTAAAAAAGAAATGGTGGCGGGCTCACGGTCAGTGGGGACCGAGCTCAGACCAACGTTCACCAAGGTATCCTCGAAAATAAGGCAAGCCACCGAGGGGAGCCGGCCCTCGGCAACCAACCCCTTCAAGACGGCGACGCCATCGGATTCCTCCCTCGACAACCTCGATAGGCCAATCGGGGACTTCATCGGCGTCTCCCAGGTTGCCCTGATTCCCCAAGAGGGATCTACGTCAATGAAAAAGAAACGCTCCTTCCAGCCGTGAATGGAGGAAGGAGCCTCCTTGACGAGGCCGCACCCTCGCCGCGCCGCAAAGCACCACCACCCTTTGTCCTGGGGGTGGCCGCTCAGGCCGTAGCATTTCCAAAAGACATTCAGGGTGGCGGGAACCTCGTGCATGCGGCAGAGAACCTGGAAGGCCGTCAGGGCGCGCCATGAGTTCGGCACCAGTTGCGTCGGCGCCACTCTTAAACCCCGAAGCACCTGCACAACTAAGTCCGAGGGGGGAAAGCGAAACCCAGCCTGAAGAATGCCCTCATTGATGGCGACCTTCCCTGGAGGAGGATGGGACATCCTCTCCTCAGGCCCCGGGAGCGTAACATTGCAGGCCTCGGGAAGGTGGTATCGAGCCACGAACCTATCTAGGTCTTCAGCGACCAGCTCCGTCTTAATGCGGTCTGCTCTCACTTCGCCCATCCCTAATGGCCAGTGAATCTACGGTCAGGACGGGGTCAAGAAGGGGGAAAGGACCGGAACGACTGGAGTACCCTAATACAAAAGGAGAAAGTATGGAGAGCCTTAAATTGAAGAATGGGGCAACTCACCGGAAGAAAAGGAAGAACGGCTCCGAGAGCGTCAAAGGAGGAGCAAGCGAACAGTCCGACGGCAATGGCGGCAGCGCAAAGGAGAAACTCGAAGATGTTTGTAAAGAGAAAGGCGGACGGAGGAGGGCCCCCGGTTAAATAGGCGGAAAGGTGGGTGACGCCTCGGTGACGCCAGAGGACGCCTGGCTGCCGAAGGGTCGCTCGCGCCCCAAAGGCGAATCGACGCCATTAAGGAGGGATGTCCGCCGAAATCCTCAGACTGCCAGGTCAGCAACAACCGCCGTACGCCATAAAGAAGGCGGGGAGCTCGAAGCGCGCGCGCCTCTCCGAGGGATGGCGGCAATCTCGAAGCATCACTCCCTTCACCCGTTCCCCTTCTGATTTCAGGCTCGGAAGTGGGGGGCTACTGTTACGGGGGAACTTAGCCACCATGCCCCACGTGACCGGCACGCGCGCCCAGGAAGACTACGGCAGCCCCTTGATCCAGCAATCCGACCCCGAGTCGGACATCTTCAGCTCCGCAGCCCGACCCCGAGTCGGCTGCCCCTTGATCCAGCAATCCGACCCCGAGTCGGACATCTTCGGCTCCGCAGCCCGACCCCGAGTCGGCTGCCCCTTGATCCAGCAATCCGACCCCGAGTCGGACATCTTCGTCTCCGCAGCCCGACCCCGAGTCGGACATCTCTCGACAACGACAGGCTATTTTCCAGAGGCACGCTGCGGCCCTCTGCTCCACTACTCCCTGCAACGGTCGTATCCGGCGCTGCTCCACGATCCCCTGTAACAGCCGTACAAAGCGGAGCTCCACTACGCCCTGTCATGGCCGTACCCAGCGCTGCCCCACGACGCCCTGTAACGGCCATGTCAGTGGCAGCTCCATCGTGCTACACGATGACCAACCCCCCAAAAGGGCCCCCCAGCCTGGTATATATGCGGCTGGGGGGAGAAGGGGGAGGGTAAGCAAGAACTTCCAGAGCATTCTCTTACTTGCTACTATTATCTCTCCTTCTCCTCCAATCTCCTCTGACTTGATCGTCGGAGGGCCCCCACTACCCCAGTGGTGGTGCGAGGCTTGCTTGCAGGTTTCCCGGTGGAAAGTGGAGCGCAATCAACACCAACCAAGGCAACCCAAACGGAACCCCGTTCACACCGCTGTGCCAATCGTTCTCGGTTTGGACCACCAGCAACAGTTACCAAAATAA
This sequence comes from Phoenix dactylifera, assembly GCF_051530095.1. NCBI lineage: Eukaryota > Viridiplantae > Streptophyta > Magnoliopsida > Arecales > Arecaceae > Phoenix > Phoenix dactylifera. The sequence goes on along the minus strand of NC_143190.1, from coordinate 68,982,190 downwards.
AGGGGGAGTGATATGAATTACTAAATTCATTAATAGAAATAACTTGGACAGGGAGAGCACAACTTGAATATCCTTGAGTGGTTCATGGAAATAGGCTGAATTTTACTAGGAAGTATGCTTTTAAGCACCTAAGGATAATTTGTCCCCTTCATTGTTGATGACAAAAAGGGGGAGTAGATATAATAGAACTTAACTTAATTATGAAATGCAAAAAGGGGGAGTAGAACCAATATGGATATTGGATACATTGGAATGCAAAATACGAAATTCATACTCCAAAGTTGAATTAGAAAAGATAAAATTGAAGAATATTGGCTTTAAGATAATTGCCCTTCTGGAAAAGAAAGGGGGAGTCAAAAAGAACTTAGCCTTCAATTATCTTTAGCATCAATATTTTATTTTAACTTGATTCAAATTCAGTTGATATGCTAAAATTGCTCAAGAGCTATTAAGATCAATTTTATGCATAAGGATAGAACTGAAAATTGACTATTTTGAATTATGCACATTGTATCTAGCTCCAATCAAAACATTAGACTTGTATATCTGATCAAATACTGTGTATATGTTTAAATTTCGAATTTTGCATATACTCAGTGTTTTGTCATCATCAAAAAGGGGGAGATTGTTGATCCCCTAATGGATTTTGATGAATACAAAACACTAGAGTATAATACCATTTATCTTAACAATTTAATTGAGGATTTCATGTGTTTTATTAAGAATATTGTTAAGAAATGTCTAGGCAAGTTCCCATAATTTTTATGGATTTATTGAAGAATTTTTGAGATGAAGAAAACAGATCAGGGACAGCCGAGACGTCTCCTGATGGTCTCAGAGACGTCTCTGGCACAAACAGGAAGAACTGGCACACTTGGAGACGTCCCCGGCACCTGGTGAGGCGTCTCGCAGGGTCGGAGTCGACTCTCTCAGTAGCGGAGTCGACTCTCTCAGTGGCGGCAGAAAGGCCGATTTCAAGTGATATGCGCGAGCCGTCCCCACAGTACGCGGAGTCGTCCCCGCAAGTAAAAAGCTGAGTTTCCGAGTCGTCCCCGATGTAGCGGAGTCGGCTCTCTCAGGGTTTTCCAGAGGATGTCTTTTTCGGAGTTAAGGCAGCTGAGACGTCCCCTGAAAGAGCGGAGTCGACTCTCTCAGAGAATTCCAGAAGACATGTTTTTCGGAGTTATAACAGCGGAGTCGTCCCCAAGGCAGCGGAGTCGTCCCCATGCAAAAAGTGCAAACAAGCCGAGACGTCCCCGTAAAGTACAGAGACGACCCTCTCAGAAAAACAGAAAAATAAGGATTCAAACGGTACAATTCCAGAGTCGTCCCCATAAAGTGCCGAGTCGACCCCAAACAAAGTGAAAAGTAAATTTATACAGCCGAGACGTCTCGCGTTGAAGCGGAGATGTCTCCGGAGCGCCTGGGACGCGACTGACAACTTTTGCAGGTCTGGTTTGAATTTCAAATCTCTTTTACTTTATCTCTAACGGCTATATTTGCTTTTTGGGCTATAAAAGGGACCTCTTAAGTGCTTGTCAATAACTCTCCACCAACCCAAAGCTAGATCATTTAAGAGAGAAGCAAGAGAGAGAGGTTCAAGGAAGTGAGTGCATTCAAGTGAAGAAATCAAGTGCTTTCAAGTTTCCCAAGTGATTTCAAGCTCAACTACTCTCTTCCGCTCGGGATTCAAAGCTCACACTTAAGACTACGCGATCCACATCGGAAGAATCATCATTTCCCACGCTTCCAACGGCAAAAGGATTCTTCCGGGTTTTATTGCTTATCATTGTCATATTTGCTTATTTAGAGCTTTCCAATCTTTTGTAAAACTCTATCAATATTGTGCTTGTTCCAGTCAAGGGACTTGGAACAAGGGAAAGGCGTCCCAAGCCTAAGTGAAATTGGGGGTTATAGGGTTTGTTGTTAGCCCGGTGTAAAACAACGAGTTGGGTAGTGCACTCGCAAAACTACCGGACTGTAATCTTGGATTATAGTGGAAATTCCCAAATGTGCTTTGGGGAGTGGATGTAGGAGCAGTGGAAGCTCCGAACCACTATAAAACCTTGTGTTTGCGATTGACCTTTCTCATTCCTCTTTCTTTACTTTAGTTCATACATTTGTGTGTTTTATTTTTAATTAGGCGAAAAGTTTTAAAACACCCAATTCACCCCCCTCTTGGGTGACCATCTCTGGGCAACACCCTAAGGCCAACGTCTAATTTGATTTTAATTTAATTTGGCTTAGGATATGGATGCAAGGTGGTGATTTTTGGGCTAAGGACAGGTAATGACTTCCTGACCTTATCTTTTTAATGGGTTTTGACCTTAAATTCTTTTATGCAAATGCTTAATACTAAATGCAGCAAATAATCAATGATTTTTTAAAGTTTATGCAATGTCATCAGGTTGTACTGATTAAATGAGCAAATAAATTTTTTTTTATTTTTTATTTTTAATTTTTTTATTTTTTTTATTTTTTTTAGTTTTTTTTGTATAGCAATAACTTGAATGTAAACACAATCCTTATGCGTCAGTCAATCTCTGAATGCCCGTTGAATAAGCTCTGAAGATTACTCCGTGAGGTGTCCCAATAGAGGTATGATAACCTCGGAGGATTGCACCCTATCAATTACTAGCAAAAATAATAATTTTTTAAATTTTTTTTGATTTAATTTTTTTTTCTTTTAAACTTCAAATTTCGAATCTCAGAATTCAAATTTTGAATTTAAAATTTTTTTGAATTTTTGAATTTTGAAATTTTGTTTAATTTTAATTTTTTTTTGAATTTTAAATTTTGAATTTTAAATTTCAGAATTTAATAACTACGAAATTATTAACTAGAAATTATCAAAATAAAGAAAATTAATAAAAATAAAAATAAAAACTTACTACCGGAGTGCGCTCACTCCGGACATCCAAAATTCGATTTGATCTTCGTGATCGTTCTTGCTTCTCGATTTGCCTTCCCGGCAACGGCGCCAAAATTTTGTTCGTCCGATTCATGTTCACCTAAAAATATGCTAAACAGATCATTGTTAGAACCGACAAATAAATTTTAATTTAATTTTACTCTTACCTTTCCTACTCGAAGAATAGCGGTTGTAAGAGGTCGATCCACAGGGAGGCGATTGGAGTTGCATAAAAATTAAAACGTTCACTCGGATTTGAAATTGATTTTTGAATGATAAAAGAAAAACATTATTTTAAGGATGTTGATGGATTCTCTAGTCTGCCGAAGAATGTTTTCTATTTGAAAATAAACAAAGGAAAGAAAAAAATTTGCAATTGAAATTTGATGCAGAGTAGAAGTCGATTTCTAAAGACAGAACATAAATTAAAATCGTCAATCGAACTGCAAAGATTTATTCCAAGGTTATCTTAAAATTAAGAATTCTAGAATGCATATAATAAATTGTAAAATATTAAATTAACACTTAGACATGTATTGCATAAAAAAAAATTAAAAGATTGCATAAAAAAAATAGAAATTAAACTGAACCTAGACCATGGATTGCATGAAAGAAAATTGATTGATTTCATAAAAAGGAATGATTACAAAAAGTAAAAAAAAATTGAAGATGAAGCCTAAAGCTTATTTCTTCTGCAAATTAAAATAAAATAAAATAAAATAAAATTTCATTTTCTCTCCCTTTCTCTCCATTTCTCTCCCACGGTAGAACTCAACATAAGATATAATTTTTTTATTCCTTTCTTCCCCCCAAGAACAAAGCAATGCTCTGTTTTCCTTCTCTTTTCTTTGGACCCGCCGGCCACCACCTCCGCCTTGGGCCAGCCGACTACCCTCCTCTTATAGCCCTTGGAGATGCGTTGGGGACGAGCTGGCAGCACGGTGATTGTGGAGCGCTGGGATTCCGAGAGAATCACGGGCGGAAGGGATGCTGCAAATGGGATCCGCTGGCTGGAGAAGAAACGGAAGGAGGGAGAGGGCGGACGCTGAGGACGTTGATCCAGAAAGGAGGAAACGCGGGATGTTGTCGCGGAAGGAAGGAGGCGCGCGTGGAGGCAGAGGGCGTCAATCCATGGGATTACGGGCTGCATTTAAATGGGCGGAAGAAATGGCTGGAAAATCGCTCGGGATCCTTGGATGCTTGAGCTCACGGGAGAGGCGGACGCTGGGAGGAGGCCTTGATGAAGCGGAAGGAGGGATCTGCGGGATGAATGCTTCACGGATGGAAGCTGGGAGGAGGCGATCACATGCGGACTCGGTTGGATGCCATTCATGGATGCGTGATGCAGGGGCGGGCGTGGGACTGCTGGGAGGAATCTTGGAGGAGGCGGACTCGGACGAGCGCGTGAGCTTCGTGGGATGCTAGGAGGAGCTGATCTGCCGTGGATCCGGGAAGAGTTGGAGGTGTCGTGGACGGCGGGATGGCAGTGGGAGAAGGAAATGAGATCACGGGTCATCTGTTCTGACTAGAGGTCAATTGCAAGTCTTTCAAGTCATGGGTCACCCAGCACCACATAGTTATGATGTGGCCAAATTAGATTTGCCCAAAATTATTTTCCAAAAGCACAAAAGAAATGGACCCGATTCGGATCCGAACCCGACTCGGACCCGACTCGATCTTCAACCGGGTCGGATCTGGGAAGGGATCCTTCTGAAGTCAAATTTGTATTCAATATGCATTTTATCTCTAATTTATGATAATCTGTGTCAAACCCAAATATAATATTAATCTAGTGAATTTATTATTATTGGTTAGCAATAACACTAATTTTAGTGACATGTAGGTCGCACTTTTGTGCTCTCATCATATACCATGCTTTTCTAAGAGTTCAGCAAATGGGCCAGGGTGTTGTCATGTTTCATCATACCTACCATAATATTCACCACCTCTATCAGACCTGACAATTTTTACTTTTCTATCTAATTGTCTTTCAACCTCAGTAATGTATACCTCTAGAATATCCACTGCCTGAGATTTTTCATGCAACAAATAGACATAACTATAATGTGAAAAATCATCAATAAAGGTGATAAAAGACTTCTCTCCACCAAATGATGGAGAGTCAAAAGGCCCACAAATGTCTGTATGGATAATTTCAACAAGTTCTTCACTTCTTGTGGCAACTTTCTTTGTGTGTTTGGTATGCTTTTCCTTAATGCAGTCTACACACATACCGAGATCAGTAAAGTCTAAGTTTGACAAAATCCCATCCTTTACTAATCTCTCTAATCTTTCTTTGGATATATGACCCAATCTTTTATGCCACAAGTTAGAAGATCTTTCATTTATCGGGTTTCATTTAATTCCAATATTACGATGCAAGGTCATAAGAGTTTCAGCAAAGTGATTATCAAGATTTACTTTATATAAGCCATCACACAAGATACCAGAACCAAGGAAGACATTGTCTTTGAAAAGACGCAAACTACCATTCCCAATTTTAAAGAAATATCCTTCACATCAAGTTTAGAAATAGAAAATAAATTTCTAGAAATAGAAGGAACATAAAGAGTCTGAAGCAAATCTAAATGACAACCAGTATTTAAAAACAAACGATAGGTTCCAACAGCTGTTACAGGAACTCTAACCCCATTCCCCAAAACGATAAAACTCTCATTTGGATCTTGCATCTGGGTTGTAAGGAATCCCTGCATCGTATTTGAAACATGAACATTAGAACCTGAGTCAAACCACCAAGTATTAGAAGGAACTTCAGTAAGATTTGATTCAAAACATACATAAGCCAAAGGCTCACCTTTCTTTTCAAACCATGCTTTGTGTTTATGGCAGTCCTTCTGATAGTATCCCAATTTCTTACAAAAATGGCATCTATCTTTGTTTTGTTTCTTCTTATGAATCTCGGTATCATGATGAGGTTCTTTACCCTTGGATGGTTTACTCTTCATGCCTTTTCTTGGCTTCTTCCATTTCTTCTTGGCTCCATGACTTACAAGATTGACAGAATGATGTCCTTGTTGCTTAAGTCTTGTCTCCTCTTGAACAAGCATACTGGTCAATTCATTCACATTCCATTTATCCTTAATAGTGTTATAGTGAATTTGAAATGATCCAAATTGAGGAGGCAAGGAGTTCAAAATAAATTGAACTAAAAAGGATTCATTCACATCCATCCCAAGAGCCTTCAGCTTAGCAGCTATATTTGTCATTTCAAGGATATGCTCATGCATCCCATGAGTACCATCAAATTTTATGGTGGTAAGCTTAGCCATTAACGTCCCAACTAGAGACTTATCAGCAGATCGAAAACGTTCTTCCACAGTTTTCAATAATACTTGAGCACTATCACATTCAGGAAGCGTTGACTTGATATTGTTCGCTATACTCATCCGCATAAACATAATGCTCAATCTATTCGATCTTTCCCAAGTCTTATAAAAAGATCTTTCTTCCGAGCTGCTCAAATCAGTAATGTCAGCCGGTTTCTCAGATTGGAGTGCTAAATCAAGATCCAGAACACCTAAGTGAAACTGGACTTGTTCATTCCACTCTGTGAAATTAGTTCCATTAAAGATCGTAACAGATGAAGCTTGCGAATGAAGCGAAACAGGAATAGATACTGCAATAAGAAAATTAACAATAAGAAAATGCTTACAACATTAACACTTTGAGTTAGCAATAATTATGAATAACATAAACAGTGTTACCATAATACACCTTTGGGTAGTAATTATGAAACACTAAATTACTATTATGGTGATTCCCAATTCATCTAGGAATAATTAATGATATAGGTCCAAAATTCAAATAGGTCTGTTGCCTTTGAGCATCCAATACCTATTAAATTAAGGATACTCATTAATTATCTTAACTCAGCAAATCAATCATTTGAAAGTGGTGTACCTTTGGGCCAATCCATAATATCTCATGATTGAAAAATGTTACGGGGGAACTTAGCCACCATGCCCCACGTGACCGGCACGCGCGCCCAGGAAGACTACGGCTGCCCCTTGATCCAGCAATCCGACCTCGGGTCGGATATCTTCGGCTCCGCAGCCCGACCCCGAGTCGGCTGCCCCTTGATCCAGCAATCCGACCTCGGGTCGGATATCTTCGGCTCCGCAGCCCGACCCCGAGTCGGCTGCCCCTTGATCCAGCAATCCGACCTCGAGTCGGCAATCTCTCGACAACGACAGACTGTTCCTCTGAGGCACGCCGCGGCCCCCTGCTCCACTACTCCCTGCAACGGCCGTATCCGGCGCTGCCCCACGATCCCCTGTAACAGCCATACAAAGCGGAGCTCCACTATGCCCTGCCATGGCTGTACTCAGCGCTGCCCCACGACGCCCTGTAACGGCCATGTCAGTGGCAGCCCCATCGTGCCACACGATGACGAATCCCCGGAAAAACCCCCCAGCCTGATATATATGAGACTGGGGGGGAAGGAGGAAGGCAAGATATATCTTCCAGAGTATCATCTCACCTGCTACCTTCTCCTTCTCCTTCTCCTTCGATCTCCTCTGACTTGATCGTCGGAGGGCCCCCACTACCCCGGTGGTGGTGCGAGGCTTGCTTGCAGGTTTCACGGCGGAGGGCGGAGCGCAACCAAAGCAACTCAAAGGGAACCCCGTTCACACCGCTGTGCCAATCGTTCTCGGTTTGGACCACCAGCAATAGTTGGCGCTAGAGGAAGGGCCCGGATCTCAGAGCGATCGTAATGGCACGGCGAGGTGGTCGTGGAGCTTCCAATGCTTCTGGTCGCGGGGCCTCTCGCGCCTCCGGCCGGGAGGCCGCTGCATCTCCAACACACTCTCAGCAACACTCCACCACCCCACCGCCCATTCAGACGGTCGAAGCCGCCCAGTTCGACCAGCTAGCCCAGCAGGTTCGCACCCTCGCGGAGGCGGTGCAGAATCTGCAGGGTGCGATGTCCCGGGCGCCGCAGCGGGCTCAGGAGCCACTGCTCCCTGAGCGCTCGCCTGTCCTCCTCAACCCGTGCTCCTTCCTCTCCCATGGGGAGGAGCGCCGGCGCGAGGAGGATTCTCGAGCACGGTCTATTCTGCCGGGACCTTCCCATCGGAGCTGCGCGGGGTACGAGAGGCGGGCCCGGGCGCGTTCCCAGACCCCCCAGTCCTCGAGGAACCCGCGCTCCAGTCGGTCCCCCACTCGCCGCTCCTTGTCTCCCACCCACCGGTCGCGCTCCCTGGACCGGCGGGTGGACGATCTCCACCGACAACTCCAGGTCCTGAAGGGCCATTCCAAAGATCCCTTCGCCGACTTAGAGATCTCCTCCCAGCCGGCACTTGCCTCGAGGATCCTGCAAACCCCGAATCCCCCAGGGTTCAAAATGCCGGCGATCGAGCCCTATGACGGGGCGGCAGACCCGCGGGATCACGTCGAGAGTTTCAGGACCCTTATGCTCCTCCACGGAGCATCAGATCCCCTTCTCTGCAAGGCCTTCCCGGCAACCCTCCGTGGCCCGGCGAGGGCGTGGTTCGTCGGGCTGGAGGCTGACTCAATCCGGTCTTTCGACCAGTTCACTCGCCTCTTCATCACTCATTTCGCCGTCAGTAGCCGGCGGCGACTGGTCTCCGACTCCCTCTTTGACGTCCGGCAAAATGAGGGAGAAAGCCTGCGGGATTATCTTACCCGCTTCAACAGGGCTACGCTGGAGGTCCGGAACCTGAGTCAGGAGGTAGCTCTTTCAGCCCTAAAGCGTGGCTTCCGGAAGGGCAGGCTCACCTTCTCCCTGGACAAACGCCTGCCGCGGAGCTTCCCAGAGCTGTTGTCCCGGGTGAACCAGTATGCGGACACCGAGGAGGCGGCCGCCCACCGGAGCAAGGAGGCTGCCGAGATCCCTCCAAAGCTTGAGAAGAAAAGGCGGAAAGAGGCATGCCAGAGGAGGAGCCCGACGCCCCAGCGTCGGCGCAGAAGCCCGTCGCCGGCGAAGAACCACGGCGCCCCACGCCCTCGTTCTCCGCCCCGACGTTTCAACCGGTACACCCCTCTCCTGACTCCCCGGGCCTAGATCCTTATGGAGATCAAGGGGCGGGAGGACCTCCCGGCCCCGAGACAGATACGAAGGATCCCTGAAAAGAGGCCCTCTCGGGCGTACTGTGAGTACCACCGAGACCACGGCCACGACACAGAGGACTGCTTCCAGCTTCGGGACGAGATCGAGGCCCTTATCCATCGGGGGCGTCTCGGTCGATATGTGAGCGACCGACGTCCCCCCGCAGACCCGCGTCCGGCCGACCCGGCTCCTCCGGAGCCTCGGGAGCAGAATCGACCCGTTGCGGGCGTGATCCACACTATCACTGGGGGCTGCTCTCGGCCCGTGAGGAACGCAGGGGGCTCGACGGAAGCGTCAGGGACGGCCGTCGTAAAGAGGCAGAGGGTCGGCAATGTAATCACCTTTTCTGATGAGGATGTAAAGGGGGTTCAGACTCCCCACGATGACGCCATGGTGATCTCCCTCACTATGGCAAACTATGATGTAAGGCGTGTTCTTGTGGATAGTGGAAGCTCAGCTGATATTTTGTTTTACGAGGCCTTCCAAAAGATGAGCTTGTCCAGACAGTTGTTGCACAAAATGTCCACCCCCCTCGTAGGATTCACCGGTGACGCTGTCCCGGCGGAAGGTGTCGTTGAGCTGCCTGTGACTGCGGGCGTCGCACCCGCAGAAGCCACGGTGCGACTCGGGTTCTTGGTCGTCCGTGTTCCCTCGGCCTATAACGCTATCCTCGGGCGACCCGGGCTGAACGCCCTTCGCGCGGTGGTCTCCACGTACCACTTGCTCATGCGGTTCTCCACGGCGGTCGAGATCGGAGAGGTCCGAGGTGACCAACCGACCGCACGGCAATGTTTTCTAGCAACCCTCAAAGGAAAGAAGCCCGTGGAAGCCCTAAGCGTCGAGTCCCTTGATGCCAGAGACGAGGTGGCCTTGCGGCAGGGGGAGCCGGCCGAGGGTGTGGTCGAAGTCCCCCTCGAGGAAGGCCGCCCCGACCGGGCGGTCCGGGTCGGCGCCAATCTCGATCCGGGAGCTCGGGCCCGGTTGGTGGAATTCCTCCGAGCCAATACCGATGTATTTGCCTGGTCGGCGGCCGATGTACCTGGGATCGACCCGGAGGTCATTTCTCACGCCCTCAACGTCGACCCGACCCACCGACCAATAAAGCAGAAGAAGAGACACTGTGCCCCGGATCGGATCCGGGTGGTCGACCAGGAGGTAGACAAGCTCTTGGAGGCAGGATTCATAAGGGAGGTAAGCTACCCCGAGTGGCTGGCAAATGTTGTACTTGTCAGGAAGGCGAGCGGGAAGTGGAGGATGTGCGTCGACTATACCGACCTGAACAAGGCGTGCCCTAAGGATAGCTTTCCGCTTCCGCGAATAGACCAACTGGTCGACGCGACTTCCGGATATTAGCTGCTGTCTTTCATGGACGCCTTCTCCGGTTACAACCAGATAATGATGGCCCCACAGGACGAGGAGAAAACTGCCTTTATAACAGACCGGGGGCTGTACTGCTACAAGGTAATGCCCTTCGGTCTGAAGAATGCTGGCGCCACTTACCAGCGCCTCGTCAACAAAATCTTCAAAGAGCAAATCGGCCGGAACATGGAGGTGTACGTGGACGATATGCTGGTGAAGAGCCGCCATGCAGACCAGCACATCGCGGATTTGGAGGAGACTTTCACCAACTTGCGGAAGTTTCGCATGAAGCTGAACCCAGCGAAGTGCGCCTTCGGCGCTTCGGCCGGAAGGTTCCTCGGTTTCATTGTCAACCAGCGGGGTATCGAAGCCAACCCGGACAAAATCAAGGCCATCCAAGGTATGTCCCCTCCGACCAAAGTAAAGGAGGTTCAGGAGCTCGCTGGAAGGGTCGCCGCGCTTGGACGATTTGTGGCAAAATCGGCCGAACGCTGCCAACCATTCTTCAAGGTGTTAAAACGCCCGAAAGACTTCCTCTGGACGGCCGAATGTCAAGCAGCATTCGACCAGCTCAAGGAATACCTGGCGTCTTCTCCTCTACTGTCCAAGCCGCAAGAAGGGGAGATGCTCTACCTCTATCTGGCGGTCTCCCCAACCGCGGTCAGTGCGGTGCTGGTTCAGAAAGAGGCAAAGCTCCAGAAGCCCGTGTACTACATCAGCCGGATCCTACGGGATGCCGAGACGCGGTATACGAAGGCTGAGAAGATCGCCTTCGCGCTGCTGATCGCGACCAGGAGACTCCGCCCCTATTTCCAGGCCGCATCCGCCTCGAAGAGCGCGCGTATCGCGGCCGCTTAACTGACATTCCTTGCAAGCAGCAACTGGCGATCCGATTTCCCAGGTAACGCCTCAATTAGCATTTAATACCCTTCTGGTGTTCCCCAGGCGACGCTTGGAGAATAGGAGAAACACGATCGTAGCTGGCCACGGAGAAATTCCGTCGAGCGGCAAGCGACAGGCGCGTGACCAACGAGCGGAATTCCCCGAGGCTCGGCCCTCGGATGCCAGGCTAACCCGATGATCATCCCGGGAGCAGACTAGCCTGAAGCCCCGACCGGTCGCCTCGGCTTGCGCCAGCCTTGGCCGACCAACGAGCGGAATTTTCCGAGACTCGGCCCTCGGATGCCAGGCTAACCCGATGATCATCCCAGGAGCAGACTAGCCTGAAGCCCCGACCGGTCGCCTCGGCTTGCGCCAGCCTTGGCCGACCAACGAGCGGAATTTCTCGAGTCTCGGCCCTCGGATGCCAGGCTAACCCGATGATCATCCTGGGAGCAGACTAGCCTGAAGCCCCGACCGGTCGCCTCGGCTTGCGCCAGCCTTGGCCGACCAACGAGCGGAATTTCCCGAGGCTCGGCCCTCGGATGCCAGGCTAACCCGATGATCATCCCGGGAGCAGACTAGCCTGAAGCCCCGACCGGTCGCCTCGGCTTGCGCCAGCCTTGGCCGACCAACGAGCGGAATTCCCCGAGGCTCGGCCCTCGGATGCCAGGCTAACCCGATGATCATCCCGGGAGCAGACTAGCCTGAAGCCCCGACCGGTCGCCTCGGCTTGCGCCAGCCTTGGCCGACCAACGAGCGAAATTCCCCGAGGCTCGGCCCTCGGATGCCAGGCTAACCCGATGATCATCCCGGGAGCAGACTAGCCTGAAGCCCCGACCGGTCACCTCGGCTTGCGCCAGCCTTGGCCGACCAACGAGCGGAATTCCCCGAGGCTCGGCCCTCGGATGCCAGGCTAACCCGATGATCATCCCGGGAGCAGACTAGCCTGAAGCCCCGACCGGTCGCCTCGGCTTGCGCCAGCCTTGGCCGACCAATGAGCGGAATTTCCTGAGGCCTAACCCTCGGATGCCTGGCCTAGCGCCGGAAGAATTTCCTGAGGCCTAGCCCTCGGATGCCTGGCCTAGCGCCGGAAGAATTTCCTGAGGCCTAGCCCTCGGATGCCTGGCCTAGCGCCGGAAGAATTTCCTGAGGCCTAGCCCTCGGATGCCTGGCCTAGCGCCGGAAGAATTTCCTGAGGCCTAGCCCTCGGATGCCTGGCCTAGCGCCGGAAGAATTTCCTGAGGCCTAGCCCTCGGATGCCTGGCCTAGCGCCGGAAGAATTTCCTGAGGCCTAGCCCTCGGATGCCTGGCCTAGCGCCGGAAGAATTTCCTGAGGCCTAACCCTCGGATGCCTGGCCTAGCGCCGGAAGAATTTCCTGAGGCCTAACCCTCGGATGCCTGGCCTAGCGCCGGAGGAACTTCAAGAGTCAAGAGTCGGCGAGGCGCTACCGAGAGTTAAAAAGAGGAAGGATGTCCGCCGAAATCCGCAGACCGCCAGATCAGCGACAACTGCCATACGCCATAAAGAAGGCGGGAAGCTCGGAGCGCGCGCGCCTTTCCGAGGGATGGCGGCAATCTCGAAGCATCACTCCCTTCGCCCGTTCCCCTTCTGGTTCCAGGCTCGGGAGTGGGGAGCTACTGTTACGGGGGAACTTAGCCACCATGCCCCACGTGACCGGCACGCGCGCCCAGGAAGACTACGGCTGCCCCTTGATCCAGCAATCCGACCTCGGGTCGGATATCTTCGGCTCCGCAGCCCGACCCCGAGTCGACTGCCCCTTGATCCAGCAATCCGACCTCGGGTCGGATATCTTCGGCTCCGCAGCCCGACCCCGAGTCGGCTGCCCCTTGATCCAGCAATCCGACCTCGGGTCGGATATCTTCGGCTCCGCAGCCCGACCCCGAGTCGGCTGCCCCTTGATCCAGCAATCCGACCTCGAGTCGGCAATCTCTCGACAACAACAGACTGTTCCTCTGAGGCACGCCGCGGCCCCCTGCTCCACTACTCCCTGCAACGGCCGTATCCGGCACTGCCCCACGATCCCCTGTAACAGCCGTACAAAGCGGAGCTCCACTATGCCCTGCCATGGCTGTACCGAGCGCTGCCCCACGACGCCTTGTAACGGCCATGTCAGTGGCAGCCCCATCGTGCCACACGATGACGAATCCCCGGAAAAACCCCCCAGCCTGATATATATGAGACTGGGGGGGAAGGGGGAAGGCAAGATATATCTTCCAGAGTATCATCTCACCTGCTACCTTCTCCTTCTCCTTCTCCTTCGATCTCCTCCGACTTGATCGTCGGAGGGCCCCCACTACCCCGGTGGTGGTGCGAGGCTTGCTTGCAGGTTTCACGGCGGAGGGCGGAGCGCAACCAAAGCAACTCAAAGGGAACCCCGTTCACACCGCTGTGCCAATCGTTCTCGGTTTGGACCACCAGCAACAAAAAACTATAAGTCATAATTTGCAAAGTCACTATCTTAATATCCGGGATTAGAGTATTTGATGACTTGATGTCTATTAAACATTCTAGTTGGGTTACTTTGGCAACTACCAAACTATTTTATAATATAGACATCAAATTAAAATAATGACATTGCACATAATTAACAATTCATAATATGAAATTAAAATAAAACTTGTATCTAATATTTTACTAATCTACACAATCAGTACATGTGTCATATTATGCTATCAAGTATACTAAAATGTAAAATAAATGACAGAAAATTTTATCACATCACCCTACAAGGACCTCTGCATAAATAATATGTTTTACAGGGACTAAATTAACATATTTTGAGGACCTCTGCATAAATGATATGCTTTACGGGGACTAAATTAAAATATTTTGATTCTTATAGCCCTGGAAGGATGTCAGCATAAATAAAATGTTTCATAGGGGCTTAACAGAAATAATTTCATCTTTTAACAGCCCTCTAAGGACTTCAGTATAAATAAAATATTTGACAGGGACTTAACAAAAACATTTTCTTCTTTTAACAGCCCTGGAAGGACCTAAACATAAATAAAATGTTTCACAGGGATTTAACAGAAACATTTTCTTTCTTTAACAGCCCTGGAAGGACTGTAGGCATAAGTTTAACATTTAATAGGGACTGCATAAAAACAATTCTTCCTTCTAACAGCCCTGGAAGGACTGTCTACATAAATAAACTATTCAGAGGGGCTTAACCAAAAATTTTCCTTTTATTAGTCAAATGAATTTAGGTTCCGAGTTGAAACCTAAAAACCCGAACCCGTTATGCCCTTTTTTTTAAAATGCAGCGGTTTAACAATTACGAGTTTGGGTTGAAACCCAAAACCCAGACCCATTATGCATAAATTAATTGTTTTTTAAATGAGAAGAGGAGATGGGCTGACCCGTCTTCTTTCTCTTTTAGCGGCGGGCTAGGGTTCAACCGAACCCAGCCCGCCTGCCTCCGATCACCGGGCAGCGAGCGCTGCTGCCTCCTTCCGGTGGACTCGCCGCCTGATGGCGAGCCCACCGGCGGTCACACGCCACCAGGGGCAACGCCGGCGGGCTGGGGTTCTGTCGAACCAAACCTGTCGGCCCTTAGGAGCGGCAAGGAGCGGCGATCGGCATTCATGCCGTCTGCCGCCGGATGCAATGCCGGCCGACGGCGACTACCCGGGCGATCGAGCCACCCGCAGGAATCCTCCGCCCGACAACGATCATCCCGTAAGTTTTTCTTCCCCCTTTTTTTTAAACGTGTGGGAGTGAAGTCGTCGGATCCTTTGTTGGCTCTCGATGCCATATGCCGGCCAGATCCGGCATCAGCAGGGTCAAACCCCAAGGGGGGTTGCTTGGTCGGCCGTCACAGGGTCAGACCATCCCAATGCCTTGTCCCTGCGGCCGTGGAGGACTGTCCTTGGCTTGATGGACTGTCAAAAATAGGCCTTTTACCATGATCTAGTTTTACCCTTTACTGTGATCTGGTTATAGAATGAACCAGGCTCTGATACTACATGTAAACATCTGTAAATAAGATCATAAAACAACCATGAAGGGTAGCGTACCTGGATCCATGGATTTTCTGAATGATCAAGCTTCGTTTCTCCCTTTTGGCCACTGTTCAAACACTCGGTGATGGATTCCGATTTTTGTGTTCATGTTATGGGCAGAAGGTGAGACCCCTTCGAATATCCTACCATCAAGGATATTATGCTTCCACTTCTCTAGAAGTCAATTACGGTAGGTAATCATCCTGTAACTGACCACGTTATGGTCATGTGGGTCAAAACCCAACATGTTTGCCATATTGGATCATCATCTCTACTTTTGTCGTATGACCTGGATTTTATTTGCACATAACCATCATGGAGCTCTTTATTTTCAGAAGGCTGAGGAACATGTTTGAGGTAATATCAGCAACCATTAAGTAAGCCATGCACTTTAGAATGAAATTGAACTTTGGGTGGCACAAGCTACTTGCCACTGTTTTCAATTGCATCGCATGCTTCAAGCTTTTCTCCACGCTGAACCTTTCTATGAAAATGAGAACATCAAATCTTTTACTTTCGGCATTCCAAGTGCTTATCCTTGTTAGCCCCACCTTAAATTAACTGATCTTCAGGGAAGCTACACTCAACTTCTCACATGTGCGCTGCTTATCTAATGTCGCAGCCATCTGTTAAAAACATAGTTAGCTAGGTTCTTTGGAGAGAACAATCATTAATAATCATGACTGATATGGCCCAGATTCGATGCCCACTAAGATTGTGGATGTTATTTTGGGCGACCAATGGCTGAGTCGACACATGGTGTGTGCGATCTATGCTAGGGTGAACCTCCAGGCGAATAGCGTGGGTGTTTACAGCTTGACATGATCCCAACGCAGCACATAATGAAAAATATAACGGCTCAGGTTGGTTGATAAGGAAGGGCGTAACCATTTGTCCAAAGATCCCGCAATCCTCTCTTTATATCTAAATCATACTAAGAATCTCTAGGTAAGAAAACTTTCACCATGCTTTTAACTTATGGCTCGTACTCGCAAATCTCTTCTGTTCTACCGAAACTCTGTTTGATTTAAGCATCGGATAATTTTTCGCCGAACATATTTCGACAACTCCTGATTGCTTTTTTTTATTCGCAGGTCGAATCCCATGCGGTGCAGACGAGCTCCATCCAAGCTGACTGATTTCCATCAATGCCAACCTTATGACAACTCCACTCGGTTAGGTTTCCGGGCGGCAACAATGACGAATCCAATATTAACATTTCTCATCAAGTGGATCACCCTTAACGCACCTGTTGTGGGATGGGGTTCCGAACTTTAGTCCCACATTGACTAATCAGCGGAAAGATCTGTGCCTTAAATGGGGGGCTCAATAACCTCTTCTTATTGAGGCGCCTTTTGGGACAAAACCGTGAGGGGTGGAAAGGGTGATTCCACCCGGGACGCCATCAGAGGGTGGACCCCCGGGAGCGGTCGACGATCCCCGATCCCCAGAGCGGATAATACCTCGATGAGGATGCAGTCGCTTTCTCTGCTCGGCTGGTGTGCGGACTGTTGCCGGGGTGAAAACCCCGCAACAGATAGCGCTAGAGGAAGGGACCCGACCACGCACAGACCTTCCTGCTTGGGGGGGCTGTGTTGTGGGATGGGGTTCCGAATTTTAGTCCCACATCGGCTAATCAGCGGAAAGATCTGTGCTTTAAATGGGGGGCTCAATAATCTCTTCTCATCGAGGCGCCTTTTGGGGGCAAAACCGTGAGGGGTGGACAGGGTGGTTCCACCCGGGGCGCCACTAGAGGATGGACCCCCGAGAGCGGTCGACGATCCTCGATTCCTAAAGCAGACAATACCTCGGTGAGGACGCAGTCGCTTTTCCTGCTCGGCTGGTGTGTGGACTGTTGCCGGGGTGAAAACTCCGCAACAGCACCTATTGCTTTAACTATCGTACTTCTGACATCAGAAAGCGTGCGATACTGTAGTCTTTTATATTAGTCACCAAGCTGTAATAATATTATATTAGAACGGTCCCGATAGATTACTGCTCGAATTAATGGAGTGGCTTAAGGTTTGATATATAAGCGGCTAAAGCCGAATTCGATTCGGGAAATCGCGGGAAGGAACCTGACACTAGAGTCAGCAGAGGAAAAGAAGAAGAGATCAGTTGAAGCAGACGAGAGAATATGAGAAAACAGAGCGTCCGTCGCAAGAAATCCTTGTCTTGGAATCCAGCAAAAGCTTTCTCTAGATAAAGCAAAAGCAAACACCCCCTCTCTCCTCTCGCCCGCACCTTGCTTTCTTAAAAAAAATTCCTCCCTTCCAGCAGCCACAACATCAAAAAGAACCACCGAAAGAGACCAGCTCTCCTCTCCTCGCTCTCCTCTCCTCTCTACCAACCAAACCCTACCTCTCGCCTGAGATCGAGATCGAGATCGAGATCGTGATCGAGATGAGAGCATGATGGCCATACCACCATCGCCGACCGTCCGGAAGCTGGTGGTGGAGGTGGAGGACGCCCGGGGCCTCCTCCCGAAGGACGGGCAGGGCACTTCCAGCCCCTACGTGGTGGTGGACTTCGACGGGCAGCGGAAGCGCACCCGGACAGTTCCCCGCGACCTCAATCCCCAGTGGCACGAGCGCCTCGAGTTCGTCGTCGTCGACCCCGCCACCATGGAGGCCGAGGAGCTCGACGTCGAGGTCTACAACGACAAGCGCCTGGGCAACGCCGCAGCCGGCGGCCGCAAGAACCACTTCCTCGGTCGGGTCCGCATCTACGGTACCCAGTTCTGCCGCCAGGGCGAGGAGGGCCTCATCTACTTCCCCCTGGAGAAGCGGAACCTCCTCAGCTGGATCCGCGGCGAGATCGGCCTCAAGATCTACTACTACGACGAGCACCTCGAGGAGAAACAGCCCGAGGAGCAGCCGTCGGCGGAAACCGAGCAGAAAACCCGGGACCCGCCACCCCCAGGGGAGGAGCCCCGAGACCTTCCGGAGGTCCCCGCGCCGACAGAGACCGCCGTGGAGACGCAGTCGCCCCCGCCGCCGCCGGTCTCCGTCGTGGTGGTGGAGGAAGACCCGCCGCCTCCGCCGGCTGCTACCGTGGCACACGTGCAGGTGGGGGTGGTGTCCCCGCCGGCGACGGAAGAGACGATGGAGGTGTACCCGCCGGAGGTGAGGAAGGTGCAGACCTCGCCGTGCGTCCCGATGGGGGGGATGCCAAGGCGATCCAATTCCAGCGGCGGGGATTGCGCGGCCGCCCCGAGGGTCATCTCCGGCCGGTTCGTCTCATCCTGCGACCCGGTCGACCGGTCCCAGTCGTCGTACGACCTGGTGGAGCCGATGCAGTACCTGTTCGTCCGGGTCGTGAAGGCGCGGGGCCTCCGCGAGTGCGCGTGCGAGAGCCCCTATGTGAAAGTCCGCACCGGGTCGCACGCGATGCGGTCCAAGCCGGCGCGGGACGGGTCCGGGAACCCGGAGTGGAACCAGGTCTTCGCTTTGAGCCAGGCCAAGCCTGATTCGACGCTGGAGATCTCGGTCTGGGACGGGGGGCCCCACGAGGGCTTCCTGGGCGGCGTGTGCTTCGACCTCTCGGACGTGCCGGTCCGGGACCAGCCGGACGGGCCGCTCGCCCCGCAGTGGTACCGGCTTGAGGGCGGCGACGACCGGGGCGGCGTCACCGGGGACATCATGGTCGCGGTGTGGATGGGGACCCAAGCCGATGACGCGTTCCCCGAGTCGTGCAACTCGGACGCGCCCTACGTGAGCTACACCCGGTCGAAGGTGTACCAGTCCCCCAAGCTCTGGTACCTGCGGGTCTCCGTCATCGAGGCCCAGGACCTGCGGATCGCCGCGCCGCCCCCCGGCACGCCCTTCGACATACGCGTCAAAATCCAGCTAGGCTTCCAGTCGGCGAGGAGCAGGAGATCGACGGTCAACAGCAGCTCGTCGGTGTTCTCCTGGCCGGAAGACCTGATGTTCGTGGTGTCGGAGCCGCTCGACGACGAGATGATCATACTCGTGGAGGACCGTTCGATCAAGGAGGTGGCCCTCCTGGGCCATGTGATAGTGCCGGTGGGTTCGGTGGAACAGCGATTGGACGAGCGGCAGCTGGTAGCGTCCAAGTGGTACAATCTGGAGGGCGGGCCCAGCGGCTACTGCGGGCGGGTCCACCTGAGGCTCTGCTTGGAGGGAGGGTATCACGTCCTCGACGAGGCCGCGCACGTGTGCAGCGACTTCCGGCCGACGGCCAAGCAGCTGTGGAAGCCCCCGGTAGGGGTGCTGGAGCTTGGGATCCTCGGGGCACGTGGCTTGCTCCCGATGAAGACCAAGGGCGGGGCCAAGGGGTCCACCGACGCCTACTGCGTCGCCAAGTACGGAAAGAAGTGGGTTCGGACCCGGACCATCACGGACAGCTTCGACCCGCGGTGGAACGAGCAGTACACGTGGCAGGTGTACGACCCCTGCACGGTGCTGACCATAGGGGTGTTCGACAACTGGCGGATGTTCGCCGACCTGGTCGGCGACCGGCCGGACTACCGGATCGGAAAAGTCCGGATCCGGGTGTCGACGCTGGAGAGCAACAGGGTATACACGAATTCGTACCCGCTCCTGGTGCTGCTGAGATCGGGCGTGAAGAGGATGGGGGAGGTGCAGGTGGCCGTCCGATTCGCGTGCCCGGCGCTGCTGCCGGACACGTGCGCGATGTACACGCAGCCGATGCTGCCGCGCATGCATTACCTCCGTCCGATCGGGGTGGTGCAGCAGGAGGTGCTGCGGGTGGCGGCGATCAAGATGGTGGCGGGGTGGATGGCTCGGTCGGAGCCGCCGCTGGGGCCGGAGGTGGTGCGCTACATGCTGGACGCGGATGCCCACACGTGGAGCGTGCGGCGGAGCAAGGCCAACTGGTTCCGGATCATGGGGGTGATCGCGTGGGCGGTGGGGCTGGCGCGGTGGGTCGACGACGTCCGGCGGTGGCGCAACCCGGTGACCACGGTGCTGGTGCACGTGCTGTACCTGGTGCTGGTTTGGTACCCGGAGCTGGTAGTGCCCACGGCGTCGCTCTACGTGTTCCTCGTCGGGGCGTGGTACTACCGGTTCCGGCCGCGGACGCCGGCGGGGATGGACATGAGGTTGTCGCAGGCCGACACCGTCGACGCGGATGAGCTGGACGAGGAGTTCGACACGGTGCCGAGCGCGAAGCCGGCGGAGGTGGTGCGGGTGAGGTACGACAGGCTGAGGACTCTGGCGGCGAGGGTGCAGAGGGTGATGGGGGACTTCGCGGCGCAGGGGGAGCGGGTACAGGCCTTGGTAAGCTGGAGGGACCCGAGGGCTACGAGGCTGTTCATCGGGGTGTGCCTGGTGGTGTCGCTGGTGCTGTACGTGGTGCCGCCCAAGATGGTGGCGGTGGCGCTTGGCTTCTACTTCCTCCGCCACCCAATGTTCAGGGACCCCATGCCGCCGGCCAGCCTCAACTTTTTCCGGCGGCTTCCAAGCTTGTCGGATCGGTTGCTGTAGGTTCCAGTTCGCAGCAGGGGAAGTGGGGGAGGATTGTGATCGAGTTCCGTACTGTGGGATGGTAATAAACTGAAGAGTTGTCAACCTAGGAAGGAACGGTATGGTTCGGTTGGGCAAATTGATTTTTTTTTTTTTAAATAAAAATGAGGAAGAGCATGGTAATTGGAGTGTTTTTTGGGGTGAATTTTCTAAGGCTTCCTTTGTGTATTGAAAAGATGATTTGATGAATGATATCGAAAGTATTTCTCTAAACAAGTGTTTACTTTTGAGCTTGGAGTCATTATATCTTGCAGTCGCAGGATTTCTAAATATTTCTAGATACGTAGGCTTCATAAATATTACGTTAATTTTCTAACGGAAATATAAACAAAAAAAAATTGTCCTAAAAGAGTAACCACCGATCACAATTAATATAAACATTTAGAATTATTGCTAGGAAATCGAAGCTATATTTTAGATGGATAGGAAAGAAATTGTGGAACCATAAGTAAGAAAGTATAGTTTAATTATAGGAGCGTGATGTTATAGATAGGGATGGTAATTTATGGTCACATTTGTCAACCCAACTCAAAAATGAACTGCTTTAAGCAATTTGAGTTTGACATAAATGAATTTAGGTTATAAACGAATCTACCTCTCTAAACATATTTATTAAATGAATTAGGTTGAGGTTTAAATTTTAGATTCATTCGATCTATTTTGACATATTTAATAATTAGATCAGATCATAACTTAATCTGTTTAATCTGTTTAAGGCCTATTTAACCCGTTCAAAAGCTGCTTAATTCATTTATGTCTTATCAAACCCAACCTGTTTAATCTATTTAACTCACTTAATTCACTAAAATTTCAGTAATATATTTTAACCCGTTTAATCTAACTTGATTTGTTTAATAAATAGGCTATGCGGATTGGGATGGATTGCTTGTTTAATAAACAGGTTGGATTCG
The DNA here is from genome assembly GCF_051530095.1 of Phoenix dactylifera. Classification (NCBI taxonomy): domain Eukaryota; kingdom Viridiplantae; phylum Streptophyta; class Magnoliopsida; order Arecales; family Arecaceae; genus Phoenix; species Phoenix dactylifera. The sequence continues at coordinate 68,960,503 of NC_143190.1, read as the reverse complement.
GATCTAAATTTTTGATATGATTAATAAATAGATCGAAATTTCAGATTGATGAATTTTTGACATAGACTCACATCCAACATATCTTACATCCCGGATAGATTGTCGCCCCAAATAATTATAGAGCTTAACTTTTGTCTGTAACAGTTTAGTTACAGTACTGCTGTCTGTGTGGTTATACTTTTCATTCCAGGCAGCCCCCCTTGTGTGATTAAGTGACGAGTGCCTCTGCAATTGATTGCCTTTTCTCTTCAGTTCGGTCACCATCGAGGTGCCTTTTCAGGATTCGTTTCCTTCGTCTATTTGATTCTTTCCTTTGTTGACCGTTGCCACGAAGACGTTGTGGCGGTCGATGCCTTTAGGCTCGTTCGGATGCGTCTGCTGCGTCAGCTCCACCTCCTCGTTAGCTGCCCCGCTCCTTTTGAGTGAGTGGAGTTTCTAAATTTTTTCGCATCCTCCTCCTTTAGAACTGTGAAAAGCTTATTGTAGGAAGTCTTCACTCTTGT